>NC_056503.1:3396751-3397084 GCF_014905685.2 Nematolebias whitei
AAGCACCACCATGAACATGATGACCAGCACCACCACCATGACCATGATGACCACCACAAACATGGGCACCATGACCAACACAAACATAAACACCACCATGACCATGATGAACAACACATCCACAAGCACCACCATGACCATGACGACCAACACCACCACCATGACCATGATGAACACCACAATCATGGGCACCACGACCAACACAAGCACCACCATGAACATGATGACCAGCACCACCCCCATGACCATGATGACCACCACAAACAAGGGCACCATGACCAACATAAACACAAGCACCACCATGAACATGATGACCAGCACCACCACCATGAC
>NC_056503.1:3397094-3401884 GCF_014905685.2 Nematolebias whitei
CACCACCATGAACATGATGACCAGCACCACCACCATGACCATGATGACCACCACAAACATGGGCACCATGACCAACACAAACACCAACATGACCATGATGAACTACACCACCACAAGCACCACCATGACCATGATGACCATCACCACCACCATGACCATGATGACCACCACAAACATGGGCATCACGACAAACACAAGCACCACCATGACCATGATGACCAACACCACCATCACCTCCACCTTGACCATCATAACCATGATGGCCAACACCACCACAAGCACCAAAATCACCAGCACCACCACCATGATCATCATGATCATGATGACCAACACCACCATGAAGATCACCATGACCACGATGGCCAACACCACCACAAATACCATCATGACCACCAAAAACATAAGCACCACCATGACCATGATGACCAACACAACCACCACAAAGACCACCATGACCATCATGACCACCACAAACAGAAGCACTACCATGACCATGATGGCCACCACCACAAAGACCACCATGACCATGATGACCACCACCACAACAAAGATCACCATGACCATGATCACCTGCACCAACATAAAGACCACCATGACCATGATGACCAACACCACCACAAGCACCACCATGACCATGATGACCAACACCACCATAAAGACCACCATGACCATGATGGCCAACACCACCACCATGACCATGATGACCACCACAAACATGGGCACCACGACCAACACAAACACAAGCACCACCATGACCATGATGACCAACACCACCAGAAGCACCACCATGACCATGATGACCAACACCACCATAAAGACCACCATGACCATGATGGCCAACACCAACACCATGACCATGATGACCACCACAAACATGGGAACCACGACCAACACAAACATGGGCACCACCATGACCATGATGAACAACACCACCACAAGCACCACCATGACCATGATGACCAACACCACCACCATGACCATGACGACCACCACAAACATGACAATGATGACCATCACCACCACAAAGACCACCATGACCATGATGACCAACACCACCACAAAGAACACCATGACCATGATGACCAACACCACCACAAAGACCACCATGACCATGATGACCACCACCACAACAACCACCATGACAAAGATGATCACCACCACCACAAAGACCACCATGACCATGATAACCACCACAATCATGGGCAGCACGAACACCATAAACACAAGCACCACCATGAACATGATGACCAACACCACCACCATGACCATGACGACCACCACAAACATGGACACCACGACCAACATAAACACAAGCACCACCATGAGCATGATGACCAGCACCACCACCATGACAATGATGACCATTACCACCACAAAGACCACCATGACCATGATGACCAACACCACCACAAAGAACACCATGACCATGATGACCAACACCACCACAAAGACCACCATGACCATGATGACCACCACCACAACGACCACCATGACAAATATGATCACCACCACCACAAAGACCACCATGATCATGATAACCACCACAATCATGGGCAGCACGACCACCATAAACACAAGCACCACCATGACCATGATGGCCAACATCATCACAAAGAACACGATGAACATGATGGCCCGCACCACCAAAAAGACCACCATGACCATGATGACCAACACCACCACCATGACCATCATGACCACCATAATCATGGGCAACACGACCATCACACACACAAGCATCATCATGACCATGATGACTCACACCACCACAAAGACCACCAGGACCATGATGGCCAACACCACCATGACCATAATGACCACCAAAAACATGGGCACCACAACCACCACAAACACAAGCACGACCATGGCCAACATCACCACAAAGAACATCATGATCGTGATGGCAAAAACCACCACCATGACCATGATGACCACAACAAACATGGGCACCATGACATCCACAAACACAAGCACCACAACCATGACGGCCAACACCACCACAAAGACCACCATGACCATAAAGACCAACATCACCATAAAGACCATGACCATGACGGCCAATACCACCACCATGACCACAATGACCACCACAAACATAAGCACCCCCACAAACATAAGCACCAGCATGATCATGATGACAATGATGGTGATCATGACCACCACAAATACAAGCACCATCGTGATCATGATTGCCAATACCACCTCAAAGACCACCATGACCATTATGACCACCACAAACATAAGCACCACCACAGACATAAGTACCAGTATGACCATGATGACAACCACCATTATTAGCACCAACACAACCATCATGACAAGCAGAACCACAAAGATGATCACTACAACTATCACAAACACAAGCACCATCATGACCATGATGACAAACATCATCATGACCACCAGTAACACAAATATGATGACCATACAGATGATCTCCATGACCATCAAAAACAGAAACACCACCATGACAATGATTACAAACATCTTCATGACCATCACGACCAGCAGAACCTCAAAGATAATAACCCTTACCATCACAAGTACAAGCACCACCAAGACCATGATGATATTCACCATCATGACCACCAGAAACATGATGATCCCCACAAAGATTAAGACCATGACCATCACAAACACAAGCACCTCCAAGACCATGATGATAAACAACAACATGAGCACTGATACAACCATCGTGACCACCAGAATAATGAAGATGACCACCATGGCAAACAAGACCAGCACATCCATAATGACGATCACCATGACCACCACAATAACCAACATCAGCATAATCATCACCACCATGAACATCACAATCATAAAAATGACCACCACCATGAACAATATAAATATGAGCACCATCACGATCACCACCAGCATGATCACCAAAGCCACTATGACCATGATCACCAATACCACCACGATCATGAGCACAAACACGAGCACCATACGCACCGCATTCACAAAGATGATAACCTCTACTGTCACCAACATGACCACAAACATGACTACCATGATGATGGCCATCACATCTACCATTACTATGACAATGATTACAATGTTCATGACCACCATGATGATCACTAATGTGCCCAGGACTACTACCGTGAATCCGACAACCATGACCACAACCATCACCAACAAAATGAACACCAAAATCATGGTCATGACCATCAACACCACCATGACCATTGCCCTACACATCACAGTAATTAGATGATTACAGCCGCAGAAACATGTTTGTTTAAAAATAGATAATCTAATTAATAGACTGGAATTAAAGTCAAAACAGCAACAAGTGCATTGTATTCTGCAGCTCCGCTGAATTTTCTCTCATTTTTGAAGCAGGAAGTATAAAACAAAATCAATCCAAAGAAATCATCATTTTCTTAAACAAATCTATTTAATTTATTCTGCATGTCCCATATTTGTTTTATTAATGTACACAAGCTGTCATTTAAGTTCCACACTTTTTGAGCAGTTGATGTTTACTTATTAAATCTGAATGGAATGGACCGTTGAAATATAATAAACTGATCAGAATGTGCCCTTTTTTGTCTTGTTTTTATACTTATTCTTATGGTCTGTTATGTCCACCAAGGGTACAACATATTTTAAGGAGGACACATGACTCAAACATGAGAGTTCAAACATTGAATATATTTAAACTGCTTCCTGCAGGGAAAAAAGAAGATAATGAACTCCCAATTCCTGTGTCCAACCAAAAACACAAAACCCCAAAGTATAAACTGGAAGGTGGACCTGATGAGCTGATCAAACAGAACAAAAAGATATTGCAGGGGGACAACCCTATACAGGGCCATCGAAGCCACTGTTGGTACCAAACTATCCATCCATTATCTTTTACCCGCTTCTTCCATTTTGGGTCATGGGGGTCGCCGGTGCCCATGTCCATTGCCAGATGGCCCACTGTGCGAGGGGCGGGGTACACCCTGGACGGGTCGCAAGTCCATCACAGGTCCACATAGAGGCAAACGAGAGAAACAACCATCCACTGTCTCACTCACACCTAGGGATAATTTAGAGTTACCAATCAGCCTAACATGCAAGTTTTTGGTCTGTGGGAGGAAACCGGAGTAGCCGGAGAAAATCCACGTATGCACGGAGAGAACATGCAAACTTGACCCAGAAAGGCCCCCAGACCAGGATTTGAACCAGGGATCTGCTCGCTGAGAGGCAGCAGCTCTACCAGTTGTGCCACTGTGCTGCCCGCATCGGCAACCACTTTGTCCTTACCATGAACATATTGTATGGAGATGTTAAAAGGCTGGAGCCGCAGGGACAAGTTCAACAGACAGAGGTTCTTATTATGCATGTGGTCCAAAAATACTAACTGATTATGGTCCGTAAAAACTAGCATGGGTCTGCTAGAACTGCCTATATAAAACTCGAAGTGTTCTAAAGCCAGGACCAACGCTAATGCCTCTTTCTCAATGATGGAATAATACCTCTGATGTCTATCAATTTTTTTTTTATTAAATAAGAAACCGGATGTTCCAAACCATCAGTACCATCCTGTAAATGGACAGCTCCCATGCCAGAGTCACATATGTCCACAGCCAACTAAAACGACACATCAAAGCAAGGGGCAGACAACACAGGAGCATTGACGAGCAAAGATTTAGTCTGCACGAAAGCAGATTCACACCGGTCAGACCAAATATGGTATGGTATGGTATATAGTTTATTCATTTTAAAAAAGTACAAAACAATTCCATAACAATATAAAAAAAAGATACAAAAGATTTAAAATGAAAGGCAGCAGA
>NC_056503.1:3401984-3405087 GCF_014905685.2 Nematolebias whitei
TTTTGTAGCAGTCTAGTAAGCACAGCTCTGACATGTTGACAGTGAGACTCTATGTTCTTGGAGAAAAAGTAACCAGGTAGACAAAAAACAATTTGATTAATCATGTCCCTAAGGACGTCATTCACAAGAGCCTGAAAAACAACTGGTGCGATGGTGAGACCAAAAGGCATTACCAAATACTCGTAGTGTCCATTGGGTGTGTTGAACGCCGTCTTCCCTTGGTCCCCCTCCCTGATGTGGACCAGATGATTGGCATTTCTTAGGTCAAGTTTAGAGAAGACTGTAGAACCTTGGATGTGGTCGAACGCTGTGGACATGAGGTAAAGGGCATTTATTTTTTATGGTGATCTTCTTAAGACCTCTGTAATCAATACAGTGTCTGAGAGAACCATCCTTTTTACCAACAAAAAAAGAATCCTGCACCAGCAGGGGATGCTGATGGTCTAATAATACCAGCTTGAAGTGATTATTTGATGCATTTCTGCATAGTAGTATTCTCTGGACCAGATAAGGAATAAAGACTTCCCCTGGGTGGGGTGGTACCTGGAATAAGGTCAATAGCACCGTCATATGGACTGTGAGGAGGAAGAGAGGTGACTTTGACTTTGTTAAACACCTCCTTGAGGTCATGATACTCAGCTGGTACTTTAGACAGGTCTGGATAAGTTTCTTTAATGTTCTCTGGATTGATCTCAGGTAGAATTGCCTCAAAAATATAGGTAGAAGGGCATTCTTCTGACCAACCCACAATCTCCTTACCTCTCCAATCAATGCAAGGGTTATTTTAGTTAAGCCACATGGCACCCAGATCCACAGGGAGTTGGGGTGAGTTAATCACAATAAATCTCAGTCTTTGTGATTAACCCCCAGTAACAAAGTTAAGGGTGTTGTTTCCAGGCTAGAATCATGAAGTGAATGACTGTCCAGGGCAAGAACTTTGTGAGATTTAGAAGATTGGTTTAGTTCAATACCCACAGATAAAGCAAACTGATGGTCTATGAACTCGGTATCTGCTCCTGAGTCTATAAAGCAGAAACCGCTATGGATCTCTTATCAGCCATTTGTATCTCCACAGGAACAGTGAGGAGACTTTAGGGGTTCTGATCTGACTCAACAGGCTTCTCCTTGCACCTCTTGAGGCTGGTCTTTTAACGGACACTTGGCAATGGTGTGGTTGACCTTGCCACAGTAAAAACAGAGGTGTAACCTCCTCCTTCTTCTTTCCCTTTTTTCTAGGGGTGTAACGGTACGCTAAAAATCCCATTTCGGTTCGGTTCAGTTCTATTTTGTATAGGCTTCGCCCTTTAAGGCTTTCGCTTTGTGGGTTTATCCCGTTATGCGTAGCATTAGCACTGAAAAATTTAGTCCACGCCCACCTGCTGTGTGGGCCCCACCCGGTCTGTATAATTACGTTAAGAGCTCCCGCTCTTAACGTATCGGCTCCCATTTTTTCTTCAGCGAGCTAAATAGCACTGTCAGAAGAACAAAGAAGGAAAATTGTGTAGATGACCAACCTTTGTTAAAGATGCTTGGCCCGGCAGTCGACCTCCGGTCGTCTGGTGGGTTCTCCTCCCCGAGGAGAAGCTGACGAGCAGTCTTATTTCAAGGTAATCGCCGAGGAATATTTCTCAGTGACAGGTCACTACACGCTGGACAACGCCATCTTGTATTTTTCCTCTTATCGCCGACCCTGGGAGCGAATCGGATGGTTCCTCCGGGACAGGCGCGCTCAGCTGCAGCCCCGCTGCTCATTCCCTCCTGGGGAGCGTAGTGTCGGTGGAGGGGGGCTGAGTGAATGCTCACCCCATCCCACCTCGTTTCGCATCGGCGATCACACCGCTCCCGGCCGACGGCGCCCTCAGGGGTTGCCCGGCGTAACCCAGGAGGCGGCTGACATGAAAGGACCCTTTTTTACGTCCTACACCTTTCCCGCCAGTTCGGATGATCCGGCGGGAAGGTTGTTTACTGGGCTCCATTCCGGCTCACCATCTTGATCCATATGGCCTTGTGTTCCCAACAGGACGTCCTACGGGCGAGGCCACAGATGGGTTTTTTCCTAGTAAATTGGGGGAGCCGGCCTCCACAGTCCGCACCCATCTCCAGAGCAAGGGTTCACTGAGCGGAAAGTCCCTCCGTGCCACCTGGAGCCGAGCCTGATGGAGGCTTCATTGGAGTGAGATGTCGAGGTGGACCAGCATCCCGTGCCTCCAGTTAGCATAACTGAGACGGTGACACCGCTCTCCAACTGAGCTCACCAGCATGTGTAGAGGAACATATATCTGTGATATTTTATCCATAAATTAAACGGATTCTTTCATTTTTCTGGACTGAATTCTATTGTGCATTGAATAATTAAATGTAACGTGAGACGTTAATTTTCTTTGACCCATCAAACGAATGTGGTCATTTATTAACAGAATCAAAGTTTAACATCAAACATTTACATTAATTTGGCAAATTGATTTCAACAACAACATAGCTTAGTTAGCAAGCTTTACAATTAGAAAACCACACGGCCATGGTTTCCCTTGCAACTTTAAACCAACAGACATTTCTGAAAATATCTGGATTAATTACTGGCAAGATAGAAGAGTTTAAAGATGGGGAATGAAGGAGTTAAGTGGAGAGAAAATGTGTGTGAAGGAAAATGTGTCGGTATAAGAACGGCACTCTCCATTCGAACCCAGTTTCATCTCGGTACGCTTCAGTAGGAAATCGACTCGTTACCTCTCTGAAGATGAATCAGCTGGTACGGAGTTCCATTTAACGCTACCATTTCCAGCGTCTCCGTAGGATGGTTGGGAAACGTCCGGAGTAGTGACGGTACTTTGTTCGACACACGTTCACCTCCCGGGTGGGCTCACATGAGTTGTGAGTCCGTCAGAGTTCCACTCAGATGTGGAAGATTGCATAATTCCCACAAGACTTGGAAGAACTTCGGATCATGTCTGGAACCTCCTGTTCTCTCCAGCACTTTTCTGTTCGGTTCTGCTCTCCGAACTGAACTGCTCTCCCACCGCACTCTGGTTGGAACTAGGAAGTGTCGACATTTAAAGAGTTCTGTTTCCGGTTCATTTGGGAAGTCCTGATTGGCTGAAAGAGC
>NC_056503.1:3405187-3409053 GCF_014905685.2 Nematolebias whitei
TTTTTTTACAAGCATTTCTCAACCCTTTCGTCATCCATGGTTGGTCAACAACATTTCTCTTTGTACAATTATTTTGCACACAATTCTTTTCATACAGAGCTCCTAAAATATTCATAAACTCATCATATGATCTATTCACATCATCAACATACACATCTTTCCAGCTTTGTTTATGTAAATAAAATCTACTTTCGTGCTAAGTAGGTCTGTTAAAGGTGCCGCCACTGAAGAAATGTCTTTGCAAAACCTCCAATAGTAACCAACCATAGCTGAATAGTGTTGTAACTCAGTACGAGTGGTGTGTACAGGAACAAATAAAATAGCCTCTACTTTAGCCTCAACGGGGCACACCTAACCTCCCATCACCCTTTTTCCAAGATATGTCACTGTTGCTTGTCTAAATTCACATTTAGCAAGGTTAACTGTGAGATTAGCCTCAATCAGACATGCAAAAACAGTTTTCAAATGATCCACGTGTTTAGCCCATTTAGCAGAACAAATCACCACATCATCCAGATAAGACTCACAGAAAGGTAAACCAGACAAAACCACATTTACATCTTTCTGACCCAGTCAAAAATGAACTGACTGCATCAAACTTTGACAACATTCCAGAGTGATTGCTACAAAGTTTGTTCCTCACTTACACTTGTCAAGGGCATCCTAAGGTATGTTTCCAATTCAACCACTTCACCCGTGTTTGTGGTTCTACGCAAATACAGGGAGGTGAGAATGGATAATGCCCATGACCTTCTCTCTTCTAGACAAAGGTCTCAAAGCAACACTCAGTGCTTTAAAACGGGTCGCCTTCTGACCTGGAATACGTAAAGATGTCACTGACTACATCAAAGCATATTCAAAATGCTGTCAATCTCAAATGATCAAATGTTACCATACCATACCACTTTGCCATACCAATTTATTTATAAAGCACTTAAAACAGCTACAAAGCCAACCAAAGTGCTGTACAGACAAAACAGTCAAAACAGCAACACACAAAGCAAAATACAAAATGAGGTAAATCAGAATAATGATTATATAATAATAATCACAACAAAAAATGTTGTGTGTGTGTGTGTGTGTGTGGGGGGGGGGGTGATCTACAACAAGAATTCCCTGAAAGTCAAACACAACTACATCTACAACAAGACAAACTAAAATTCTTTGGAAATTCCCTAGAAACATAGTACACATGATGTGATACTATGCATCTAGATACAGGACAGTATCGTTGCAACATTTACAATCATACATTGTCACACGCCTTCAAACTGGACTCAAACACGGTTGAGCAAATACAGTATGAAAGCGTGAACACAAAACTGAGACAACAGAATTAAACAAAAAAAACATTAGTTTCTAGTGGGGGAGAGACAATGAACCCCACAGTTACTAGTGGGGGTGAGTTGAACTAACAATGCTAATGTTATCACCAATCTGCATTATCCCTAACCTTGTTGCGCTCCAAATCTTGAAGTGATTTTTGAGCTAGACTGAAGTCCAAGTTGTTTTAGGATCTATTTTGATTGTTTTGATTGATTTGTCTAAAACGTGGCTTTCAGGGACCCAGGAGCGTTCAGGCCCATACCCCTCCAAGTCAACCAGACAGTGAAGCCCCTGACCCTACTGTCTGGAGCAAAGGAGTCTGACAGTGGAGGCCGGGGAGCCATCAATGAATTGGGTTGGAGGAGTTTCTGAAATGGGACTTAAAAACGTTTTAAGATGGGATACATGAAATGTGGGGTGCACCTTGAGGGAGCGGGGTAACTGGAGGCGAACAGCTACTGGATTAATGACCTTGGTGATGGGGAATGGGCCAATGTATTGGGTAGACAACTTACGAGACTCCACCCTCAGGGGGGAGATTCTTAGTGGAGAGCCAAACCTTGTGGCCCACCTGGTAAGCTGGCTGGCTGGATCAGCATTTGTTGCCCCCCCTAACATAGGTGGCAGAGGATTTGAGAGCCAGGAGGGCTCTCCTCCAGGTGCGTTGACACCTCATGGCTGCTTGGTGAGCTGACAACACCTGGGTCTCTCTCCCCTGGACAGAGAACAGAGGAGGTTGGAAACCAAATACAACATACAAAAGGGGACAAACCAGTTGCTGAGGAGGGCAGGGAGTTGATGGTGTGTTCCACCCAGGGGAGATTGGTGGACCATTTGCTAGGATCCCCCTCACACAGTAGACCCAGCTTAGCTTCCACCTCCTGGTTAACCCTTTCCATTTGGCCATCAGACTGAGGGTGAAAAACTGAGGAGAAACTGACAGATATGCCCAGCAGACTGCAGAACTCCTTCCAAAACTTAGAGATAAATTGAGGACCATGATCAGAAACAATGTCAGAAGGTATGCCATGAAGTCTGAACACCTCCTTAGCCATGATGACGCAGAGTTCTTTAGCAAAAGGGAGCTTAGCGAGAGGGACGATATGAACCATCCTAGAAAAATGGTCTACTATTGTAAGAATAACCATATGACCTCAGGAGAGGGGAAGACGAGTGACAAAATCCATTGAAATATGGGACTACGGGTGAGATGAGATAGGTAAAGGCTGGAGTAGACCAGCAGGAGGACGATGGGAGGATTTGGCCCGGTTGCATGAGATACAAGAAACATACTGTTTGACATCCTTAAGTCTTTCCACCAGAACTGGGATCTGTAACCCTAGAATGGGAAAACATCTGAGACTTACGGCAGAGGTCCAGGACCTTTTTAACTTTATTGTCGAGAACAAATATCCAGTTTCTCGGACAATTGGGTGGAGGTGGGTGATAAAGATTGGCCTGTCTGATTCTAGCTGGGTCATGGATAAATATAAAATAAATTCAACCTCAGAACTGACTCTAGGAGTATCGCTCTCCTCCAAAATGCTAGACAGGATGTCAAGCTTGGTGTTTTTGGTTCCTGGCCTATAGGATAATACAAAAGTTGAATCAACAGAAAAGAGCCCACCTGGCTTGATGTGGATTTAACCTCTTGGCGGTTCTGAGGTACTCAAGGTTGTTATGATCAGTCCAAACAATGAAAGGTTCCTTAGCGCCCTTAAGCCAATGCCTCCGCTCTTTGAGGGCGAGCATGACAGCCAGCAGTTCCCGATCCCCCACATTGTAATTGCGTTCAGCAGCAGAAAGGCTCCTAAAAAAAAAGGCACATGGATGAACTTTAGCTTTGCTACTACGCTGACTAAGAACCGCTCCTACCCCATTACTAGAAGCATCAACCTCAACAATGAATGGTTTGTTGGAGTCAGGAGCGTGGAGGATCTGTGCAGCAGAAAACAGTTCTTTGAATTTTTTGAAAGCAAGGTCAGCTGACTCATTCCAAACAAACTTTGATTTGGAAGATGTTAATGCATGTAATGGTCCAGAAATGAGGCTATAGTCTTTGATGAATCTTCTATCGATATTGACAAAGCCAAATAATCTTTGTAACTATCCTGATGCATGCTCAATAATCCAGGTAGAAAAATCTAAAAAAGTTAAATCTGGTCCTCTGGACATTCAAAAAAACAAAACAAAGCAAATCAACAAAAAAATGTAGAAACGTTTCGTCTCTCATCCGAGAGACTTCCTCAGTCTGAGGAGCTGTATTCAGCTCAGTCTCTTAAATAAGAGACTTGTTTTGTTTTTTTGAATGTCCAGAGGACCAGATTTAACTTTTTTAAATCTTTGTAACTGCTTTCTGTCTTTAGGAATAGACCATTCAAGAACAGCAGAGACTTTGTTAGTATCCATGGTTACCTGGTCTGGCGAGATAACCCCAGGAAGGAAATGGAGATTTGATGGAATTCGCACTTCTCCACTTTTACAAAAAGGTTGTTTTGTAGCAGTCTAGTAAGCACAGCTCTGACATGTTGACAGTGAGA
>NC_056503.1:3409153-3411874 GCF_014905685.2 Nematolebias whitei
TTTTGTAGCAGTCTAGTAAGCACAGCTCTGACATGTTGACAGTGAGAGTCTATGTTCTTGGAGAAAAAGTAACCAGGTAGACAAAAAACAATTTGAGCCTGGGAAAGGCAGATCAGGACAATAAGAAGTGTGTTGACATCCATTTTGGATCATTCATCCAAAAGGCTTGACATTTCATCTCTACGTACATACCTTTATGAAGTTATGGCGATCATAAATAGTAGGCCCTTAACAACTCACCTGCTCAATGATCCCGCTTCTCCACAACCTCTTATGCCGAATCACATTCTGACCATGAAGTCTTCAGTGGTTTTACCACCACCTGGTGTGTTTGTGAAAGAAGACCTTTATCTTCGCAAAAGATGGCGCAAGGTACAGTACTTGGCCAATTAATTTTGGACCAGATGGAAAAAGGAATACCTGCTCAATCTTCAGCAAAGAAATAAATGGCACAAGACACAGAGAAATGCCAAGATCAATGACATTGTGATTCTGATGGATAATAGTTTGCCCAGAAATGAGTGGAAACTGGCCAAGGTCACTAAAGTGTACCCTAGTGAAGATGGAGTCATTAGGAAACTTGAACTGTTGATGAGTGATGCGACACTTGATGACCAAGGGAAAAGAGTTAACAAACCAGTATATTTTGAAAGACCCATCCACAAAAGAGTTACTCTAGTTGAAGCTGAGTAGCTCAGAACTATGACACATGACTTTCTGTAACATATGTTAGAACACAGACATTTGTTGTTTTCTTTTGCATTCAGGTTTAGTAGGAAATCACTTGTGATTTGGTGGGAGTGTGGCTGCCATCGGCGGCAGTTATGCATTTCGGGTTAATTTTATGGTTTTAAGATTAAAGCAATGTAAAGTATTTTGTGTTTATTGAAGGTTGTATGGATGTTGTCAGAGTGGAACCAGTGTTTGGGTTGTTGTTTCTTTGGGGACATATTTTTGGTTACACGCCGCAGATAGAGGGCAGCATGCTTGTTTTACTTAATTGGCGAAGAAGCTTGATGAGGCGTGCATCGCGGCTCGTGCGGAAGAAAAGGCTAACCCTTTCAGGTTGAAGCGGCCAATGAGGTACGCGTTTTCTGTATTTTGTTTTGTATAGTAATAATATGTTTATTTTAAGAATTTGTTGAGTTTATTAACCACATGTTTAAGGGTAACGTAATGTCTTTGTTTTTTGTAAGCTAAGCCACTTTATTTTAAATGTTTGCTGTGAAATATTTGTATATTTATCTCTGTAAATATGTATTTTGTTGTACAGTTCTCACGGCATGGTCAATAAATGCCAGTAACCATCGAAGAACGCCTTGTGTCCGTTGTCTACCTGGAGGGAGTTATATTAACTATTCACTTACCTTAACTATTCAAATATTTTACTCCATTAAATTGGGCATTTAATCATTCTAAAATACCACGAGGTATTTTAAAGGTGGTTTAAAATAGAGTTTTACTTATTTATCTTTTACTAGGAGTGGTGTTGGCGCTTTTTGTATTTTTATAAAGGTTTAGGTGTTTGGTACTTTTCACAGGTGTTGGATCAGGGGTCTGGTCCAGGACCCCTGGAGAGTGCAGTACGTTTGGGTCGTCACTTCCGTATTGACAAATCCATAAAAGGGGTGAACTCCCATGAATATGGGAGTTCAAAAGAGGGAATGTTGGATTTAATATTTTATACCTTTTTATAATTCCTATCAAGCACTCAAATGTCATGTCATATAAAGTGTGTGCGTGTCTTTCTTCCAGGGTTGAACTATGTTTATAGAAAATGTTTGCTAATTCTAACTAGTTGACCTTTAAATATAATCTCATAGGAGCTAAGGATAATTTTACAAGTTCACATTTGATAGATTACAAGCAATCAAATCAGGCCTTTCAGAACAGATTAGAGCAGACTGATTAACATAAATAAAGCTAGAACACATCTTTTTAATTTAGACAATATAGTTTGACTAAGTAAAATCAAATTAAAAGTATAAAAATGATCCAAATAAAAACACAAACATGAGTTGGATAATAATTAAGTTATTAATTATTCCTAGAAATAAACAACTTTATTTCAAATCAGTGGTATCACTAAGGTATAATCACGTTAAACAAACAGTGTTAACCGTTTAAACGCAGACAAGGAAACCAAGATGAATCTGCCTTAAAAACAGAATCACCAGGCCTTCAACAGATATTGAATTAACACCCATGAGGTAGGCAATAATTAATAGTTATTAATTATTACGTATAAACAATTTAGACACAAATCATTTTGTATCCCTAAAGTATAATAGCAAGTTAAACTTTAAACAAAAGCCGATTTCGGTGTACCAAAACTTATCTGAAATATAGACGTTAACGTCCTTGAGGGGGCGGGCTAAGAGTCGTAACCATAGCAACAGAAGCTGAACCAATCAGGAAGCTAGCCTTCTCAAACGGGGATAAAAGGCCGGAAATGACACACGCCCACCGAGCATTTCCGGTAGGACCGCGCGGCGACGGTTCGTTCTTAATGCTCCATTTATATGCATATATCTTATTAATGTAATTGTTTGTCTCTGAATATCTGTAACCCATGTTTTGTCAAATAAATCTTTTATACCGAGGGCGACGTCTCAGCTGTGTTGAACACGACGTGGTAGCCAACCACGACAACATCCTGGACAGAGAGGAACGATAAAGGAGGCCATCTTTGTGAAAAGAAATCGTCCATCATTAAACAGG
>NC_056503.1:3411974-3415241 GCF_014905685.2 Nematolebias whitei
AAACAGCCACTGGCCAAAAGGATGGCCCAGCACAGAAGATCAACATCATCAGGCCAGGATTCTGCGGTCTACACTCATCTCCAGGCCAGCGGTCACTCTTTCAAGGATGAAGATGTTCACATCCTGGACAGAGAGGAACGATGGTTTGAGAGAGGAGTAAAGGAGGCCATCTTTGTGAAAAGAAACCGTCCATCATTAAACAGGGGTGGAGCCTCCAGGTTCAACTGTCCCCCTCTTACAATGCTGTGATTGCTAGTATCACTCAGCCCTCTGTGAATAGTAAACAGCCATCAGTGTGCTAATGATCCATTGTTAGGCTGATGGTCCTTCTTGAGCATGTGATCAGCTGGTTTTGGTTGTCAGCAGCAAACTGGTTGATCCACTCTAAGAAGGTGCTATTTAAGAGACTGAGCTGAAAACAGCACCTCAGACTGAGGAAGTCTCTTGGATGAGAGACGAAACGTTTCTAGATTTTTTTTGCTTTTGTTTTTTTGAATGTCCAGAGGACCAGATTGAACTTTTTTGGATTTTTCTACCTGGATTATTGAGCATGCATCAGGATATCCTACAGCTTGTGTGTTATTGCTTTGGACCGATCTGAATTACCTGATAAAGGTTGCTTAAATGCTGCTGCTATCGGTCTTTGCAACAAGCTACTTTTCTTGCTTGTAGAAGAAACGTTCACGTTCAGATGATGTCGTTTCAAGTGCATTAACAAGTTAGACGGGTTGCCTGCTGCAGATCTCATCTCTGTGAAACAACTTCGACACACAGCTTTGGATTTACACTTGTCTTTTAACAAGAAAGCCATAATGTTCCCAAACAGGAGACCGCAACGAGATGCTAGGCTGCTAATGCTAGCGTGCTGCAAGATAATAGCGCGCATGCTGAAACACGCTTAGGAACTTTAGTTCCGCTGTGCATAATCTCTCTTTAATAAAATTTAATGAGTGAAAAAATAACCGAAACGGTACGTACGTGGACCAAATCGAACGTGCCATACCGAAATAGTTCAGTACACCCACGTGTACCGTTACACCCCTACTTTCCTCAGGTGTGAAGTGATTCCTGCCCAGTTGCATGGGTTCCTCTGACTGCGGGGTATTGGTGGTAGGACCAACTGGGGACATGGTAAAAACATTCTTTGACTCACCCCAGGGTCTGGAAGTCCTTGCCATTCTGTTACCTCCATACAGTTTCTCAGAGGTGCAGGTCAACTCGTGTTGCCAGATCTTCCAGCTTTTGAGAGGTTTAATCTTGGTTGCCAGCTCATATTTAGTGTTGTCGTTAAGACCTTGAAAAAAAAGGCATCAGTTAATGCTTCTTCATTCCAGTGACTCTCGGCCGCAATAGCATGGAATTCAATAATATACTCTGTCACCTTGCCTTGCTTTACTGAAAACAGTCTGTGTGCAGCCTCTCTCTGGCAACACAGGGTCAAAAACTCTGCATAATTCTTGAGCAAAAGCTGCAAAGCTGTAACAGCATCTGGTGTCTCTCTGCCATTCAGAAGTGCCCCATGATTTAGCTTTACTTGCCAGTAATGAGATGACATAAGCCACCCGGGCCCATTCTGTGGGAAAGGAGGGCTGCAGCTGAAAATGAATTTCACATTGTGTCAAAAATGGTCAACATTGATCCGGTTCACCTCTGAAAATCTCAGGAGGAGTCAGTCAATGTTCATGATAATTAGCAGGAGGTTCAGGAGTGGCAGAACGAACAGAGCGAACAGAGTCCTGAGGAGAGCTTTGCTGTGACATGGCTTTTAACATAATCATCTTCTGTACATTAGTCTCAAGTTTTTTTATGGCCCCCTCAACACCAGAGCGCCATTCTTGTGTTGGTGCTGGATCCATTTTGGCCAGATTCTACTGATAAGAACCAGTTTTGGATCAGCACAACAACACCAATACACAGGAATGGCTTAAATATGTTTATTAAAAACATGTCGCTTCTGGTCAAGGTCTGGGTTCGATCCGATCTGTCAAGACAGAAGAGTTAGTGAACTAGTTCTTGGAAGAGAGATGCTGAGAGGCTTTGAGATAAACACTAACCTTTTATCTTGATGGTTTGACTAGAGCTGTAGTCTCGCTGTTGCCGGTGATGTCACTCAGGGAGAATGAACTGCAACAGCAAAGTGGTCCAGGCTTGTTAAGAATTCAGAAAGGAGAAGCCAGTTTTGTGGTCCAGTAAATGTAGCAAGGTTTGAAGACAGGTGAGCAAAGAGAAGAAGCCAGGGCAAAAACGTAATCCAAAGGTAAAGTCAAAAGGCAGTCATGGTCTTTCCCATGGTCAGAAGTACAGACAAATCCAAACGGGGCAAGGTGAGGAGTCAAAAAAACAGGCAGAGGTTTGTGGTCAAGACAAAAGTAAAAAAAAACAAGGAATGCTGCATTTCTAGTACTGGTACAGGTTTGAGAATTTGGCACTGAATGAGGGTGCACAGGGAGCTTAAAAAGGGAGGTGAACAGGTGCAATGAATGAAGCTTATTGTAGAGGCGGGCAGAGGAGGCATTGTGCAGTGACATGAGCTGAATGAGTGATAGGGCAGAAAACACTTGGCAGGAGAAAACAAAACATGAAACAGGCTGAGGCAGTAAAAAGGGCAAAAACATGACACTACTCATAAATTCTGACCAAAAAAGCGTGTAAAGATAACAGCTATTTCATCAATGGAGAATCACTCCTTATTATAGCATTCCAAAACCTTTGATCTCAAGTATTTTTGAATCTTTGTTATTTTTACAAGTCAAACGTAAAATTGTTTAGTTTAAAACTTTGTTACATTTTCAATGAAGTACATTTTTATTCAAGTTTGTTAAATGAAGAAAATGTTTTAAAAATCATTTGAAACATTTCAATCCAGGCTCTGTCCTCCTCATTTTCCTACTTTTACAATAAAAAAATAATAATGAGGTGTGTCAGTAATAACCAGTGTAAGGTTGCACTGTCATCTGGGTGGACCACCGCCATGATGACATCAGGACCTTCCATGCCTCCTGCTGATCCAGTCCTTGGTATCCTTTCTGATGACATCAGGACTTCCTTCATACTGGTTCCTCCTCGAGATATGAGTATTCACTGGGAATACTCCACCATCTTCATTCCAAGGTGCCAAGTGGTGGCACCTACCACTGGATACCTTCATTCTGACACTTGCTTGGATCGCTAAGGTGTCAACTACCTGTTTGCTTTGCTGACAGGACCTTTGTTTGGTTTTGCTTTGGATTGAGTGCTTCCACTTTGGATCTATTGCTCTGCCTGCTG
>NC_056503.1:3415341-3419773 GCF_014905685.2 Nematolebias whitei
ATTTGGGAGTTTCTGATTGGTCAATATCGACCAGACAGGGGTGTGTTTTTGTGACGTAAGAGGTCACTAGGAGTCAGAAAAACAGCAAGAATGTTATGGAACAGATTGATTAGTTAGATTGTAAACAGTCGGTTGCTGCTCATTGTTCTGATTCTGACTGTTGTTGTATTAAGATTTTCATATTATTAGTGTAGTTTATTTATTGTAAAGAGTGCCGTTTATTTAAAATATCATCCAAATGGGTCACTTTTATTTATTTTTATACAAATGTATTGTTTACTTGGCATATTTTCAAAATAAACGCTTTGTAAGTCTTCATTTTGTCTATTTTTGTACCAAAAATTAACCGAACCAAGCCCTCCTTGAAACGTTGGTTACGTACTGTAACCCCAGATTCTATGAGTATAGGCGTAGCCCTTTAAGGCTTTCGCTTAGTTGGTTTATCCCGTTATGCGTAGCATTAGCACTGAAAAATTTAGTCCACGCCCACCTGCTGTGTGGGCCCCACCCGGTCTGTATAAATTACGTTAAGAGCGGGAAATCGGCTCCCAAAATAGCTTTTTCTTCAGCCATTTAGGAGCCAGTGAGGCCCGACGCTTAAAGGGCTACGCCTATACTCATAGAATCTGGGGTTACAGTACGTAACCAACGTTCTATTTCGTATAGGCTTCACCCTTTAAGGCTTTCGCTTAGTGGGTTAAGGACGAAGCAGATGTGGTCCTCGCCTCACTGGGTCCATTCGAACACCGTATGAAGCAGAAGCTTGCCCAAAAAAGTCTAATCACTCAGCTCCCATGTGCGTAATTACAACCCCTCCAACAATATCGCTCTTGATTAAAAGAGCTCGTGATGTATTAGGCATAAAAGCTGGGTTGGTCTAAAATCAGCTGAGCTGCCGTCAGCCTAATTTCTGAGACATGACGGAGCGACAGAGTGGGCAGATAAAAACACTCATTCTCTTAGCGGATGTTAAAGCTAGCAGCAGGGCTGTTTAAAGAGAAAAGAATTTAAGTGGAACCTGATCCAAAGACTCAAATGAAGCTTTGATCATGACCTGCAGGACCAGTATTAAATCCCACTGGAAACAAGTGGGTGTGAGACAGGCCTGCGTCTCTGTACACCTTTTAGAAAACGCTTCATCAGCGGATGATAAAACCTGTTCTGTCTCAGAAACCTTCATGTCAGGAAGAGATGGCTGCAGCGTACGTTTTAAATGTGCTGGATGCAAATTTCTGTCCATCAGCTGCTGCAGAAAGAACAGCATGCCACCTAAAGAACATGAGGTGAACTCTACACCCTTCTCTGTACACCAGCACTGAAAAGCTGTCCGCTTTGATGTGTACATCGCTGTGGTAGATGTACCACGAGAAACCTGAATTGTGCGCATTACATCCTGTGGGCAACCCATCCTCTCTAAGTGGATTCGTTCAACGGCCAGACCCACAGGTGCTGGCCTATTTCTGGGTAACTCCTGGTCGCTCCTCCTGCCTGGAAGGAGAGCATCCTCCCTCTACGGCAGTTTCCACGGGCACCCCGACAGTAGGCGTTGCAGGGCTGGGAACCATGGTGCACCCACGCGCTCGGGGCCACCAGGAGAGCTGTCAATCCCTCCTCCTGAGCTCGGTTCAAGAACCGTAAGATCAGAGGTGGTGGAGAAAAACACGTACAGAAGCATTTTGGGCCATGGCCTGTGGACAAACGCATCCACCCCCCAGCGGTCGTTCGTCTCGTGGGCTCAGAGAAGCGCATAATTGACACTGAGCGTTTCCCGTGTCACAAACAGGCCCACAGCTGCTATATAAATCTGAGACAAAATGCTCTGTCAGAGGATGATTAAAGGTTGTTCTGTCTACGACAACTTTGAGACAAGAAGAAAACACGGTTGCAGCATACGATAGTCGTGCTGGACACCAGATTTCTGTCCCTTGGCTGCTGCAGAAAAACAACATGTCGTCCAGTGGACATGAAGTGGCCTCTACGCCTTTCTGTACAGCAGCGTTGAAAAACTGACCATTTGATGTGAACAGCGCTGTAGTGGTTGTAGCACGTGACTCCTGAATCGTACGCACTACATCTTGAGAGAGATCCATCCTCTCAAAAGATCCGCACAGCGGCCAAACCACAGGTGCTGGCCTACTTTGATTAATTCCTGATCGTTCCTCCCGCCTGGAGGGAAGCGTCCTCCATCCATGGCAGGTTCCACGAGCGCCCTGATAACAAATGTCGTAGGCCTGGGAACCATGATGTTTTCACGCACTTGGGGCAGAGGGGCTGCCAGTCCCTCCTCCTGAGCTCGGTTCAGAAAAACCGTGATACCAGAGGGAGAGAAGAAGGTGAAAAGGCATTACGACCACAGGCTGTGAACAGGCACGTCCACCCAGCGGTGGATCGTCCCATGGCTCCACAATAATTATAATTGACATTGAGCATTCTCTCGTGTTGCTACACGTCCACAGACGCTGGCAGGATTTCTACCGTGTCTGAGCCATAGCTCTGGGTGGAATACATGAGATGTACCCACTCCAATGGAGAGCAGATTGGGTGTGCCCCAAACAGCATCTGTCTCACAATGTGGCACATGGGTTGAAAAAATGCATACATCTCCTGCCAGTATGTATGCAACAGGCACTTGCTGTCTGAGAATCAAAAACCCTGATGATTGTGCAGCTCAAGGTCAGTGTTGAGTCACATTCAAAGATCCCGTGCGACACTCCAAAAACATTTAAAAGCTGCTGTGTGGAGAGCCACAAAGGCTCCACAACTTGTTAAATGTGTGTGACGTAGGACTGTTGACGGAAAACAGCTGATATCACTCAAAACGGTTCACGTGAGTTGCACTGCTGCCACCTGTCTGTACAAGCTGCTCAGCAGCAGCAGGTGTCCAGTTAACGCAGAATTAATGCGGCTCAGGCGCATAATGGAGTGTTGTTTCTCACAGCTCAGAAAATTGACAATCTAGAATAAATCTCATCTTTCCAGTTCATTGGGACCAGGAAGTGATAAGAGAGACCTTGCGTTTCCTCTCCATCTGAGACTCTAGAAATTACATTTAAAACAGAATTTCCTGAGCTTCTGCTAGAGGGGACGAGATCTGTTCATAAATGACAGAAAAACGTCACAGAGTTCCTCCACACCGGGGTTTGAGCTGAACTACAGCGTGAATCCCGGATGAAAAACGGTTCGCCCATCCGTCAGGAAACGCGCGTTCATTGCCATCCGTTTATAAGCTATAAAGTGGGCACGCATTTATGCTGTGAAACTCACATACAAGCTGATGTGAACTGGAGCGCGCTGAATGAGAGAGAAAAAAACACGAGCGTCCCTGAGCATGCAAGACGTTGTGTGTTGCTGCGGGAAACAGCTCATGTGTTGTGTTCACGTTGTGTGCAGCTGCTCCGTGTAACGCTTGGGAAGCGGGTGCACATATGAGCCGACGTGCCCTGAAGGGTCGTGTGTGTGCGTCCTCATGCGACGCTTTAAGCCAGGATTGCCGCGGGGGCGCGCGTTGGCACTGGTGCGGTAAGGAGGCACCGCGCTCCATCGGTGGAGCGGGGTTACCACTGGCTCGGTCTGCAGAAAACACGTTCATTGTTTGCTGCGAGTCACGTGAGCTTTTGAGTGATTCCACGAGCTACAATATTAATTCAGAAAACCTTCTTCGAGGATGTATGAGCTGAGCCGCTGTGAGGCTTGTGGAGGTGCTGACGCCGCGGGAGCGCGCGTTGGCACTGGTGCGGTCAACAGCAGCGCGCGGCATCGGTGAAGCGAGGCTACCACTGGCTCGGTCCGCAGAAACACGTTCATTCTTGTCTGCAAGTCACGTGAACTTCAGAATGATTCCACGAGCTGCAGTATTAATTCAGAAAACCTTCTTCGAGGATGAAGGAGCAGAGCCGCTGTGAAGCTTGTGAAACTGCTGACGTCGCGGGAGCGCGCGTTTGACACCACTGCAATGAAAAAACGTGCGTGGCTTCTGCCAAGAGCGAGATACGTTGCTGAGCTCGTACCGTGGTCTCACGTTAACGTTGACGTGAAAGGCCGGCGCTGAGAGCTGCGTGGGTGCTTTCAAGCCGCGGGGGCGCGCATCGGCACCGCTGACAGTGAATGAAGACAACCTTAAAAAGGCTAATTCGTGATGAGTGTGTGTGATGGGGCCGCTTGTCAGAGTCAGAGTCAGTCAGAGTCAGAGTTTCTTTATTGTCATTCGCACCTCATGTGGTACATGTGGTGGAGCGAAATTGTAGTGGACTAGGCCTATGTCAAAACTGACCAGATGGACAGAGACTGTTATTTCATTGATCTGCATCCAGAAATACAGTTTGAGCCATCTGGAGACTTTCTTTCTTGAAGTAATCAAGTAGAAAAGACAATTCTCTATGATCATTACTATTTTACAAATGTTTGATAATCAAATTGTGTTAGTTCACTCAAT
>NC_056503.1:3419873-3421454 GCF_014905685.2 Nematolebias whitei
CTTTGGGCAAAGTTTGATAGAATCCTCTTCAGCGATCCAAACACCTGTAGTTTTCATCAAAGAGTTAACAACAGCTGTCCAGAACTCCAGGAGATGCTCCGGCTGACCATTCGAGCCAGTGACCAAACTCCTCACCTTGATGTCAGGGATGTGAAGGAATTTCAACCTTCACATCACAAGACCATCTGAGCATAGAGTCAAATATCTGGTATCTTCAGGCAGCCTTCGAATACGACTTCTGGTAGGAACAGCTGATCTTATACTCTGACGGTTGACTCTGG
Organism: Nematolebias whitei; assembly: GCF_014905685.2. Lineage (NCBI taxonomy): Eukaryota > Metazoa > Chordata > Actinopteri > Cyprinodontiformes > Rivulidae > Nematolebias > Nematolebias whitei. Next base: position 3,420,155 of record NC_056503.1, read on the forward strand.
TGTCCAAGAATTTAGATTTTAACCAAATTAGTATTAACTCAGTTCAGTAATTATTTTTCCTTAAATTTCAGACCAAATTTTAACTACTGAACAATAAAACTTATATCTTTTAGTTAAATTTGCATGACTAATCCGCCCTGCTGAAATTTCAAAGTTGTTCTACATTGCATCTTGTTTCTGGTTTGGTTAAGCACATAGAATAATTTCATTTATCTGTTAATCCCTGCTAACAAGCAATTTTTTATGGTCACTTAATTTCCCTTTAACTCCAGTTGTGAACAAAGCCTTCATTTTAAATGTCAGAAATAATTGCCAACAGTTGTTTTTATCATACATATTCAAATAAACATCACAAAATTGTATTAAAGCGTGTGTGTTTTACTTATGACATCTGAATCCTGCATGTAAAAGAACTCACGGTGTAAAAGGGTACTTCGAGGTAAGTAAACAACATCTGAATTGATTTTCAGACCTTCAGACATTCTCTCAGAGCTGAGAGTGGTGCCCCTTCGAAATAAAACTCATAACGAATTTTAACTATTAAACAACCCTTCCCGCTACATCTGATTCACTAAAGCAAACCGACGAGTCATGTTTTTATAGTGAAAATTTAACGGCGGAAAATCCGTTTTTAAACCATCCAAAATTAGGTTTTTGGATCGGTAAAGGCAGCTAAGTTGATAAGCTAAGCTAAGAGGCCAACCTGGGCTAAAAGCGACGCTTTGTCTATCTAAATCTGTGAAAATGCCGTCATTCTGAAAAGTTGATCGCTTTTAAAGTTGTTTTGTCTGCAAAACGAAGCTGAGAATTCGTTTACTGATTTTATTAAATGCTTTGGAATAAAATGCTAATCGTTCCAAAACCGAACGTCCACTATTTTGAATTAAGCTTGAACGGAAAGTGACCTCGAAGGTCCTCCTCTTCCCTTACGACATACATGCTTCTTATCTAACTTTGGTGGTCAAAGAAGGTAGTACACCGAAATTAATTACATTTATCGAATTTTTATCATTTAAAAGCTTAAATAACTTAATTAAACACCTTAAACAGGTCAAATTAAGTTTAAGCATTTCTGGATAACACATTTTAAACAAACTGACCAACATATCTTCTTAAATTTGACAATATGTTAAAAGTTCAACAAAGCTGAAAAACTTGGACTTATAAAATAAAGAAAAATAAAATTATTTATTCTTGTCAAATACTTTAAACTTCACTTTAAATTGAAACACTCAGTTTAAACTTTTTTTTTTGGGTTCTCCCTGCGTTAGGGGTCGCCACAGCGAACTAAGTCGCACGA
>NC_056503.1:3421554-3452134 GCF_014905685.2 Nematolebias whitei
GCTTTGGATTGAGTGCTTCCACTTTGGATCTATTGCTCTGCCTGCTGGATCATTGTTTTCCCTCAGTGCTACAAAAGATGGCACAAGACGGTGACTCGTTGGAACGTCTCCAAAGACTAAGCATTTTCTTTGGAATATAATTCATTTTCTTCATTGACCTAGGAGGGTGTCATTGAACACCTCTTAATTTTGTTCTTCAAGACTTAGTCCACAATGATTACCATGGTGTCAAGGCTGACCTCATCTAAGTTTTTTCTGATGGCTCATAGATTTGGTTTGTAATGACTCAATGGCCATCTGGACTGGCATTGAGTCCCTAGTGGGGGAATATGTAGCATGAAGCTGCACTGATCTAACTATGACCCCTGACCCTGATTCATCTTCCAGATTCACCATGAATCGTGTTCTTTAAAGTTACCTCTGACTTCGATAATGTCTGATGTTTTTCTACACATTTCTCATCCTTGGACACAGAGTCAGCTACAGTCTGACAAATGTTTACCTTATTTTTCCTATTTTTCTAAGAAAGAAAAACAAATCATTAATGAAATTTGTTTTATTTGATTAACAAGTGTCAAAATGAATAATTTTGATACTTGTTTTCAATCATTATAATGAAATCATGTGAAATATTACAATGTGAATAACATATTTCTCTGTTTTGTTTTTCAGAAAGTGATTATGCCTTCAGAGACACCTGTTGAAAATGTTCTTTGAGCTGGAAGTTGTTTGCTTCAGCGGGGAAGTCACAATGTTTCTGAGAGTAGTCAAAACAATCTTCTCGGAGCTGTTGTTTTGCACAAAGTCTCTTTGTGTGAAAAGCAGTTCGCCTTGGACCCCCGAACTGAGCAGTTCCTCTCCGGTCCCGAGCCAGAAGACTGTTCATCTGTGGACCCGATCCTCGAGGTCATGCCTAGGTCAACTCGTTCAACTCCTGAGCAGATAAACATGCCGCTCAAATTACAATTGTTAGAAGTTTAGATAACTTCCTGAGAGTAGTCAAAATAATCTTCTCAGAGCTGTTGTTTTACGCAAAGTCTCTTTGTGTGAAAAGCAGTTCGTTTTGGACCCCCGAACTGGAGAGTTTGTTTTGGACTCCCAATGTGGAGAGATCGTCTCTGGCACCGAACCGGAAGGTGGTTCGTCTTTGGACCCAATCCTCAAGGTCGTGCCTAGGTCCACTAGTTCAATTCCTGAGCAGATAAACATCTCACTCAAATTACAGTTGTTTGAAGTTTAAATAACCACAGAAGATGAAGCCTTTTCTCACTGAAAGATTCACATTCTCAGCTGAAGGTTGAGATGGACGGTGCACCTTCTCATCAGCTGTTGCTCTCACAGACCCCTGAAGCTGGCACAGTGACAGTCAGATACCTTGGGCAGTTCCTGGCGAGTCTTCCTCATGGTGTCTCTGGTCTGATCCACCAGAGAACCCCAGAAAGACGAGTGACCTGGTGCCTTCAACACTGACCTGGTAAGGAGCAGAACCCGGTGCCATGATGCAAGTCTGGGTCTGGTTATGCTATTTTAAGCTGATACAACTTGGTAAATCATTTCCTGGCTTGCAGTGATAATGACATATTTGATCAGATTAAATAACTTCTTTCAACCAAAGTTCAAAATAAACTATTTATTAAATAGCCAAACTTTGTCTAAATTCATGTGCATATAAAACTGAAATAATTCCTGCTCAAAGAGTGAATTTTGCCTTAGATAAGAGAATAAAGCCTTGATTAATTCATTAATATTATTGGTTTATTATTATTGTTGATTTTTAGTTTGATTATTTTTGTAATAAAACTTCAAAGACAACTTTGGTCTCTTCATTCAGATATGTAAGGGAACACCTCGCCTCAGAAAACTGTTCACCTCATCTCAAACATCATTCCTGTGTTTTTGTGTTTGAAACTGTTAAAAGTAAGATTCATCTATTCCCTTGGGAACAAACAGACATTGTTTTACAAATATTCAGCTTCTCTCAAACTCCTTAAGTGACACTAATGCAATAAAAAAAAACTGTTATTGTGAATCCAACATTTTTCAGTCAGGTCATCTGGACAGTTTCTTTTTTTGTGCTGAAACGTTTCACCTTCGATCCGGGAGGCTTCATCGGTCAAGGAAACACACAACAAAACTGATTCTTCCCCCAGCAGTTTACTCCAAAGTGGAACAAACCAGTTTTGTTGGTGATAAAATGGTCTCTTTGGTACACCCCCTCCTCCATTGCCGGCCCTCTTCCTTGTTGACAGTTGTGTCAAACTGGTTGAAAACAACAAAGTCCATGCTCAATAATCCAGGTATACAAATGGTTGGATTGTATACCTGGATTATTGAGCATGGACTTTGTTGTTATTGTGAACCTCACTAACCCAATATGAACTCATTTTGTATGAAACGGACAGATCGTTTTTAATGAGAGCTTTTGTTCAACTGACCTCTGAGTTTTGAAACATCCAAAAAACTCACATTGATATCTTGTCTTATCGGAAAGTAATACTCCCAAACTCATTCCCATGAAGATAACACCATAAGAACCCTTTTTTGTTCAAAAATGACATCCCTTTCCCAGGTGATGTTCAGTTCAACAGCAACACCTCTGTTAATACATTGCATGTTTTAAGTTTAATCTAAATAGGTCATACCTGAATGTTTATTCATTAAAATGTGTGTTTTAAATAATCTTTCTTTAAGATAATACATTTGTCTTATTTTCTCTTTTTAAAGGAAACTTTTAAAGCAGAGAAAAAGGGACTTGAGATTTATAAAACAAGCCAAAAGTTAGAACCACCCCTCCCAAGGTGGATCAGTCTTATCTGTTTTCTACAGACAGTAAGTTTCAATCTTTGAGGAGACACTCCAATACCTTCACTTTTGAAAGAAAACTCCAGAGAGACACACTGGAGCTCAGAACTGGAGCTTGGAATCAGAGCGAGGAGAAACTCGCTTCTGCACTTGATCTCAGACAGTAAAGGAGCATCCTTTCTGCAGACGATTTTTGAGCAAACGAGAAGCATTCTTTCTGCAGACATCTCGAGAGGAATGGGACGAAAAGATACAGAACCAGTATCTTCCCAGAGTGAACTGTGAGTAATCAATCCAGAACAGATAACCATCAAACCAGGTCCATAGAATGACTACAGTCAAGTTAACTCGGGAGATTTCTCAACTTACGAGCTACCATCTGCACCTACCTTGTCTGGTATCTACGGACGCTGTTCAAACTGGAGAACCCTCATGGTTTCATCTGTTTGCTGGTGACCCTACATCCCAATAAACCTATCAGTAACATGATGATGGCATTTAGACCCCAATAGGCAGACCAAAAAGATACCAGGACAACAGGATACAAAAAGGTGATTGTTTACAGTGCAGGAAAACATGTTGGTTTGCTGTGGGGAGAAGCGGAGGACAAGATGAGTCTCTTGACGATAAGTTGATTTGATGTTCTTTATAGGAGGAAGTCTTTCTTACTCTGTTTGGTGCAGGTGGTACCGAGGTGGAAATGAGACAGCATTCAGTGACGAGAGTGAATCCAGAGAGGTAAGTAGGTATCTGCAGGGATGTTGTGTCCAGGTGTCCAGAGTGTGATTTGCTGAGCTGAGTTGGGTGTGCAGGTTTTGGCGACCAGATCCAGCCAGAGGTCCAAGGAGAAGACGGGCAGGTCCACAGGAACAGGAAACACAACTGGTAGGCAGAACAACAAAAGGTTAGCAAAACTCGAGAACGTTTCTAAGGCTGACTGGCTGTCACAGAATTACCTAAGGTAATCAATGCTTCAGCGTAGGCTAAGTGTCAGGCCAAGGTTTTTAAGTAGTGTGGGAGAACAGGTCTGGCAGACGAGGTGCAGGTGTAACTAATCGGCTGATTAGTTGCTGTGGAGAAGAGTGATGAAAGGGAAAACAGAGAATCTCACAATCGAACAAACTTAGCTCACCTTAGACAAAATTTTAGCCACTTCAACTTAGAAATAAACCAGTCCAAAGTCTACCTTTTAAGTTTCACTAATTTTAATAATCAATTAGACCTTGATTCAAAGCCATTCGATGTCCAGTTAACTTTTGTCATGCATAAATCTCACCATATATATCACAGATTAATATTTTTATAATAAAATACATAAAATTCAACTGAATTTGTGATTATTTTGGCAAAGCTTTGGGTATTAATGATTTGATGCCCTTTAAACACGAGAAAAGAACTCGCCTTCAATTTACATTTTTGAGGGGTAAATAGACTGATTTTTATTTCCAAGAGAGACGTGGTGCCCAAACAACAAAGTTATTTGCATAATGCATATTTTATGAGCTTAAGTCATAACTTATAATCAAGCATATATTTACACCCAATATCGCTACATATTATTATGGTCCACCCATATTAGGCTCGTTAAAGCGCGTTCTTTGAAATAATGCACACAAAAAAATAACTTTCCAAGCTGGTTTGCTGAATTTTGAGCATAAAACTGTTAAAGCTGCATTGATCTGTGCTCCGTCTGCTCCATTTTTTTTCTCTCTCTCTCTCCGTCTGTGTCTCCGTTTGAAAAGTTGGGGGCAGCCGAGCCCCGTACGGTATTTCTGCTTCTCTCCATCTCAACTTGAATAAATGATTAACTGAAACGTGTGTTTTCTGCACTTATGAGAGAATTATAGATGTATAATTCAGCTCTAAATAGTGTCAGAGTTCTCTAAAAAGTAAGGTTGTTTAGCTGAAACTGAACTCCTGAAATAAATATTTTGCATGCATTTTTAAACCAAATGAGTACATCCGGATATAACTCAATGGTTTGAGGATTTGATAAATCCTGTTTTCAAAAATTTTATCCAAATATTTTAGATTTTAAGCCACAAGAAATTACAAAATCTAAAGAAATGCAGTGACTTTCTGTTAGCATTAGCGTAGCTAAATAATTGCTAACAGCCTGTTTAATGACACTTTAAATGGTAAAAAAGTCCTAATCTGTGTAGAGATATACCTACGTCCCTGAATATCATATTATAAAATACTTTTATTTCTGTAACTGAGTAGTTCATTTTGTAAAGATGGTTCTGAAAAAGAAAAAAAGAAACTCCTCATCCCTTGAACAACTGAAACATTCCACCCCCACTTCCGAACCTGGGACAGTTTAAAGTTTGTTTTCAGCATCTCTAACTCTGGAAAGTGTGAAAAGAAGACTTTTATGGTTTGTAAGACAACCAAAGATCCAATAAATCTGAATAATATTGGAACACCCTTTCTGTGAACACCACAAATGGACGTTTGAGTTAACACAGATCACCCAGGATGTCCTGGTATCAACTTGTACCAACCTCCGACCAGTCTATCCAAATAACAATCATAAATAATCACATCGTGATTGACACGACCACATCGTGTTGCTGCTGATCTGTTTCAATGTTGATGTGTTCATGCGTGCACATCCGCTCACACAGACTCATGTTCATGTTTGTGCTGATGTTCAATGTTTTATGTTATGAGTGCTTAGTGTATATTTAGTTGATGTTTTTCTTAGTTCATATCTTAGATGTTATTACTGTTTTTCTTTTACATTTTATTGTGGGATGTAACTGGGACCCTGTGTACATAATTTCGCTCCACCACATGTACCACATGAGGTGCAAATGACAATAAAGAAACTCTGACTCTGACTCTGAAATAACAGAAAGCCTCGTCTCTGTTCAAAGGAATTCCAGCTTTGACACTTGGGTCCCATTTCTTGCATGCAGAAAACGGACAGACTTTTATTCACATTCTAGTAGAATTAAAACTGTTTTTCTGTAATGAAAGAATTGTTACTGGGAATAACTAAATAACTGCCTTGTTGTTTAATAGTTACAGCTGACAAGAACCTGTGTAGCCCAAAAGTTTACAAACTTGTTTTCTGCTTATAAGGATAACAAAGTGTTTTTATTGGTTTTAACCTCATTTAAAGTTGATAAGTGTCTTAAATGATTTTATTTGATGACTTTTTCAACAGAGCAGATTAAAATAATACTTTATTTAGTTGATAAAAGTTCAGCCCTTCCATTTTGATTGTTCAAATCGACCACCTCTTTCAAATCAGATGTGTGGTCAGTTGTTTACAAGAGAGGAAGACCTCTCAGGGTGAAGAAGAAATGATGAAGAAGAAGTGATGAAGACCTCCAGAGGACGATAAATAATAAGCTTTTAAGATACAACGTACAGAAGACTTCCAAGGAGAAAATTAGCTTCAACTTTGGGCAAAGTTTGATAGAATCCTCTTCAGCAATCCAAACACCTGCAGTTTTCATCAAAGAGGAGACGCTCCGGCTGACCATTCGAGCCAGTGACCAAACTCACCACCTTGATGTCAGGGATGTGAAGGAATTTCAACCTTCACATCACAAGACCATCTGAGCATAGAGTCAAATATCTGGTATCTTCAGGCAGCCTTCGAATACGACTTCTGGTAGGAACAGCTGATCTTATACTCTGACGGTTGACTCTGGTGTCCAAGAATTTAGATTTTAACCAAATTAGTATTAACTCAGTTCAGTAATTGTTTTTCCTTAAATTTCAGACCAAATTTTAACTACTGAACGATAAAACTTATATCTTTTAGTTAAATTTGCATGACTAATCTGCCCTGCTGAAATTTCAAAGTTGTTCTACATTGCATCTTGTTTCTGGTTTGGTTAAGCACATAGAATAATTTCATTTATCTGTTAATCCCTGCTAACAAGCAATTTTTTATGGTCACTTAATTTCCCTTTAACTCCAGTTGTGAACAAAGCCTTCATTTTAAATGTCATAAATAATTGCCAACAGTTGTTTTTATTGTACATAGTCAAATAAACATCACAAAATTGTATTAAAGCGTGTGTGTTTTACTTATGACATCTGAATCCTTCATGTAAAAGAACTCACGGTGTAAAAGGGTACTTCGAGGTAATTAAACAACATCTGAATTGATTTTCAGACCTTCAGACATTCTCTCAGAGCTGAGAGTGGTGCCCCTTCAAAATAAAACTCATAACGAATTTTAACTATTAAACAACCCTTCCCGCTACATCTGATTCACTAAAGCAAACCGACGAGTCATGTTTTTATAGTGAAAATTCACTATTTTGAATTAAGCTTGAACGGAAAGAGTGATGTCGAAGGTCCTCCTCTTCCCGACATACATGCTTCTTATCTAACGTTGGTGGTCAAAGAAGGTAGTACACCGAAATTAATCACATTTATGGAATTTTTAAACATTTAAAAGCTTAAATAACTTAATTAAACACCTTAAACAGGTCAAATTAAGTTTAAGCATTTCTGGATAACACATTTTAAACAAACTGACCAACATATCTTCTTAAATTTGACAATATGTTATAAGTTCAACAAAGCTGAAAAACTTGGACTTATACAATAAAGAAAAATAAAATTATTTATTCTTGTCAAATACTTTAAACTGAAACACTCAGTTTAAACTTTTTTTGGGGTTCTCCCTGCGTTAGGGGTCGCCACAGCGAACTAAGTCGCACGAACACTTGGCAGTTATTTTTTTACGCCGGATGTTCTTCCTGACACAACCACAGACCGCTGAGCTACCACAGCCTCTGTGTGGAGCAGAGAGCTGCTATCTAGGACACCCGGAGAAGCAGATGGTGGGGGTTAAGGGTCTTGTTCAAGGGCCCAGAGTGGGGCGAATGAGAGTTGGGGGCAGGTGTGGGTGCTTCACCTACCCCACCCACATGTTTGATGTTGTTGGTTACCAGGGCTTGAACCGGTGATCTTCCGATCACAGGCCCACCTTCTTTAACCTCTACGTCACCTCTCGCCTAAAGTTTAAACTAATTATTCTAAATTTTTTTATCATACATTTGAAATGTGTGGAAGTTTTAAGAGCTGATTAAACTAATGTAAATATGTTGATATTAAAAGTTGTTTATTGATTTAGCTTTAATTTTAAAGTTGAAGCAACCAAGCTCATTTTAACAATTAAATGCTTTATTAAAAACAAACTTCCATCAATAAAAGGTTAACTAAACCAACACCAAAACGAGTTAACCCCTCAAAAGTGAACACATTTTAAAGATAAGATCTAACTTTAATCTTGTTAAGCTTAAATGTGTAAATAAAGATGCAAAATGGCTTTCAGCTCTAAAGAAAATTACACTCTCTTCTTTTTCTGATTCACTTGAAGCAGACAGTGACCTACACTTGTTAACACAGTGTGAAAAGGAAAATGTTCCTCTGTAATGTCAGTATTGTAGGGGAACAGCACCTCAGAAAAAAAGTTCACCTCATCTCAAACAAACATCATTCCTATGTTTTTGTGTTAGAAAACTGTTAAAAAAAGATTCATCTATTCCCTTGGGAACAAACAGACGTTGTTTTACAAATATTCAACTCAGCTCACAAACTTCTCAGTTGACACTAATGTAAATGTAATAAAAAACTGTCACTGTGTTAATCTAACTGTCAATATGAACTCATTTCCAACATTTTTCAGTCAGGTCATCTGGACAGTTTCTATTTTTTTTCAAGGAAACACACAACAAAAGTGATTCTTCCCCCAGCAGCTTACTCCAAATTGGAACAAACCAGTTCTGCTTGTGATAAGATGGTCTCTTTGGTACGCCCCCTCCTCCATTGCTGGCCCTCTTCCTTGTTGACAGTCATGTCAAACTGGTTGAAAACAACAAAGTCCATGCTCAATAATCCAGGTATACAATGCAACATTTTCCTGTCCTCTCAAGCAGCTGGTCAAAGCAGATGGCCGCTTGTCCTGAGTCTGGTTCTGCTGGAGGTTTCTTCCTGTTAAAAGGGAGTTTTTCTTTCCACTGTTGCCACTGTGCTTGCTCAGGATGGGAGACTGCAACGAAGATTCATCTTGTCTGCTGGATTCCTTAGATAGAGAACTTTACTAATGGGCTTTTATGTGAATGTTCCTGTAAAATGCCCTGAGACAACTTTGTTGTGATTTGGCGCTATATAAAAAAACTGAATTAAATTGAAATTCTTGTCGAGTGCACATTATTGCATATTGATAATTCATTTTGTGGTGTTATACTGCCCTCTAGGGGACTTTTGGTGGGACTTCAGGCCAATTTTCATACTGCATCCATGTGTGACTTTAGTTTAACTAGATGGTTACATTTTTTATTGTTCCTTTCTGTTTCAGATAATCACACACACACATACACACACACATATTCACATAGATGCTCATCCACATCAGCATCTGTACCCTCATCTCCCATGTACCTGCTACTATTTCCTCATCAATAAACCATCTGACTGCACCATTGGATCTGGCCTATTCCTTCTGACCGAGGAAGATTCAATTGACAAGCAAAGAACAATTAGCACATGCTAGATGCACACAGCCTCTTACACTCACACATCCATGTGCTGCAGCCTGCTCTTCTGATCTTTCACAACCAACTGCTAACACAATCTCAGTTGGAACTGCATTGTCTGATAAGAACATCATTAAGCTTCAATCTCTGGATCCAGCAAAAGGATGATTCACTACCTAACTGATCCAGCTCATGTCACTCCCTCCTCAGAGGAACTTGACTCAATCCCTGACCTTCATACATTCCTTAAGGTACAACCTTTCCTGAAAATGTTCAAGGGCACGTTAGCATTTGCTCCTGAGCCAACAACTTCACCTTCATTCGTTGTGCCTCATGACCACAGGGGCGTGATGCTGGCACACACCAATGAAACCCTATCTTCAAGACACAATAGCACCAAAGCAACACTCAGAGTGTTAAGACAGGTTTCTTACTGGCCAGGAGTGTGCAAAGATGTAAACAGCTACATCAGAGACTGCATGATCTGTTGCCAGCTCCAACCTGCAAGAGCCACACATCAATCTACTGGCATCTCTTCATCTAAGATGATGAATGATCGACAAACTACACTTCCTTTACACACATACTACAAACCTGGTAAAAACACCAACCACCAGTACATAAAAGATCGGAATGAACAAGCGAGAAATACCTTCACCTTTAATCAAAAACTTCTTAACAAGACGACTAAAAGACTCAAAGCATACCATGACCAAAAAGCCTCCTATGAAAAGCTTCAAGAATCTCGTAAGTTTGGGCCCAGGTGCCCCAACCCCTGCCCATCTTTGTTGCACCAGAACTGTACTCACAGTGCTCGGCACTGCACACTTCTGGAAGGTCAACCACCTTCCCACCCAAAGACAACCATCAGTTAACTGAGAACACCTCCCACCGAGGTAGTGTCAGTTACACCTGCATAAAACTTAAGATTACAAATCTTTAAATTAAATTTTACTTTTAAAATAAATAGGTAAGGTACAACACCTTAGACCTAATAATAATACACTTTAAAACAAAAACAACTTTCTTTGACCACTGGATCAAGCTAAGAAGCAAAACAATTAACAGTCGAAAAGATAACGACCCACAAGTGGGGGAGATCTACTTCCGATTGTCATCGTCAGGATTGTATTGTAGTTCATGCTCACACTCAGCTGATCAACGTGTTAAAGTTGTTTTAATATCCATTCAACACTCACCACGTGAGTGATCCATTTTAGTAAAGAAAATTGTTATACAAAATGAATTAAGGTTCTAAATTTTTGTTTATTTATTTTTACACCAAAATTCTAAGTGCATGCTTTATTTTTCTTCAACATTTAATCATCAGCCTACACAACTTTTGTTTACGTACCTGTACACAAAAGTAGAGGCATTAGATTATCTTATTCTTACTCAAGAATAATTTGAACAATTTATTTAGTCAAAGTTGGCATTAGATTTGCATGCTCACATATTTATCTTTAGGATTCCATTACATGAACAAAGCACTTAGACACTTAGTTTAGATGGTCACCAGAAATCGCTAGATGGGTACCATCCTACAACATCCTGTGGCCCAGATGAGCACCATCACTGCATCTTCAAATGATCCAACTCATTGTTCCAGAGTGACATCACCATGCCTTCCAGAGGACCCCTTGGCCTTCACATGGAATACCCTTGAGTTTCCTTTCCCTTTCTGTGGAATTATCGCTTTGAACTCAAATGGAATACCTTTGCCTTTCCTGTTTCACATTGTGGAATTAACCCTTTGAACACACTTGGAATAACCTAGAACATTGATCCTTTTCCCTACCTGTAATTATTCCTTCTGACTTCGTATGGAATAACTTTGATTTTTTTTCCTTCCTTTGAATTATAGACTTTGACTTTTGGGACTCTACTACAACATTCTTGGAACATTCCTGAGGTGTGGATGATGAGTTTTTCGATTCGCACCCATCGGGGTTGAAAATTGAAAAAGTAGGGGATATGTAGGGGAACACCTTGCCTAAGAAAATAGTTCACCATAGCTCAAAAAAAACATCATTCCTGTGTTTTGTGTTTGAATCAGAATCAGAAGAATCAGAATCAGAATAAACTTTATTGGCATTGCAACGAGATACAACGCAAATATGTACGTACAGTCGTCCAAAGATGGGCGGAGTGCACGAAGCTGCGGCTATAAATAATTAGCGCGGCCTTCTTCTTCTTATTCAGAATAATATTTTGCTCAGATAAGAAAAGGAAAGAAAAACACGAGGAGAGACGGTATAAAAAAAAGATCTCTCACTCCGTGTCCTAGACAGGGCACAATTTGAGGCATCAAAAAAACTACCACAGAAAAGCAACATAAACAGACGTTATACATGAACATATAGGCGGTGAAAACATTGAATTTTTAAGGGAAAGTCGTAGCATAGTTCAGAGCCCCCCCCCAGCCATTGTCCAGATAAGAGGTGACGTTCATCTTCAGCTCAGTTGAGGTTCTGTCACATGTCCACGGCCTTGGGGAAGGGGGGGGTGAGGAAACAGTCGAATCATCTTTGTTGTTTTCCAAACATTCCAGGAGGAGTTGAGATAAGTCCGGCGTCAAGGCCACAGTTTGGGTCAGGCAGAACTCGTGATTGTTGTTTCTGCCTTTAAAGTCTTGCTGTACATATTCTCTGATGGAAACTCCAAAACAGCCGAATTGATCCTTTACTACAAAGTCGAGCTCACAGCTTCTCCAGATTTTTCCACCATTCATGAGTGCTGCCAGGAAGATCACAGTCCTGATACAGCTGCTCCAATTCCTTGTCACAGCTCCACATTCAGTCCGAGCACTGTCAAGCTTCAACACCTCCACACAAATTTGTAGACAACCAGATTTCACCAACTCAAACAGTAGAATCTAGTCGTCATCATGAATCCAATTTGTTCCTTAGATGTAGAAGGTCCTCCTTACCCTGACTCCTGTCGGGAGAAGTTGATCGATTTTGTTGAGAGACCAGCTGATCCTTCCAATTAAGAGGTATGCAGGAAAAAAAGAGAAGCTTTTTTTTAAGGGTTCACAGGACAAAAGAGCGCAGCAGGGACTCGGGTGGGGGGGGGGGGGGCAGAGAGGGAAAACACGTCTGGTTTCACCGTAGAGTAGCATTGAAACTGTTTAAAGTAAGATTCATTGTTTCCCATGAAACGGACAGATCATTTTTAAAGAAAGCTTTTGTTCAACTGACCTCAGAGTTTCTAAAACATCCAAACTTTGATAATTTCTCTTTTCGAAAGGGAGTACTTTTCTCCGACTTTCTGCCATGGGAAGAAGAGAACACCATAAGAACCCTTTGTTTAATGACATTCCTTTTCAGGAGATGGATGGTTATACCTCTGTTAAAACATTGCATGTTTTAAGTTTAATTCAAAAAATGATTTATGTTGACTGTTTATTCATGAAAATGTGTGTTTTAAGTAATCTTTCTTTAAGATAATACTTTGTACATTTGTCTTATTTTCTGGTTTAAAAATAAAACTTTTAAGGCAGAAACCGGACGTTTAGATTTATAAAAACAAGCCAAGAGTTAGGACCACCGCTTCCCGAGAGGTGGACCTTCATCTCTGTTCTACTCAGACAGTAAGTTTCACTTTTAAGAAAACACATGCTTTGAAGAGATGCTCCAAAGCCTTCACTTCTTTTAAGAAAACTCCAGAGAGAGACACTGAGACAAAGAACGAAGAGGCAGAGAACTTTTAAGAAAACTCCACAGAGACACACTTCTCAGAGAACTGGGAGCGAGGAGAAACACACTTCTGCACTGGAACTCAGAGCGAGGAAAGAAACCCAGCTTCTACACTTAACCTCAGAGAGGAGAGAGAACCTTCAGCAGACGATTTTGAGCAAACGAGAAGCAACTCTTCTGCAGACGTCTCGAGACGAGACGAAAGATACAGAAGTTACCCAGCGCCTGACCAGAACCAGAACCAGGCTAGCATTGACCCAGCTGCCTAACAGGCAACCAGAATAACTATTGTTGAACTACCAAATTAAAAACCTCGTAGCCATCTCTCCTAGGCATTACCACACAGCATTGTAATATTATCAGGTCCACTACTTTCCTATTCTTCATCCTCTTTAAAGTTTTCTGAACTTCATTCTTACTAATTTTTTCCACTTCCTAGTCCAAAATTCCTATGACATTTACTCTTTTCCCTCTTTCATTCTCTTCATTCATTGGCTCCTCAAAACTACTCTTTCCATCTCCCCATCTCAGTTTCCTCACTTGTTAGAACTTTACCATTTCTATCTTTAACAAGCCTAACCTGCTGCACATCCTTTCTAGCCTGATCCCTCTGTCTCAACTGTAATTACTAATAATTGTTCTCTCACTCCTTTTTGCTTAGCTTCTTGTACAATTTATTATACACCTGAGTCTTAGGATCAATCTCAGCCATTTCCAGAAAAAAATAATTCATTATCTATAAAATTGGCTGAGTTATAGCCATTTTTGTGTTGGCTATGGACAACTAGCTGTGGTGGCCATCTTAAATTGGATTGAGTCTAAGTTGAGTTGTAAATGCACATCCAATTAATATTTACTGAGATTTTCATAAAAATCTAACCGTGATTTAGGAGATATTTTGCTAACAGAAAACCAAACACATAATAATGTGCAAATATATTATTGCCTTCTCCTTAACACTTGACAATGCTATATTTAAATATTTAAAAAAATTGGCAATTGAAAGAAAAGTAAGAATATTAACTGACCAACAAAGATCTAAAAAAAGTTGTCTGGTCTTTTGGATGGGTTCAGAATCCACATCTTTTAAGATACATGCACATATTTTATATCAAAACATACAAGACATTCTGGACGGGAACACCAAAGACTTTATTATTATTACATATATTATTATTAAATAAATGTTGAATTAATGAATTATTTGTAAGGTCTGTATTACAGATATTTAAAATCTCCATTGTAATGGTAAACAAACTTAACATTTGTAATAATTGGACATTTAAAATAAAACATAATTCACTTATGATTAAAGTTGCTTTATTTGCCATCAGAGAAGATATTTGGTAAAACAAAGAAATGTACAGAAGATGGTTATCGTCACTGTTATTAAATGTTAAAAGTGCTTGCCTTACAATGTCAGTTCAACGTTACCTCTATTACCGTTGTGATTCCTCTCTTTCTTTATTACAATTTATTTGGCTTTACATCCTATAAAATTACTTGGAAAACACACACGATGTCTTTTAAAGCTGTTCCACTGAAAGAGTTGCTAAATTAAAACCGTGTGGTGACGTCACTTCCTGGACGGGGAGACGATTGACAGCGTTTTGTTTTGGTGAACGAGGGGGATAGAAACTGGACAAGGTACGTTTAACAACCTTTTATTTTGTTGTCAGCCGCTCTGGTATAATCCAGGGATTACTCGGGATGCATTTATGTGGTTGTCATCTGTAATCCAGCCACCTCGGGCTGCTGGGATCAACAGAACTCTGTCCGCCTTCATCTCATCCTCAGCGGCACATCTGCGGGTTCTTTAAGGTTCTGTGCACGAGCTGTGCGCTCTGCTTACACTGCCAAATCCCCTTTAAAATCTACAAGATTATAGTTGTTTAGGTCTTCTCTTCTTGTTTATGGTATAACAATACAGTTGTGATTCTGTTTTGTTTTTACAAAGACGTGCACGTGGATTCGGCGCAGGTCTTGTTGAAGAAACAAGCTTCCCAACAAAAAGTTAACAACTTTTAAAGACACACCGAAACTTCAGGTTTAATGTGACGGAAAAAAGGTAATGATTCAAAAAAATGTGTAGGCCGAATTCACAAGAAGACTCGACTCACGCGGTTTCAGAAACAGTTTTCTAAATTGATTTTTCCTTTCATTGATCTGACGAAGAGGGAAATAAAACTGCACCCTTTTTCTACCAAGTTTGGTCCGGACTTTGGACAAACTTGTCTAAAAGTGGTGACTTTTCATATTAAAGGCATAGCGTTTTTTTGAAGGAATGTACATCGCCCGCCACCTTTCATACCAGATATTTAAACTTAAAGACCAGTGATTCTCAACTGGTGAGTCGTGGGCATTTTTTAATTCATTCAACCTTTATTTATCAAGACTAATCCCATTGAACCTCGGGGCTCATTTACAAGAGAGACCTGAATATTTACGAGTGATGACAACAGGCAACAACAAAAACAATAGACAATCATAAAAGATGCGTACAAATTTATTTTTTTAACAAGTTAAAATAAAAAGGCAACCAAAAGGACAATCAAAAGGAAATGTAACAAAAAAAAACCAGCTAGATTATAAGGCGATCTGTAGAAAACTAAAAACAGGAACATGTCTGCAGTGGTTTTTGCCATGAACTTAACAGATGTTTAAAATCCCTTAGAGAGGTCAAGGTGGAGAGCTTCAGGTCTTTTTGTAAGATATTCCAGGAAACAGGAGCAGAGTAGGAGAAGGTCCTTTTGCCAAGTTCAGTCCTCACTGAGGGAACACTGCAGGTAATGATGTCCTGAGAGCGCACGCTGTAGCTGCACTCACACAGAGACATGTAGGAGGAGATGTATGAAGGCAGCAGACCAAGAAGTGATTTAAAGATGAAAATGTTCCAGTGAGAGAGTCTGTGTGAAGTTAATGGTGACCAGTTAACCAGTGAATACAGGGTGCAGTGGTGGGTACGATAATCACAGCCAGTTATGAATCTTAGTGCACCATGATAGACAGCATCCAACATCTGCAGCATCCAACATCTGCAGGGTTCTTGTAGGAGCGTTCATGTAAATAATATCACTGTAATCAATGGAGGGAAGGAAAGTCACAGATACAAGGTGTTTCCTAACATTCAGAGTTAGACAGGATCTGTTTCTGAAAAAGAAACCCAGTTTAACTTTCAGTTTCTTTACCAAGTTTTCCACGTGAAGCTTAAAAGAGAGATGTGAATCAACCAAGATACCCAAATATTTGTAGGAATTTGCAAACTCAGTAGGGACACCATTTGAGGATAAAATCAGAGGAAGAACTGCTGGGACCGACTTCCTGTTTGATAAAAGCATCCCTTTGGTTTTGTCAGTGTTCAGGACAAGTTTGAGACAGAATAAATCTGACTGGATGATGTCGGAAGCGGATCACAAAAGCTGGAAAGCCTTAGCAACTGTTTTAGCTCGACAATAAACAACTGTGTCATCAGCATAGAAATGTAAGGATGCATCAGGGATGCTCTGACCTACATTACCTATGTAGATTGTAAAGAGGGTGGGTTCTAAGACTGAGCCTTGTGGTGCACCATTGTTGACTGTTAAATAACTGGAGGAAGTACCAGTATTTTGAACACATTGCCTCCAATATGAAAGATAGTTAGAGAACCATCCAATAGTGTGATCTGAGAAACCGATTTCTGAGAGCTTCTGACACAAGATGTCATGATCCACAGTGTAAAAATCTTTAGACAGGTCTAAGAAAAGTGCATCCAGTTCTTCAGCAATGTTATTAAAAACCTTCAGTGAAGCAGTCGTTGTGCTGTGTTTTTTCCTGAAACCAGACTGATGGAGAAGTAAGATGTTAAATTAGTCCAAATACTTTCTGATTTGAGAGTTTATCAGTTTTTCTAGAACCTTGGCTAAAATGCAGAGATTTGCATGGATAATTGGGGACTGCCTGAAGGCAGCTGGAGAGATCTCTGAACAAAACTCAGTATGTCATCGAACAAACTCTTCCTACCACCACATCTTTTAAGATACATGCACATATTTTATATCAAAACGTAGGTATTTTTGTCGTCTTTCACCATATTTCTGGTGTGGCTGTAGGTCAGGGTTATTCAATTGGTGGCTTGCTGGCCACTTCTACCCCACGGATGAGTAGTCTGGTTTGCCAATTTTATTTTTTATTTATTCATTCATTCAAAAGAAACAAAACAAATTCATCAAAAGAAAAAAATCATTGAATAAAAAGGGTGCAGAAAGAAGAAAAAAATTATTATAATACCTGCCCCTTTAAAAAAATAATAATAATAACCATAAACAAACAACTTAGGACTGAACATCACCAAAGTGAAAACAAAAAATATTAGATATCCTCACATGATATCATACTTTCCTAACAATTTTAACTTAATCATCTTTTTAAACATGTAAATTGTTTTATGGTGATATCAAGACAATTCCACATTCCTATTCCCTAAATTACAACTCAGCTCCTTCACACTAGTTCTAAATGAAGGTTTTACAAACATTTCCATTCCCTTAATGTTACAATGACTCTCTTTTTTAACAGATTTTAATTGAATATTTGGAGGTAATATTTTTTATGAGCTTTATACATGACTTGTAAAATACTATATTCAACCAAATCATAAAATTTTAATAATTTCAACTGATGAAATAATATATTTGTTGGGTGCATGATGTTGTGAGATTTACCTTTTTGTCCTAGTTGGGCTACCATAGGGAGTTTGCCTAGGAGCGCGAATAGAGACCGCACTAGGTGTTTATTATGAGAATGCACCTGACATGTACACACCTGCTGTTTGACAATAAAAGTAGTTTACATTCCAGTGATACTGCGTCTTCCTGCCTCTTCTCATGACATGGTGTCAGAAGTAAGGACTTCATGTCGACATTGAAGAGAGAATGGCTAAGTTTGGACCTCTGGAGCAGTTTGACTTTACACAGCCAGTGGAGTGGCCAATATTTCGACAAGGAATCTCCCGTTTCCGAGTTGCCTCAAAACTTGATTAAGAGAGTGGTGAAGTGCAGGTAAACTCGCTCCTTTATTCAATGAGGAGAGATGCTGAATCAGTATTGACCCTTTTCACGTGACGTCATGCTCTTCGGAAAATGCCGCCGCCGCTGCCATGACGGATGTCAATACAACCGCCTCTACTCCTGTGTAGCTAGTCAAAACTTAGCCAGTTAGTTGCCTAATATCCTTGTTATTCTGTCGATTTGTCCATAAAAATGGTCATAGGGTGCTGTGCGGGCTGCTCAAACAGACAAGGAAAGAAACCAGACTTGTCCTTTTATTGCATACCTTTTGGTAAGGACCGAAGACGGTGATGGATGGCAGCCATCAGCCGTAAGGACTGGCAGCCCTCGGTATATTCGCATATTTGCAGTGAACACTTTTTACAAGGTAAGAAGATTAACGTTCATGTACTTTATAAGTAATATTTGTAAGATTGAATAAAATATCGCAATATGGAGAAGGAAAATCTCCCACCATCATGAAAATGAATACAAATAACAACAAAACAACAAAGATAGGTAAAGTGAATTTGATATAAAATGGATGAAAAGATGCATATAGAATATCCAGACTGGTATTTTCACTTGATAATCTGAATTTACTCATTTATTGGTGCAGATTATTAGTTTATTTCATACTATCAAGCATATTGCTATGTTTTAAAATGATAAGCACCAATGATGCCATTTAAGAATTATATTAGCTGACTTAAACTACTGATTTGTTTTACCAGGGAAGAAGCGCCAGGACCCCTTGTAACCTGATTACATCAAACAGTGGCTTTTTGGATCAGAATTCTTGCTGACCGTGGTTTCACCATCCAAAACCAAGTCGAACTGTACTGTGCAAAGGTTGAAACAACAACATTCACAGGGGGCAAAAAGCAGCTGGGTGCAGTTGAGCTGGAAGACACCCGAAGACTCGCAGCAGTTTGCATACACGTTGAGAGGATCTTTGGACAAGTTCCAAGTATAAGATGTTGCATGGACCCGTGACCATCAGTCTTCTGTCAAATGATGATGAACAATACACTACTCTAGACAAAATTGTGAGAGTGGCATGTGCCCTAACAAATGTGCCCTTCTGTTGTCCTACTTGATCAACAGGTGTGTTCAAATCTCTACAACATTTGTAATATGAACTTACCAATATGTAACATGACATTCATGACATTTTGAAGTTGCATCTAAAACTAAAAATAAAAGCTTTTCCTGGTAGCTCCAACTACCGTACATCAAATTTAACAGTCATTGAGGAGTCACGCTCAGATACAGATTGGGACATCAAGCTACTCGTGAATGGCAGTCTGGTTGATTTTAAAATTGATACTGGAGCTGATACTACTGTTACGACAGAAATGACTTTCATGAAGTTACAGCTGAGACCTAAACTGACCCAGTCCAGGCAAACAGTGTACAGCCCTGCAGGAAAAGTCAGGCGTTTGGGTAAATTTCTTGCCACTACATTGTGTAAAGGGAAAAAATACCAGTACTGGGTTGCAGTAATAAAAGGGCAATATGCAAGCAACCTGCTAAGCAATACTGTGGCAAAGCACACGGGACTGGTCGCTAGAATAAACAAAATTAATAGTGACTTAATAAAGGATGTGTTTGGAGAAATTGGACTTCTGAACTTTAAACCTGTAAAAATAGTTAACAGATGATGCAGTGACATACAAGTTAAATGTTGGATCCAGGACAGTGGCCCCATACTGAGAGATTGTTTTGATCGAACAGACTGGCAGGTTTTCAGAGAAGCTGCTGAAAATGGAGGATCGCTTGATCTGGACCAATACACAACCTCAGTTCTGGGGTACATTAGTACATGTACTGACACGTCTCCACTATCAGATATGTTAAAAGCTACCCAAACAGAAAACCTTGGCTGAATGCAGAGGTGCGCACCTTGCTGGAAGCCAGAAACACTGCCTTCAGGTCTGGAAGCTCAGAGGAGCTGAGTAGGACAAGGAAAGAGCTGGTTGCTGGTATTAAGAAGGCCAAGGCCACATATGTACAGAGGTTCGAAGGTCAATTCATCTCACAAGAACCTTGGAGCATGTGGAGGGGCATTAAGTGCATAACAGATTATAAAGGAAGGAGCGAACAATGCCCCAAAGACCCATCTCTGCCTGATGCCCTCAACAAGTTCTATGCACGCTTTGAAGATCCGAACAGACCACCCAGCACCAGACTCACCTCACCACCGGATGAAGAGCATCTCAGCGTGATCTCAGCCGAAGTAAGGAGTACTTTCAGGAGGATTAATCTGCACAAGGCAACCGGCCCAGACAACATCCCCGGAAAAGTGCTGAAAGAATTTGCCAATCAGCTCTGCGAGGTGCTGGCAGACATCTTTAACACCTCACTTACCCTGGAGACAGTTCCCACCTGCCTGAAGACTTCCACCATCATCCCAGTCCCAAAAAGCTCTACAGTGACTGGCCTGAATGACTATCGGCCAGTGGCCCTCACCCCGATAGTCGCTAAATGCTTAGAAAAATTGGTCATGACTCACATCAAAACAACAATCAACATCAACGAGGACCCTCATCAGTATGCATACCATGAGAACCGATCAACAGAGGATGCCATCTCCTCTGTGGTCCACACTGTGCTCACCCACCTGGAGCAGAAAAACTCTTACATCCGTATGCTCTTTGTGGACTTCACATCTGCCTTCAACACTATGATCCCCCAAACCCTGATAGACAAACTATACACACTAGGACTAAGCCCATCCATTTGCAACTGGGTACTAGATTTCTTAACAAACAGACCACAGTTAGTGAGGATCCACAACTTTTCCTCCTCCACCATAACCCTCAGCACTGGCTCTCCTCAGGGATGTGTGTTGAGCCCCCTCCTGTTTACTCTGCTCACATATGATTGTGCAGCTACCCATCCAGGCTGTCACATTGTAAAGTTTTCAGATGATACAGCAGTGGTGGGATGCATTACAAACAATGATGAGTCCAGCTACAGGCAAGAGGTGGAACACCTGGAGAGCTGGTGCAGAGAGAATAACCTTCACATCAATGTGAAGAAGACAAAGGAGATGATTGTGGACTTCAGAAGGAACAAACACACCTACACCCCCCTGAACATAGGAGGATCTGCAGTGGAAGTGGTCTCCAGCTACAAGTACTTGGGTGTACACATGAATGACAACCTCAGCTGGAGCAACAACACTACCAGCCTGATCAAGAAAGCTCATCAGAGACTCTACTTCCTCAGACGGCTGAGGCGAGCTGGTCTGGGAAGCTCAGTCCTCACCTCCTTCTACAGGTGTGCAGTGGAGAGCATCCTGTGCTCCAGCATCAACGTGTGGCATGGAGGCTGCACAGCTGCAGAAAGAAAAGCCTTACAGAGAGTGGTGAAGGCTGCACAGAAGACTGTTGGAGTCAGTCTCCCCACCATCACAGACATCTACACCTCCAGATGCAGGAAGAGGGCCACCTGCATCATGAAGGACCCCACTCACCCAGCACACACACTTTTTGCCCCGCTCCCCTCAGGAAGGAGGTTGAGGAGCATTAAGTGTAGAACCACTAGACTGAGAAACAGCTTCTATCCTGAGGCTGTTAGACTCATGAATCTCTAACCAGAATAACCACTGTGAAAAAATCACATCATGTTGCTGCTGATCTGTTTCAATGTTGATGTGTTCATGCGTGCTCTGCTTACACAGACTCATGTTCATGTTTGTTCTAATGTTCGACGTAATGTTTTTATGCTATTAGTGCTTAGTGTATATTTAGCTAATGTTTTTCTTACTTAATATCTTAGAAGTTATCATTGTTTTTCTTTTACATTTTATTGTTGGATGGAACTGGGACCCTGTGTACATCATTTCGCTCCACCACATGTACCACATGAGGTGCGAATGACAATAAAGAATCTCTGACTCTGATACAGTGTGAGCACACCATGCAAAGTCCCGTTTCCTCTCCTCCCAAAGATGAAAAAATAAATAAAGTGCATGCTCAACCTTGGTATTATAAAATAATTTACCGGGACAACAGACTGATGTGCACCAATTGTGGCTGCACAAAAGCGCAACAAAGACGAGATCAGAGTGTGCGCCAATCTAAAACATCTGAATTAGGGGGTCAAATGCAAATGATACATCCTGCCCACATTGGAGGATATAGCTCCCGAGTTATCCAGGGCTAAAATGTTCTCCCCCTTGGATGCGTCCAGCGGATTCTGGCAAATTCCACTGGACTCCAGCTGCCAGAAACTGACCACATTCATAAATCTGATGGGCAGGTTTTGCTTCAAGCGCCTGCCATTTGGCATTACATCAGCACCTGAGATCTTTCAGCAGTTGATGAGCACGTTGCTCAAAGACTTAGATGGGACTGTTTTTGTGATGGATGACATGCTTGTTTTTGGATCAAACAAAGAGAAGCATAATCACCGCTTAGATGCAGTTCTATGGACAATCAAAGCATCAGGCCTCAAGCTCAACAGGGCCAAGTGCCACTTCAGAAAGAGGGAACTATGGTTCTTCGGACACATCATCAGTGCGGACAGCGTGAACCAGATGACAGCAAAGTGGAGGCGATAGCTAAGATGCCCAACCCCACAAATGTGGACCAACTCAGGCAGGTACTTGGACTAATAAACTATGTGGGTAAATTCCTGCCAGGCCTGTCCACCATGCTGCATCCACTCACCAATCTACCCAGAAAAGATACTGCATGGGTGTGGGCTGAGTCTCATGAGCAAATATTTAACAAAACAAAAACAATGCTCGCATCAGCACCAGCATTTTGTTATTATGATGCAGGCCGACCAACAGTTGTCAGTGCAAACGCCAGTAGTCATGGCCTGGGTGCTGTACTGTTACAGGACTACGATGGGGAATTGTGGTCCGTTGCCTTCTGTTCACGCACAGTCATGGATTCAGAGAAAAGATATTCGCAGATCAAAAAAAATGTCTGGCTTCTGTTTGGGCCTGTAAACGTTTTGCCTGCTACATTCAAGCAATGGACCACATACATCTACAAACGGATCATAAGCCATTGGTACCTTTAATAAACTTGTATGACCTCGACAAAACACCACTGAGATGTCAGAGTTGGTTAATGCGCCTGATGCGATTTAATGTTGTTGCTGAACATGTTTCTGGTAAACAGCTAGTGGGGGCAGACACACTCTCAAGACATCCGTTGCATGAAAACTGCCAGTCTGACACTGAGAGTCAAGTCAATGCTTATGTGAGCAATGTAGTTGCCAGCAAACTTATAACATCACAGAAGTTGGAAGAAATCTGCAGTGTCACCCAGACGGACACAGAACTTCAAAAGATTATCACTTTCATCGGAAAGGGTTGACCTCGGAGAATGGCAAAGAGTTCACCGCTACAAGTCTTCTATGCAGCCATAAGCCATCTTTCAGAGTCAGAGAGTCTAGTGCTCTACCACAATCGCATTGCAATCTCCACAGCACTCAGACCTAATGTTTTAGATCAACTACATGAAGGTCACTAAGGACTGACTAAAAGTTGAGAGCAAGCTAAATTAACAGTGTGGTAGCCCAGTATTGGACTTCAAATTATAAACAAAGTGAGATGCAACGTTTGCAGAGAGCACAGACCCACACAGAGATGTGAACCTCTAGTGCCAACACCTTTACCCAATGACCCATGGCAGAGGATTGCAGCTGACCTGTGTGAGTTTGAGGGTAAGAACTTCCTTGTAGTTGTTGATTATTTTTCAAGAGACATTGAGATTGCTTCCCTCACTACTACCACAAGCAGGCAGGTCATCAACAAGCTTAAACACATGTTTGTGAGATGGAGAATCCCACTGGAACTAGTCAGCGACAACGGAACACGGTTCACATCATCAGAGTTCCAAGACTTTAAACAGAACTATGGATTCATCCACATAACATCGAGTCCTCATTATCCACAGTCAAATGGGGCTGCGGAAAGGGCTGTCCAAACAGACAAGTCCATCCTTAAACAGCCTGATCCCTGGTTAGCCTTAATGAGCTATTGCTCTATAACAACCACAGCAACCGGCACGAGTCCAGCTCAGCTTATGACAGGACGCCAAATTCACACCACTGTCCCAGCTCTAGAAAAGACATAGATGCCATGTCCAGCCAATCAGGACATGGTGTATCAAAATCAGGACATGGTGTATCAAAAGGTTGCTGCAGCTAAAGACACTTGTAAATTATTCTACAACCGAAGACATTCAGCTTGTCCACTCCCTGAGCTGCATCCAGGTCAGAAGGTTAAAGTGAAGCTTGATGGAGACCAAGGATGGACGACGCCAGCCAAAGTCATCAGTAAGTTCAGAGAGCCGAGATCCTACTTGGTGGAGATGGCTAATGGAAATGTGACCTGCTGAAACAGACGACGCCTTCAGGCGGTCCCAGGGACAGCTGATATTGATGAGCAGCAGCAACACACTGTTCCAGCTACACAACGGTAGGACTGTACAACTACAGAAGTGGTGACTCCCCAGGAACCACCAGCAAGCCAGCCATCGCCAGACCCTGTTCCAGGGTCTCCCCTTGGGTCAGCAACACCCGTGAGAGTGACTTCAAGAGGTGGGGAGATAAAAGTGCCACTTATATTTAGAGACTAATAGAGACTTATATTTTAAAGGGCATAATAATTCCTTGTGAGGACTGAGGGTAATCAACCCTGTGATGTCCTGTATTCTGAAAACACCGTTCTTGTATGTTCATAATACAGAGAAATTAAAAAAAAGAAATTTAAAGAGTTTTTAAAAATCTTTGCATTGATGTCAAAGTAAATGTTTACTGTTATTGGTCCAAATCATACCAAAAGGGTTACTTAAGTTATGTTCTGATACAGGCAGTGAGAAGTGAATTTATAATTTTGTAAAAAAAAAAAAAAAGGAAAAAGAAACGGGGGAGATTTTGTGAGATTTACCTTTGTGTCCTAGTTGGGCTACCATAGAGGGGTTGCCTAGGAGCGCAAACAGAGACTGCGCTGGGGGGTTGAGAATGAGAATGCACCTGACATGTACGCACCTGCTGTTTGACAATAAAAGTAGTTTACATTCCAGTGATACTGCGTCTTCCTGCCTCTTATCATAACAGGTGACCATAGCACTTCCTACTAATAATTCTTATAGCTCTTTTTTGTAAAATGAAAATATGGTTTGTAATTGTTTTGCATGCTTTTCCCCAAACTTTAATACAATAGATTAAGTATGGAACAATCATTACATTATACAATATATACAAAGCTTTGTAATTCAAAACCCTATTACTTTATCCAGCAATGCAGCTGATTTTGCTATTTTATTCTTAAGTAATTTACATGAGATTTCCATGTCAGCTTCTCATCAATAATGACACCCAATGTAGGTTTTCTCCTGGTACTCCAGTTTCCTCCCACAGACCAAAAACATGCATGTTAGGCTGATTGGTAACTCTAAATTGTCCCTAGGTGTGAGTGAGAGAGTGAATGGTTGTTTGTCTCTATGTGTCCCTGTGATGGACTTGCGACCTGTCCAGGGTGTACCCTGTCCCTCGCACCGGTGACACCCTGACCCAAAATGAAAGAAGCGGGTAAAAGATAATGGATGGATGGATGTTTAACTAGGTTCTCTTTATCTACTTTTAGGACTTTTGTGAATATCAGATGATGTTTTAGGTCATATTTATGCAGAAATATAGAAAATGACAAAGGCTTCACAAACATTCAAGCACCACTGTATTTGTCTGTTTTTTATTTTTATTTACCTGAGCAGGTTTTCTGTCCAGAAGATAATTTCCGTGCATGGGTCCAAATACTGCTTTTGTGATCTTGAGTCGGTTTGGAGATGCTCACAACAAAACTGAGAAGGGTTCAAGAAAGGTTTTAGACACTCACATCTATTTTGAGATAAAATTTGTCTCACCAAACCTTTTGAACATTTTATAAGTGATAAGCTTTTGAGCTTCTGCAACACACACTAAGAAACTTTGAACCCCAGCAAACATTTTGAGACATTTTAGAGACTCTTGCGAATGCCTTTCCTACTTGTCACCAGCAGTCGCAGCCCAGTGATATATTACTACCTTTAGTTGTTCCAACTGCTGTTTAATCACCTCTACAGCTCAAGAAGAAGCTGAAAGGAGCAATGGATTTACCAGAAGAACAGAAAGGTCGTTCCTTTGTGGAGGTGATGAATGAAAAGTACAGCCCAGAGAACTTTCCGTACCGCAGAGGGCCTGGGATGGGGGTGGTGGTAATACCCACTGCAGGTCTACAAGGTTCCCCCATGAAAGGTGAGCTGTAGAGAAACAATGCATGGTTGTATTAAAATACATGTGATTGTGAGTGTTGTTTTTTTCTTCGTGACTACCATTTTCACCAGTATACCACTGCAAAATACAGTCTGAAAGGCCAGAAACAACGTTGGTATTAACACCATCCTTAGCATTTCTTGTCAACCTTGTTTGAACTTTTCTCGAGACTCATTTCTACAGTTTGCGTTTTCAATTTTTAATTGTAAATAGTTGTATTTCTATATGAGAATGCCAGGGGCTGGGCTGAGATGCCTCAAAGGGTGCTTCTGACACATTTTCCCATGTATTTTAGATAAATCTTGTTGTCTCTCTTCCCAAACTGAAATGTTGTAATCAGACTCAATGTTTCTGGCAACAGAACATTTCATTCTCCCACCTGTGTTGTATGTCCTTGAAGACCGCCTGAACCTGCCAAGTGTACTGGTGTTGAACGGCTGTGGGATCAGCAGGGCTGGAGATCAGGCTGAAATCGCTGCCTTCTGTTCTCATGTCATGGAGTTGGACCTGTCGCACAACAAGCTGCACGACTGGCATGAGGTGCTGCCTTTACTACAGTTGTGTGCTCTGTACTTCGATGGCTACAGCATTACACTGATGACACTTTGTGAAGACTCAGATTCTGAAAGGTTTATCAACAGCTGAAAAACATCACAACTACAACTACAGTCATGGAAAAGAATTCCACCGTCCTCCCGTTCTTAGGCTTTTCTTACCAGGAAACAATAAATTGATTTTGTTTTTAACGGGTTCTAAAATTATTGAACTCTAAACTCAACTGTACAAAAACAGAGAACATCCATCCAACCATTATCTTTTACCTGCTTCTTCCACTTTTGGGATTCCACCCTTATTTTTTTTTTAAACAAAACAAATGTAAATAAAATCTGTGTGTGGAAAACTGTTAACTCTACAATCCAGTAGATTTCAATAGTTGGATTCTGTAGGACTTTATCAGTTTCTCAAGTGGATGTGGAGGAACTTTGACCCTGTCTTTTTCAGTTTCATTGATTGGATCCAGTTTGACTCCCTGTACCGACACCATCAAGGTGTGGTTGGCAAGGGTGAGACACCCACACCAGCCTCCACCCTCATTTGTCCTGACGTGAACGTCCCTTACCTGTAGAGTTGCAGCGGTGTTACATTAAGAACGTTTTACAGTCAGAGATTTCACTAATGTCTGTAGAGTTTAACGCTACAATCTGTGGAAACAGCAACGATGAAGTTAATTTTCACACACAGCTTTTCCATTTACGCTGTTTTTGTGTAATAAAAATGACCTAGGGCAGTACAGTGCCGCAGTTGGTAGAGCTGTTGCCTTTCAACAAGAAGGTCACCGGATTGAATCCTGGCTGGGGGGCCATTCTGGGTGGAGTTTGCATGTTCTCTCCGTGCATTCATGGGTTTTCTCCGGGTACTCCAGTTTCCTCCCACAGACCAAAAACATGCATGTTAGGCTGATTGGTGACTAAATTGTCTCTAGGTGAGAGTGAGAGAGAGAATGGTTGTTTGTCTCATTTGTCTTTATGTGTCCCTGTGATGGACTGGAGACCTGTCCTGGTGTCCCTGTGATGGACTGGAGACCTGTCCTGGTGTCCCTGTGATGGACTGGAGACCTGTCCAGGGTGTACCCTGCCTCTAGCACAGTGACTGCTGGATATGGGCACCAGTGAGCCCCGTGACCCAAAAAGGAAGAAGTGTGTGATGGATGGAGGGATGGATGGATGGAAAGAAAAAAACAGCCTGGCAAAATGTGTTGTGCATTTTTGTACATTTCTAATTAGATCAGAGTAATTTTAAACATGTAAAAAGGCCAGATCCTTCTATACTTTATTCTGATATGTAAAATAAATGTGAAACAGGGTGGACTGTTTTGTTCATGACTGTATGTCTGTACAGAACTGGAAATAGTTTATAATTAGCCACATTTTTTATCTGTTGAGTATGTTAGATTAATTATGTCTAAAATTGTTTTTTAAAATTACATAACAAATGTTAATCTTTATGTTTGGTAACATCAGGTGAAAATAAAATCACACTTATTATATGCTTCACAACATTGTTTCTGTTTTATCACTGTATGAAGGTAATAGAAATATAGCTGGTGTTTTTTTGTTTTTTAGATCAGTAAAATTGTGTTGAGCCTCCCCAATCTGGAGTTCCTCAACCTGAGCTCCAACCCACTGGTGGGCAGCACGCTTCAGCCGCAGTGCGCCGAAGCCTTTTTCCGTGTCCGCCGTCTCGTCCTCAACAACACTCAGATCTCCTGGGACACCGTGATGCTGCTGACCCAGAAGATCCCAGAGTGAGTCTGAGTTCTACTGCAGTGTTGGAGTTCAACAATAATATGGCATTACAAGCCTTCTACAAACACTTAAAGGTGTTTACAACTTTTATTTTGTTTAAAAATCACAGCTATGACATAAAACATTTGAATTTTCATGCAAACACTTAAGTTGCAATTCAAAAATCTGCCCAAGTTTTAAAATTCACTTGAGTGGTTGAAAGATGATGAAAGTTACCGTATTTTCTGGACTGTAGAGTGAACCTAAGTATAAACCGTGCACACTAAATAAAAACATAAAATAAAAACAAAACTATTTTGTACATATATAAGCCGTGGGTGTTCACGTTGTAACATGGGTGGCAGCACACAGCTACTGAGAGAGATGTGCAGCCCTTGTAGCTCAAGAATCAACCACCAGATGGTGTTTTATAAACTTGTTTTACTGTTCAACACAAAAAAGGTTTTTAAGCTCCATCATCCAAGTAGATAACAACAAAAAATCATCAATCATGTCATCTGGACCAGTACTGGTCCAGATGACATGATTTAACCTTTTTGTTACAGTTCAACACACAGAGTGTACCCCACAGGTTGTCATGACAACTACCTCCCTCACTCATGGTTACTCTACTGAATGTTCTAACACATAATGAACATAAACTAACAAGAACAGACTAATCACTAAAAGAATAATTTTAAAGAGCTAACTGAAATGATTAACAATGAACATAAATTCTACCCATAATCCCTCACTGAGGCCATGTGATCGGCAGTCCACCACAATGGACCCCAGAATGCTACAATACACAAATGTGTACAGTAATTTTGTTTGTTTGTTTGTTTTTTCTGAACAGTGCTGGTAACACAGCTGATTTAAAAAAAATGCATTAGCCTACCAGGAAGTCACTGATCGCTATATTCCTCCTGCTACAAGCTTGTACTCTGCCGGCCATGTTTGACTCATAGAGGGGAGGCCGAGCAAGATGGCCACTCTTAGCAAGCTCTCCAGAAATTGTTTAAGTAAGGAGCTAGCAATGCTACTTTAATGCAAGAAAACATTTACGCCAATATCTTCAATTAACATTTCAAACATTATGCTTTAAAAAGTGGAAAAGAAAAAAGAAGATGTCCTGAAACTTCCTTATAATGGCTGCAAGTGTTAAAAGCAAATCCATCAGCACAGAAAATACATGAACATGTCAGCTAAAAGTCACAAATTGATGGAAGACCAAAACTTCGCTGAAAACATGAAAGCATCTATAAAGTTGACAATAAATGAGAGAGCGGACGGTCTACAAGCAAGTATAAATGACCTCAAAGCATTGGTGGAGTTTATCCAAGAAACATTTTTTATCAAGAAAAGATGTATAAAAGTTTATAAAGGATAATAAAAGTTCATCAAGAAAAGATGGCGGAAACCATTAGGAGAGTTGGGAAAACAGAAGAAAAGGTGCTGCAAATGGAAAACAAGCTGCTCGAACTTCCACGTTATAAAAGAAGATGGGACTTGCAACTTTGAATAAAAGAAGAAGGAGAAGATGTCTATAACAAGGTTATTTCCATCTGCCAGAAGACAACGCTGGGATGCAAAGAAAAACTACCAGGTGTTATCGACAGCATACACGGGCTGGGTTGCGTTACAAGCACGGGACGTCTTCGAAAAGTGATCATCTCATCCATGAGACACTAGAGGGACACGGTATGGAAGGCAGCCAAGCAGTCATGCTTTCTGAAAGCAAACAACCTGCGCTTCAAGGAGGACTTTAGAGAAGAAATGTGCTGTGGCCACTGGTAAAAAGAAGCATGTGAAGAAGGGAAAACGGCCTTCTAATTCAATTCAGTTTATTTATATAGCGCCAAATCACAACAAAGTTGTCTCAGGTCACTTTACAGGAACATTCACATAAAAGCCAATTAGTAAAGTTCTCTATCTAAGGAATCCAGCAGACAAGATGAATCTTGGCTTTGTTGCAGTCT
>NC_056503.1:3452234-3454471 GCF_014905685.2 Nematolebias whitei
TGTCATCCTCCTGCACGTGGGTTCAAACACTCCTGACGGCCGAACATGACAGGTCCCTATGGATATGTCCTTCACCAAGTACGAGAAGGATGTGATTGCTTTTGGCTCTCTTTTGGCCAAAAAACTGGTTTTGTGCAAATGGAAGGACCCACAACCCCCAGCATATGTACATTGGTTGAGAGAGGTGATGTATTGTATTCATCTAGAAAAAAATAAGATACTGTATGTTCAAAATGAAAAAAATAACAAAAAGACTTTGATTTTAAACGAATGGAAAAAAATCTATACAATTCTTCGTGAGATATTTTGCTAACAGTTGGACAGTGTTGACTGAAATAGGTTATGCAGTTTTAAACATAGTATGTGTTGGTAATAACTCTCACCTATTACTATACCAAATTTTTACTCAGTCTGTACAGTTTGTTACTTGTTTTGTTTTTATGACGTGTGCTGCTGCCTGTTCTTGGCTAGGTCACCCTTGTGAAAGAGGTCTTGATCTCAATGGGTTTTTATCTGGTTAAATAAAGCTTTAATAAATAAATAAAAAAACAGCTGAATTATAGTTGTTTTGTTTCTTAATTTTAGTAGGCTGGGGCACCCATGTTGAAGAGGATTTGCTCTAAAAGTTAATCTGTTGGTCATCTCCCTTACGCTTTCTACTGCTGGTGATAAAAACATCCCTACATCATGATCAGCTGGAGCAATGTTCTTTCCTCTCAGCTCTGCTCTCCCTGGGTTTTCCTACAGACTGGAGGAGTTGTTCCTGTGCCTTAACGATTACAGCAGTGTGAATGCCTCCAGCGTGGCCTGCCCCTCTGTGCGTTTGCTTCACATCACTGACAACAGCCTCCAGGACTGGGCCGAAGTCCGCAAGTTTGGTTCCATGTTTCCCTGCCTGGACTCTTTGGTTATGGCCAACAACAACTTGGCATCCATTCAGGACAACAAGGACATTCTACAACGACTGTTCCCCAACCTGCGCAGCATCAACCTACACAACTCAGGTAGGGGGACAGTGTGTGAGTGTGTGTATGGGTTGGTTTCAATACGTTAATCAAAGTTACTGTCCCATAACCCTTTATCTTTCTGAAAAATATCTAGATTATGCTCCATTTCCAGGATCAAGTTGTGGAGTTTGTTTTTTTGGGGACTGCCTAG
This sequence comes from Nematolebias whitei, assembly GCF_014905685.2. Taxonomy (NCBI): domain Eukaryota; kingdom Metazoa; phylum Chordata; class Actinopteri; order Cyprinodontiformes; family Rivulidae; genus Nematolebias; species Nematolebias whitei. The sequence goes on from NC_056503.1 coordinate 3,453,393, forward strand.
TAAGGCAGCCACCTATTATCCACCTGAAAAGGGTCTTACTCTTCCGTCAACTTTAATTTAACCTCAATGTGTACCCCACAAATCTTAAATCAAAATGACCGGCTTGGCACGTTGATGTGTGCTGTTACTTTTATTGACCTTTCCTGTTACCGTGTCAATGTAATTTGCTAATAAAGACGCCATTTTTCCCATTCAAAATACCTGTCTGAACTATTTACAGTCTCTAATTGCCATAGTGAGGTCACACGACCTAGAGTGAAAAGGTCTTTGAACAAAACACTAGCTGTGTCCCAATCCAACAGCCGCATCCTTCGAAGGCCACATTTGAAGGCCCCTTACATCACAGCGACGCGCCGAGGCCTGTCCCAATTTGAAGACTCCTTCAATGCGGCCCACAAATGTGGCCTTCTTTCCCCCCGATTTGAAGGACAGGTCCCGTGTATCCTTCGCAGCCCACCCTATCCCAAGATGCATTGCGAGCATACGTAAAATTCTGGATGTAATGGCGGACGAAGCAGCGACTGAGTACACTTTTAAATGTAAGTATGTTAAAATCTGGGATTAAAAAATTAAAAGCCTAAAGCGGTTATGATTTAAAGCGAATGATAGGCTTTTGTCATTTGCGTAGACATTTTTTTGTATTATTTTTTGTCAGAGATCTGCTCGTACAGCGGGTCCCGTAGTACTGTTGCCGCTAAGCTTTTTTTTAAAAATTTTTATAAGGAAGCAAGGAGCAGACTGAAGATTTTATTAAGCTTCAGAATGAAAACAGCCACTGTTTCACGAGTGCAAAACACTGCAGCTGTGGTGTGGAGGTACAAGAATGAATCCATTTATTCATCTTATGCTTCTGAGTACAGTTTCATTAACCCTCATACTGTAAATAACCTGTGATCTCTTGTGTTGTGCTGTGAAAACTGTAGTTTTTCTGTGTGTGTTTAAGACATTATTTTCTATGTTTCCCTTCTTCATTCATTTTATGTTGATGTTAGTAGGATACTTTTGGAGAAGATGGGCCTGCAGGAGAAGGTCATACCTCCTTAGCAGGCAAAAAAGAAATGGGACAACCTAAAAAATAA
>NC_056503.1:3454571-3455746 GCF_014905685.2 Nematolebias whitei
GAAAAATTTTGAATTTTATACCTGGATTATTGAGCATGGACTTTGTTATTGACAATACTAGTTTTTGTAATCACTTTATTTTTCAAATTTAAAACAAAAAACACCTTTTTCAAGAACATAAAAAAACAAGAATAAATCAATTTATTGCAATTCTTTCGACAATTGAGAAAAGCCTCTCCATTCTGTCCCTACTTACATTTGCGCTTCTCTCTGCTGCCTCATATCTTCTGATTAATTGAAATAAATCATCCTCTCTGTCCTGCTGCCTCTTTCTTCCCTGTCTCCATTCCTCTTTGTTCCTCAGCCCTGTCTTCCTGACGAGAGGTTGGTTCTCTGCAGACCAAAAGTGGGTGTTTCTGGAGAATAGGCATTTGTAGAGGACAAACACCGATTGGCTAGCTGCATTTGTTGCTCTTTAGGTAAGTTGCATCAGCTCTTTTTTAAAAGTGAAGGTTTCTAAGAAACAGTGTTATATCTGCTGTCAAACACAAGAAGATTCTCTTTAGTCCTTGGGTTGTAGGCTGCACCTGACACAAGTTGGCTTAAGTGTGGTCTGGGTACAATGAAATATGAAGCATCTGAAGCGAAACCTGCTCCATTTGTCAAAATGTCTGGTCTCAATTAAAGATCATGAGTCCTGTGACGAGATAATGGCCCAAAACAAACGCTAAAAACAAAATTTGCTCTTTAGAAGTGCTCTTCTATGAGATCTGATCTATGAAAGGAGCTGAAACATGGAGTAGAATTGACCCTTAAAATGTGAGACAGTGGAGGAAGTTAACCAGTAAACAGAAATACCTGCTCCAGTTGCAGAAATCTGACAGAAACTGACAATCACTCATCTGCAGTGACTGCTTTAAAAGTTGAACAAGAAAATGTGAAGTTAAAGGAAACATCCTTTGCCCAAAAGGCAGTTTAAGTACAAACCGGATTCCAAAAAAGTTGGGACACTAAACAAATTGTGAATAAAAACTGAATGCAATGATGTGGAGATGGCAAATGTCAATATTTTATTTGTAATACAACATAGATGACAGATCAAAAGTTTAATCTGAGTAAATGTAACATTTTAAAGGAAAAAGACGTTGATTCAAAATTTCACAGTGTCAACAAATCCTAAAAAAGTTGGGACAAGTAGCAATAAGTGGCTGGCAAAAGGAAATTGAGCATATAAT
>NC_056503.1:3455846-3457017 GCF_014905685.2 Nematolebias whitei
CGTTCATTCGTCCTCATCTGCTCACACAGACTCATGTTCGTGCTGCTGTTGTTCAGCGTATTCTTTTGTACTACTAGTGCTTAGTGTATTCTTAGTTTAGTGCATTTTTTAGTTCATATCTTAGATCTTATTACCGTTTTTTTCTTTTACAATTGATACTTTTGTTGAATGTAACTGGGACCCTGTGTACATACAGTATAAAGCAAGTATTTCTTTATAATACTGAAGTCAAGAAATACTACTTTATTTTTTATAAAAACAAGTATTTATGTTTAATGGAGTCAAGAAAAAACATTTTATTAAATATGTATTTTTTTCCTGAAATAGATTTAAGTTCAACTTTATATGTCAGGAGATACATTGTTGATGTTCCCACTTTCAATAAGGTATCGGCAAAGCTCATTGTAATTAGTGGCGGAGGGTTGTTGTCAGCAGCTGCTGAAAGTAACTAATAAAGTAACTTGTAATCTAACTTAGTTACTTTCCAAATCAAGTAATCAGTAACTTAACTAAGTTACTTTTTCAAAAAGTAATCAGTAATTTGATTAAAGTTACTTTTTCAATGTAACTATGCCAACACTGGTGAAGGGTGGCAAAAATGGCATAAAAGGCTAAATATTTCAAAAAGCTCAAGTTGCACGAATAACAAAAGTCATAGCAGGATGGTCCTGAAGGAGCTGAACGTTTTGATAAATGACGTTGAAATAGCACAAAAATTGTGGAACGAGAAAGATGTTGAAAACCATATAAAAGAAAAATGGATCACAATAGTGTGAATGCTTCATAAGCATTCATACAAATAATAAAATCTTGAAAAAAACAGGAATGGTTTGATAAACCATTCATTTAAACTTTTAGCCAAAACAAACAAACAACAACAAAACAACAACAATTAAAAAAACGTTATTCAACTATCCATTATCTTTACCCACTTCATCCTTTCAGGGTTGCGGGGGTCACTGGTGCCCGTATCCAGCCATCACTGGGCTGGGGACACACCCTAGACAGGTGGCAATATTTCTAAGGATTACTGTTGATCTTTTTTCAGCCAGCACCTGCAGAGGATTGTTTCAACCCCAACCCAGAAACATTCAAATAACAACTCTGCTGCTTGTTGAGGTCAGTACATTCAGGATAATCCAGAATGTGTTCAGACTAGAGCTGTGATTTC
>NC_056503.1:3457117-3458397 GCF_014905685.2 Nematolebias whitei
ATACAGATGGATGGACAGAAATTAAAGTTAGTAAAAAACATCAACACTTGTTAATTTTATGAAATACGGTAGTATACCAGCTAGAACACAAAACTGTAAAACACTTAAGAACAAAGAAATATGCCAACTAATGTTATTTCCTTACTATATTCAGTGTCTTCAAATATCAAGTACTGACACGTTTTGAAAATGTTTTTAGTTTATATCTTAGTTTACTTGTACCTCTAAAACAATCGTGGCAGATTCTAAGAGCAGGAAGACAGTACATTTCTGTCCTGACTCGTGGTAAAGGTTCTGGTGCAAATGTAAAAACTGTGGTTTGTTTCAGCTGCGCATACGTCTGGACCAAACTGTGGCTGAGCTGAAGAAGCAACTGGCAGCTGTGGTTCAGCTCTCCACCAACAGCATGAGGCTGTACTACATCGATAAGGACAGTGCCTTTGGACCAGAGGAAATGAAGTACAACACCCGGGCACTCCACTCCTACAGTATCCAAGATGGGGATGAAATACTTGTGGTGCCCAAGACCAAGTGAAATACTGAAATTACTGGATTTGTGTTGTTGGGTTAACTAATAATGCAAAAGACTTTTAGAAAAGCAACAGTGGTGCAGAATTTTTATTGGACAAACACAGTAAAATAAGTGAATAAATAATTTATCATAGAAACAGGAAAATAGATTACAGTGGGCTGCTGGTTGGATCCTGCTGAAAATCAAGACATTTTAGCTTTATCCGAGGAAAATGACTACTGTAGTGTCACAAAGGAGAAGAAGCCGAGAGAACAACTTGTGCTAAGTTTGCAGCTTTAGCAAATGAGAGGGTGTTGTCATACCAGCAAAGCTTTGCTGCCCTTGTTACCTACAATCTCACAGCACCTTCAAGTACTTCACACCAGTTGCTTGCCCACGGGTCCCAGGAGCTACCTTATGGTTAAAGACGCATTGCTACCAAGTGGAGAGGGACTGTTTCTCTCATATGCACTTTTAACTTGGGCACAATATCAGGAAGAGTTGGGACTGTTGCAAGAAACTACCTGAACCTCTGTGGATGAAACCTTGCAAGCAGCATTGTTTTGTTTTTTTCCAACATCTTTTTAGCTTGACAGCTTGAATAAGAGGATGCGTGTCACATTTGTAAAATCAATAAAAATAAACAAGAGTTTAAATATTGCTGCTTGAGCAGATTTATAATTTTTAGGCCCTGTTCACACTTGTCAGTAAACCTCATCTTGAGTGGTCAGATTACATTCAGACACCACAGACCAGAATGATCTCAGTG
>NC_056503.1:3458497-3464419 GCF_014905685.2 Nematolebias whitei
CTGGTTTGTTCCACTTTGGAGTAAGCTGTTGGGGGAAGAATCAGTTTTGTTGTGTGTTTCCTTGACTGATGAAGCCTTCCGGATCGAAGGAGAAACGTTTCAGCACAAAAAAAGAAACTGTCCAGATTACCTGACTGAAAAATGTTGGATAGTATTGTCAATAATTCATTTTATTAACAGTAAGTTAATTCAAAACAATAATGAAAGGCTCTGTGGCATGCCAGCCCTGCAAACCCATGGGACACCACCTCCAGGTCCTCTGGGTTTTTAGGCAGGTGGATGACCTGGTGGTGAATGACCACTTCTTCTGTCAGATGATGGACGATGCAGTGGACAGTAGAACGAGGCGTCACAAACACTCTTGAGACCACCTTGCAGGATGCTCCACCTGCCAGCCAGAAAAGAAACACCAGGGTCTCAGCTGTGGCCCCCCAACCATGTCATGGATCCAGGTCCAGGAGATGAAGCAACATCGCCCGAGAATCCCTGCTTCATTGGAAATCCAGTCTAGGATCTTCTTGGTTAAAGTAACGGTCCAGGACTGGGACACTCAGGTTAATCCTGCAGTACAAGGGTCTGGTCTGGTTAAGGAAATGTGCAGAACAACAAAAACATTATTAGTTTAACATTTAATTTTTTATAAGATATCAAAGTATTGTCACAATTATGAGGTATGAAAGACCCTGTTTTTAACATTTTTACAGCCACTTTATGTACCAATGGATCTTATAAAATAAAATATTGGAAAATGTTATGCTGTATTCTAAATTTAAGACAAGTTCCATCCATCCATCCATTTTCTTTACCCGCTTGTTCCATTTTGGGTCACGGGGGTCGCTGGTGCCCATGTCCAGCAGTCACTGTGCGAGGGGCGGGGTACACCCTGGACGGGTCGCAGGTCCATCACAGGGCCACATAGAGACAAACGAGACAAACAACCATTCACTCTCTCACTCACAACTAGGGACAATTTAGAGTTACCAATCAGCCTAACATGCATGTTTTTGGTCTGTGGGAGGAAACCGGAGTACCCGGAGAAAACCCACGCATGCACGGAGAGAACATGCAAACTCCACCCAGAAAGGCCCCTGGACCGGGGTTTGAACCAGGGACCTGCTCGCTGAGAGGCAGCAGCTCTACCAGTTGCGCCACCGTGCTGCCTTAAGACAAGTTAAAGATTATAATATATTACATTTTATTAAATTATTAATAATTTAATAAGATAAATTTAGATTTTATTTATTATGCACAAGTTAATTAAGTTAATACATTTGTCTGTCAGTCACTGAAATTATCCATGAAACTAGCAGAAGTTAACAGTTATTCCTTGAAAGTTTGTAGAAGAACAAAAATGTAAGTTACATGAATATGATTGTCTCTCAGAGAAGATACAAAACATGCCACTAGCAGCGATAAAGTTCCTGTATTTCCTCTAGAATTAAAAAAGCAGTAAAAACAACAACAAAATTTCGATATCCATTCTTTCTTCGGCCGAGCGCTGTCACGGTTGCTAGGTGACAGGACATACGCCAACGTAACCCTGAAGGTTAGACTGTCCCAATTCACAGCCGCTGACTTCCGGTCTACGTGGTCTTTGAAGGACCCGGCCTACCCGGTCGACGTAGGCTGGGTTTTTGACGAAGGATTCGGTCGCTGGATTGGGACACAGCTACTGATTAACCTTGGAGCCATTTTGGTTCAAGATGGCTGCCACAGCTACCTCAGCAAACACATAATTGACTATAAAATTTGGTGTGGTCATAGCCAGTGGTTAATTTGAGCCGGATCCTGCCAGAATAAGATCCGGGAACACTCTCATTTTTACCGTGTGGGTTCCGGCAACTGTTCCTTCATATCTGGCTGCTCATATCTCCGCCCATAAAAGTCCAAAGGCATTGCACATTTTTATTTTGATTATTTATTAAAAATACAATGACAGGAGACGTTGTCCATGTCTGTAGAGTGGATCTTACTGCTGCAGTAGTCGCAACAGCTCGTGCACACGCTGCTAGCAGAGACACAGACTGCATGTCCTGCAAGGATGAAGCATCTTCATCCACCTTCAGCTGTGTTGCCAGAGTTCTTTGGGAAGTGAGCTTTATGTGAGAGCAAGGATAAAAATACACCACTGAAGAAAACTCTGATCAAATTTCAGAGTCGGAAAAGGGTGGATCACTCTCTTCAGGTCAAGGGTGAGGTTCTGCCTCAAGTGGAGGAGTTCAAGTATCTCGGGATTTTGTTCACGAGTGAGGGGAGAATGGCGCGTGAAAATGACAGATGGATTGTTGCAGCATCTGCAGTATTGTGGACTCTGTACCGGTCCATTGTGGTGAAGATGGAGCTGAGCTGTAAGGCAAAGCTCTCTGTTTACCGGTCAGTCTACGTTCCTACCCTCACTTATAGTCACGAACTTAGGGTGGTGACCAAAAGAATGAGATCGCGGATACAGGGGGTTGAAATGAGTTTACTCTGCAGGGTAGCTGAACTCTCCCTTAGAGACAGGGTGAGAAGTTCAGTTATCTGGAAGAGACTCAGGGTAAAACCGCTGCTCCTCCACATCAAGAGGAGCCAGTTGAGGTCAAGCATCTGGTAAGGATGCTCCCTGGGCGCTTCTCCCTAGGGAGATGCTTCAGGCATGTCCAACTGGGAGGAGACCCCGGGGAAGACCCAAGACACACTGGAGAGACTATGTTTCTCGGATGGCCTGGGAATGCCTTGGGATCCTCCCAGAAGAGCTGGAAGAGGTGGCTGTGGAGAGAGATGTCTGGGCCTCTCTGCTCAAGCTGCTGCTCCTGCAACCCTACTTCAAAACAAGCGGAAGATAATGGATGGATGAAATTTCAAAGTTTACCAAACAGCATGTGGAAAACTGTGTTCAAGTGTTTCTTTGCAGCCGGCCCTTGTCAACTCAGATTGTACAGGTGGCTTGTTCCTGATAAATTCACGTTTTCCATATTCCTTCTATTTCTTTATGGCAGATTTAACAGAACTCCTGGGAATGTTTAGGACCTTGAAAATCATTTTGTGTCCATCCCATGACTTGCACTTTTTGCTAAGTTTGTCTCCGTGTTGTACAGGGTAAGTGACTTTAAATGGGGTGAATAACAAAGCAGTCATTTAATGTTACTTTTCACATTTTCATTCGTCTATCCATCCATTATTTTTTACACACTTCTTCCTTTTCGGAACGCAGGAGTCGCTGGTGCCCATGTCCAGCCATCACTGTGCGAGAGGCGGGGGACACCCTGCACAGGTCTCCTGTCCACAGGGACACATAGAGACAAACGAGACAACCACTCCCTCTCTCACTCTCACCCAGGGACAATTTAGTTACCGATCAGTTTAACATGCATGTTTTTGGTCTGTGGGAGGAAACCAGAGAAAATCCACTCATGCACAGAGAGAACATGCAAACTTCACCCAGAATGGCCCCTGGACCGGGATTCAATCCAGTGACCTTCTCGCTGATAGCTGGCTGCTTTACCACTGTGCCGCCCACACATTTTTATTTGATAGGTATTACTTTGTAGAAATTAAATTTGTCTTTGACATTGAAGGAGGTTTTATAAAATTTTTTGTCCCAATGTATATTGACCGTGATTGATTTGTCTCAGCAATAAAAGCATAAAATATCCAATGAAGGAAGATATTTTATATGCACTGTATGGGGGGCTGAGATGGGGTAGAGGCAGGGCAGCCGAACTGGTGCCAGAAAGTCGCGGTTCAACTCCAGTCATTCCTACATGTTCTGGTGTCTCTGAGCAAGACACCTAATCCCCAATTGCTCCCCAAGTGCCTACATAGCTGCCCACTGCTCCACCTGGGTGTATCTCACGTGTGATGGGTAAAATGCAGAGAACTAATTTCACTATTGTAAATAAACATACAATGATGACAATCTCAGACTTCCTTTCCCTTCCCATAACCCAGCTCTTCTCAAATAGTGGGGCGCGCCCCCCTGGGGGGGTCCGGGGCAATTCCAGGGGGGCGCATGTGACCCTAGAAAACATGCTTTTTTTGCCGCAGGGAGTAGGTTTTTTTTTCACCACTCTCATTTTGTCTCGTGCGTTCCTAATAGTAATGTATGAACAAATATGGCTGCCTTGTTGTATTGGGAGCCATGCATGAACCGTGTCTCTCCCCTCTGCTGCTGACATGATAAATAAACTCCGACCGTCTCCTCCTCCGTCCTCCGCTGCTGTTTTTATGTCCATGCACTCTGGACGTCACTCACAGTGAGTGCAACAAAGAGTAACTCAAGCGAGAGCGACACCTGCCCCCTCTTTCCTCTTTTGCGTTGACTAAATGTTTTCGTTTTATCAATAAGTTTGTTAAAGCACGATTTACAGAAGTAATGTTTAATAAATGTTAGGACTCTATTGTTTGCTAACAAAATAAATTCACCTCCTCAGTTAAGCTGCTGTTTTAGACGCTCTGGACGTCACTCACAGCACGCAGGTGACAAAGAGTAAACTCAAAGCGAGAGCGACACCTGCCCCCTCTTTCTTCTTTCATGTTGACAATATTTTGTTTTTGTTTTATTGATGAGTGTGCTCATTGATCCAGACTTCCTCATTTTGATTAAAAATATCAGCATAAATTGTTTTATTCATTTTTGGTTTTGAGGTCAAAGTGTTTTATACAACACTCCTGAGCTAAAATGTTGCTGATCAATTTGAATTTATTATTTATTGATTATATTTAATTTTTATTTTTCAGTATCAAGTGGTCCAAAATGTTTACAGTTTAAAAAAGGATTTTTTTTTTCAAAGCAAATTGACACACTGTAAGTTGTTTCTATTACAGACTAAAAAAATCAATGTTAATAAAGTTATTCTTCTTTGGAAGTTGATCTATATTCTTTTTTTTATTTTAATGTTAATAAGGGCACAATGTTAGACAGAGGTGTACTTATAACAATTTTATAGACATACTATTTACAGTCGCGGCGGGGGGGTGGGTGGGGGGGGCGCAAAATGTTTTCTTCTTTCTGGGAGGGGCATAACAGAAAATACTTGAGAAGCACTGCCATAACCAAACTATGTTCTACTATATTCAAAGTAGAATACATAGAATATACATTATATAAGCACTCTGGTAACAGCTACTATTTTAACTGTGCTTTATAAATAAATTTGACTTGACTTGACTACTGCACATCAGAAGTAGTACACCTTTAGCATGTGGAAGTCTGTAGAATTTGTGTTATTTGTCTTGTAGGTCTCAATCAGTGGGAGGACATTGAGAAGCTAAACTACTTCCCCAAGTTGGAGGAGGTACGATTGCAAGGCATTCCTTTACTACAGACATACACCAACGCAGAGCGACGCAGCCTCATGATAGCTCAGTAAGTCCCATCAATCGATCTGAGAGAAATTACTTCCTCTGTTTATAAGAAAAAGCTCTGCGAGGAGCTGAATTATTTAGTCATGGAAAGGCTTTGTCCACTGAGCTTTAAAAGTAAGTCATGTTTTACATTTTCAGATTGAAATCTCAAATACTTGATACTTAAATGCATACCATTTATATACTTCTCATCAGGCTTCCCTCCATATCACTGCTAAACGGCAGCGTTGTGACTGATAGTGAGCGAGAGGATGCGGAAAGGTTCTTCATCCGCTACCACTTGGACTGCCCCAAGGAGGAGCTTCCTTATAGGTATGCTGAACCTTGTATCTGGGCAAAATTCTAGTTTTAATGTGTTGAAATGTGTGCATAATAGTGTTAAAATCAACTTCACAAATTGCTCTTCTCCACAGATACCATTCCTTGGTAACCAAGTATGGAAAGCTGGAGCCACTTGCTGAGATCGACCTCAGACCTCGCTGTCAGGCTCAGGTGGAGGTCCACTGTGAGGGAAAAGTAGAACAAGTTAGTTTTGTAGTTATTAATCAATGCATTTAGAATATTTTATTTGGGAAA
>NC_056503.1:3464519-3467044 GCF_014905685.2 Nematolebias whitei
CAACAAGAAGACAACCATTATGTAAATATTTTGTTTTATTATGTTTTTGCTTTTCACAATTTTGTCATTTTATTTTTATGATTTCTTTTACGTTTCGCTTGCTCTCATTTACAGGGGTCTGTCCCTCACAAAAACAGCCTTAGCAAATTTCTAACTGATGTTTATGATAGCCATATGTTAAACCATACTCCGTATGACACATGTGCCTTGAAGGTTCTGTTAATCAGTGTCTATATCTCTATATGTACATATTTGTGTTATTCTTGTTCCTATGGGAACAAAAGGGAGGAATTGTAGAAATGAAAACATTGATACCAGTTTATTTTGTTCATCAATTTTTATTATCATCACCCTTATTATTCATTTACTTTATATCACACTCTGTTAAAGCTTATCTAAACTGCAGCAGTTGCATCTCTCCAACATCAGTGTGTGAAACCTTTTAACTTCCATTTCTCACAGACTGCCGGTACGGAACCCCAGCTCCAGAACCGGTCACACGGACCACAAACGTATTGTCTGTTTTTACCCTGATAAGATTGACACTGACCACAAATGTACTGTCTGTTTTTACCCTGATAAAATTGCAAATGTGATGAACGCCTGTGAAAAAACAAGTTCTGTTACGCGTGAAGGTGTGTATAAATGAAGCCCGTATTGCTCATGTTTTCAGGAGCTCACAGAACTCTGTTTCATGTGCTGTTCCTCCTTCTACAGAAGAAACCAATAAAACTTCGCTTTTTATTTTTGTTGAAGTTCTCAGTCTAAAATTTATTAAACAATAGGTTTAATAAACTCCATAAAGGTTTTGTTGTTTGGTGGTGGGGGGCCTCCTGTCGCAGCTCTTTGCTTCGAACCACCTGGTGGGTCTTGCTCCATCAGTTTGACTGTCCCATGCTGTGACTCCAAAATGTTTCTTCAGATTTTATGTGGTCTTTTTGAAGCTAGACAGCACTTTCTCGCCAGCACAGAGGGTACAACGAACCTGGAAATGGTCATTCTTCGCTGACAGAAACTCAAAATAGTTCCTGTATTTCCAGCTACAAAATGAGAATCTTCCTCCTTGCTCCATTGTTTACGTTTCTGTAGTGGCATGGTGTCAGGTATCACAGGTGATAACGTGACTGAATTGTTGTATAGACCTGATGTCACTCCCCGATATGCATAGAGGAAATAAAATTAATTTACTAGAGAAAACTACAAAAATAGTATCTGTAGTGTGCTAAAAGGCTCGATTAGCTTGGTTAGTTTCAGAGCTCCTCTACAGTCATATTTTAAATTAACGGGTTCTCTCTTTTTCGAGCTACTTGACAGATATGTGACAGGGTACTGTGCGTAGATGGTTTAATCAGTGACATGAGACGTTAATTTTCTTTGACCCATCAAAATAAATGTGGTCATTTATTAACAGAATCAAAATTTAACGTCAAAACATTGTACACTTGATTAGACTGATCTGGTTCTGATTAATAAAACTTGGCACGTTTTACTTAATAAAAACAACAGACATTTCTGAAGGCATCTGGATTAATTACTGGCAAGATAGAAGTTTAAAGATGGGAAATGAAGGAGTTTAAATGGAGAGAAAAGATGGATGAGGGAAAGTGTGTTGACGAGGAATGGCACCCTTCATCCGACCCCAGCTCAGCCCCGGTACACTAGGTAGTGAAGCGACTCGTTACCTTTGCAGAAGATAGGTCAGCTCCGGTACGGAGTTCCATTTCAACGCTACCTTTCAGCGTCTCCTCAGGATGGCTGAGAATGGTCCGAAGTAGTGACGGTACTCCGTTCAACAACACGCTCATCTCCCGGGTGGATACACAGCAAGCTGTGAGTCCGTCAGAGGTTCCACTCAGATGTGGAAGACTCCATAATCCCAACTCGACTCAGAAGACTGAGTCTGAGAAAAACTCAGAAGACCTCAAAAGACTCAGAGGAACTCCAGAAGAACCAACGGAACTAAGAGGGACTAACGGAACTCACAGTTCCAGGAAGTGTCAACTTTTAAAGAGTTCTGCTTCCGGTTACTTTTAGGAAGTCCTGATTGGTTGAAGGAACCAACAGGGGTGTGGTTCTAGTGATGTCAAAGGGTTTTTACAAGTCAAGAAACAGCAGAAATGTTTAGGAACAGACAGAGAAATGTTTTGACGAAGTGAGAAACACTGCAGGTGCCAGTTCTCTTGTTTACTGTCTGAGAGCTTTAAAAACACGACAGCTTGTTCCAAGAACTTGTTTTGGACTGTCTCCAACTTTTGACCGACATCACTCCTTCTCATTTCAGACAGAAGATCAAAAAATGCATAATTACTTTGTAAAATAGACATTTTACTTGATTTCTAATTTGAATGAGGATTAAAAATCATTAATACTGTTTCACAGTTGATTTAAAATGAGTGGTTCACTTCAACATTTAGAAATGGTATGAACTAAACACACTTTTGATTATCAAGATATTGTAAAATAGTAATGATAATATAAAAAAATAGAGTGTTCTTTCAATTGATTAGTTCAGGATACAATTAGAA
>NC_056503.1:3467144-3470600 GCF_014905685.2 Nematolebias whitei
GTTATCTGCACACGCGGCTTGGTACGCCTGTTCCTTAGCCCTAATCCTCTCCTCATATGATTGAGCCTGTTCTGACAGCTCAGTCTTTGAGAGGTCCCTATCAGTCTGAATTTGTTGTTTCAGCAACTCAGATTCATTTAACAATTTGTCACACCTCTCCTTTTCAGACTCATATCCGCTGAACAGCAAGCCATTTCGTTCAACCAGACGGTCCAATTCCGCCTTCAGAAGCAGAGAAATTTTTGCTAACCGTTCACGGCTGGATTTTGTGTCCTCCTTCACATTAGCTGCTTTTGACAGCCTCTGCAGCTCCTCATATCTTTGATCGTCATCAAGGTCTTGCAATTGCTCTAATTGTTTACCAATAATTGAATTTGTTAAAATATGTAAAGCTGTCTGGACAGCATCTCCGGATTGTAAGGGGTCAGTGTTTACCTCTTCGCCTTCCATTATCTGCTATTCAGAAATTAAATAGGAGATGTAAATGTTTAGGTGGTAAAATAAAATCAGAAGAGTTTCTCTCTACTGATGCATTTACTCTTATTTTTTTAAGTTTAACAATTAAACGTGCGTTATCTTTTTAGCGACCGAGTAAACTTTCAGCTCTTATGATTATCTGTCTCTGTTTCTACCAACAGTTCTCATTTTTTCATTTTGCACCTGCTTTAGGATTCATCAGTGAATGAAAAAATTCCTAGTAAACGCCTCGCTGGGCGTAAATACTTTACTGACTTTTAATGGTAAGATAACAAAACAGTATAATGCAGCTCGAGGAAGTTTGTTACCCTCAAAGTTCGTCTTACAGAAAGAAAACGTTTAATTTCACTCAAAATACCTAAAAACGAAGTGAAAACCTGTTATCTCACGTTCATCCAGAAGGTGTCAGTACAACCTTAACAATTTTAACTCCGACACTGTTTGTGTTGTCCACTAGGGGAGCTATAACTTCCTGTGGCGTTCGGTTGACATCCTGTTGTTAGCCGCTTAGCTTAAAGTTAGCTTCGGCTAAACTCGGTTAAAATCAACATTTCTGAACGAATTCTTTACACAAACGTGGCAAAATTTTAGCAATTAGACTTCGAAGAACTTAAACATGAGTTTCGTGGGACAATATTGCAGCTTTATTTAGTGATTTTAAGCATAGTGAAGGCTCCGGTCGTTAGCTGTTAGCTTAAATTAGCATCGCTAGCGTCGTTCAAAAAACATCATTTTATGACGGATTTTAAACTCTAACGTGGCAAAATTTCAGCGAGTATGCTTCGAAGAACCTAACCAGCGTATCAAAATACACTTTTAAAGCGCTTTTCAGCTTTAAAAAGCAGATTTTATTTCCCTATGAAAACGAATTTTCACTTCCGGGTCACGTGACTGAAATCACCAATGAAAAAGCAGCGCAGGGTTGAGAGGAAGTTACGTAGGCACGCATTCACCCTCCTCAGCAAATCAGAGCGCTCCACAGCAGCAATATCCAACAAATCACGAAAGCGTCAAAGCAACTAGCATGCTAGATTAGCGTCCACTTTTTCGTCTTGTAAACTGTCAAAATGCACTTTTTCTGTTAAAATTTGTAACGATTAACTCTGAGCTGTACGGAGTCTGTTACTCCGGTCTCAGAAACGTCTTTTAAACTATTTAAACAACTCGTTCGAACTTTTCAGAACCGAACCGGTCCACAGAACCGAACCTCCGTCCGTTTGGACCTCAGTTTAAACAGAATAGAGCGTTTTCACCCAGCTCAAAACCTTTTTAGTTACGATAACAGGCGTACAATTTCAGCTTTCATAAAGACTTATGACACTATTTCAGCTTTCTGTGAGCTTCCTGAGCATCACAGACCAACACGCTTAAAAACATGCAGCGTTTCGCTTCAGGCGGTGCAGCATGAGCTGCGTAAACATGCAATGTTTTGACTGCTACTTTCCACATGCCAACATTTAAAATCAATTTATACACGAATATACAGTCCATTTATGAGCACGTAGCGGGCCACCAATATGTAGATGAACAGATGCTCAGATATATTCATCAATTAACGCGGATTCCTCATTTTTCTGAACTGAATAAAACGTGCATTGAATTTAATGAAATGCAAACGTGAGACGTCATTTATGTTTGACCCATCAAAATGAATGCGGTCATTTATTTACAGAATCAAAGTTTAACATCAAACATTTACATTAATTTGGCAAATTATGAAAATAACAACATAAGCAATCAATCAGGAAAAATCATACGGCCATGATTTTTCCGTTGCTTCACCACAGACATTTATGAAACTGTACAATTATGATCTTTTACCCACACGGATGTGGATGAGCACTTTACACAGACATTTCTAAAATATCTGGAAGAATTTCTACTTGAGAGAAAAGTTTAAAGATGGGGAAGAAGTTTAGAGGGAGTAAAGATGGTATGGGAGGGGAAGTGTTCACCAGAACCGACACTCTCCGTCAGAACCCAGCTCTCCCCGGTACGCTTGGTAGGAAACTTGACTCATTACCTTTCTGAGATTAATCAGCAGATATGGAGCTCCGTTAACGCTACCTGTCCAGCGTCTCCTTAGGATGCTGTGAATCGTCAGAAGTAGTGGCGAGTGAAAATGTTATAATCCCATGGAACTCGGAAGAGCTCTGTTGTCATGTCAGGATCATCCCGTCTCTCACAGAACTGGGCTTCTCCGCACAGAACTGAACAGAACTGTCCCAGAACTGTTCCAGCACCATCCCAGAACTTCTCCAGAGCTTCTACAGAACTGAACAGACCAGGAAGTACTGACATTTTAAAGAGCTGTTTTCCGGTCCATCTGGGGGTATTCCCATTGGCCAGAACCGACCAGACGGGGTGTGTTTTGTGACGTAAAAGGTTAGAATGCAGCAAGAATTGTTATGGAAAGATCAGAAATGTTCTCACAGACAGAGAGAGTTTTGTTTTGGCGCGTTTCAGAAACAGGTGCCAAAAACCTCTATATTTACGTCTGAGAGGATTCTAAAAACATGATAGTTCGTTCCAACGACTTGTTTTGCATTTGACTCCAACCTTGGACCAACTTACACTTGCTCATTCAAAGGCAGAAATCAGAAAATGCATAAAAATCTGTAACAGACCTCAACATGAATTCTAACTTTGCATGAGAAAAAATCATTACACAGTTAATAAAATTGATTAGTTCACTGCAACACCTAAAATGGTTTGAACTAAGACACTTTGATTATCAACATTTGTAAAATAGTAATGATAATAAAAAGAGAGTGTTCTTTTCACTTGAATCTTCAAGAAAGAAAGTCTCAGGATGAGTGAACCTGTATTTCTGGATTCAAATCAATAAAATGACAGTTCCTGTCCCACAAGGTTCTTAAGGTCAAGGGTTTTGACCTTAGACTTAGTTTTTGACATGGGCCTAGTCCACTACACGTCTGTAAAGAACCTGACACAACACAAAAACGTGTGCCCGCTCCT
>NC_056503.1:3470700-3474325 GCF_014905685.2 Nematolebias whitei
ATGGCCTATCAAATATTTTATGGAACTCGGTGAGTAATAAATTAAACGAAACAGTTTTCAACTCATGTTGCTTCAAAAAAGATGTTGCCCATTGTAAGGCGTTACCCTTAAGCTGATTGGTGAAGAATGTGATCTTTGCGTTGTCTGTGCTGTAAAGTCCTGGGGCTCCGTTGAAGGCAAGCTCACACTGAAGAAGAAAACCACTGCACTGATCAGGGTTTCCCGAAAAAAGTTCAGATGGTTTGACGAGGATGTGTCTTGCAGCGTGGCCTGTCAAGCACGTGCAGGCAGGAGCTGGCTCTGGGGGTGCGACTGGAGCTACAGGAGGAGGAGAAAGAGTCTGTTAATGGCGTATACCATATGTCCAAGATCCTGAAGATTAGATTTAGTCTCTTAGTTCTGTTTAAACATGCATCCCAACATCTTCTCCACCCCAACGAGGCATTCCTCTTGGGAGGGTGGCAAGGCCGGCTCGTTCCTGGCCTCGTTCTGGGTCTTAGATGGCTGGAGCATTTCTGTGGCGTCTCAGGAGTGACCCAATAGAACGAGACCCGGAACGACACAAGACTCAGAGTAAAAATAACAGTGTTTATTTATTTACAGTGATAACTTAGCTACACAGGCATCAGGACTGGAACTCCTGGAAATGGAGGACAAGTTCAGCTGGGGCACGTAAGTTGTTTGGTTCAAACTTGTAATTTGTTTTCTTATCTTACAGTTGGCGGTTCTTGTAGAAGTGGATCCAAGAGAAGCCCAGAGTTTCCAGAGGAGATGGTGAGACCGAGGCACTGTGCAGCAGTTCCAGAACAGGATGATAACTCCCAGAGACTGAGTGGATAGGCACGAGAGATCAGAGCTTGGGCAAGGCACGAGAGATCTGAGGGCTGGAACCCGTGGAATCAGGACTGGACCCAGGAGGCGACGAAGAACTGCAGGAACAAGATCACAAGGTAAGACTTGTATTCCATGAAACACTAAATGGCTAGAAACATTAAGTACCGGGGAAACTCAATGCTCCAGCGTCGAGTAGTCTTGACTGCAGGCTTAAATAGGAGCAGGAGCTCATCAGGGAGATGGCCGTCAGCTGGGGGTGATTGGCGGCCATCTTGGAAGCTGCAGCAAGTGCTACTCTCACACTGGAAAGGAGACCCGACTACACACCATCTGTCATGAAAAAGGCCTACTGATGAGCTCTAAATTGACATGGTCTATCGAGGCACTGCAGGCCTTTGAAGCGCTGAAAAAACAACTGCAGCAAGCCCCCACTCTTGGCATTCCAGATCCCAGAAGACCTTTTATTCAGGTTGTGGATGAGTGCGGTGTCTGTATGACTTCTGTATTGCTCCAAAAACATGGCGACAGATTGAAACCGGTCGCCTATTTTTCTGCCAAATTGGACTCTGTAGCAGCAGGTCTGCCCCTCTGTTTGCGCACTGTGGCAGCTGCTGACAAAGCAGTCCTAGCTAGCAGAGACATTGTGTGTTATTCTAATCTGACCCTCCTCGTTCCCCATTCTGTCACACAAATTTTAAATGAACAAAAAACTGCACACCTCTCAACAGCACGATGGCTGAGATACCATACCACACTATTGGACATGCCTAACATTACTATACAATGTTGTAATGTTTTAAACCCAGCCACACTCCTGCCAACAGTTGAAGAAGGCACCCCACATGACTGTATGGCTGAGTTGGAAATTGTTTGCACCCCTAGGCCTGACTTAAAACAACACCCTCTGGACAGTTCAGACTGGGACCTGTTTGTTGATGGCTCTGCATCACGTGACCCCAGTTACGGGCCAGATTAGAAGTGGTTATGCTGTTATAACACACACTCATACAATTGAAGCTGGTCCTTTGTCATCATGTTCTGCACAGGCCTGTGAGCTGATTGCCCTCACACGTGCTTGTGTTTTGTCTGAAGGGAAAAATGTAAATATTTACACTGACAGCAGGTATGCATTTGGTGTTGTTCACAATTTTGGAGCACTGTGGAAACTCAGACGGTTCCTACGCTCTGATGGACAACCCATACTGAACCACAAAGCTTGTAGCTGACCTTCTGTCTTCCATCACTCTTCCCATAAAGGTGGCTGTTATTAAATGTGCAACTCACATCTCCAACACAGATTTTGTGCCTAGGGGAAATGCACTGGCTGACGAAGCTGCAAAATCAGCTGCCTGTGCTCAACCACGACCCACTCTCACTCTGACTCTGACTTCCTCTTTACCTTTTTCTGTCACTGACATGCAGAAATTTGCCACCGCCAGTGAGAAGGCTGAATGGAAGAAACGCGGCTGCGTTTTTCTGAAAACATATGGATTGGCCCTAACCAAAACCCATGTCTGCCGAAGCATTTTTTCCCTTGTTTGCAGTGTTGACACATGCTTTGGATCATGTGTCGAAGGGAGGGATGTTGAGACAGATAAATGCTGATTGGTTTACTGTAAATTTTTCAAAAACAGCTGCTTCCCACTGTGACGCCTGCCTTGTGTTTGCAACTCACAATGTCTCAAAAACAGCAAAAACATCAGCTCCAGGTGCTCACAGAACTGTTACAGCACCATTTCAACATATGATGATTGATTTCATTGAACTAACACCAGTCCAAACCAAAGAATACTGTCTGGTAATAGTGGACATGTTCTCTAAATGGGTTGAAGCTTTTCCAACCAAGCATGCCACTGCCAGTACGGTCGCAAAACTCCTCCTACAAGAGGTGGTCTCAAGATGGGGTATTCTACAACGAATCTCTAGTGATAATGGACCACATTTTGCAAATCAGATACTTGAAGAAGTATCAACCACACTGAACTTTGACCTGACCAAACACTGTGCGTACCACCCACAGAGCGGAGGCGCAGTGGAAAGAGAAAACGGGACATTAAAAAAACAAGCTGACAAAAATCTGTGACGAGACAAAACTCAACTAGGTTACATGCTTACCCATTGCACTG
Organism: Nematolebias whitei; assembly: GCF_014905685.2. Taxonomy (NCBI): domain Eukaryota; kingdom Metazoa; phylum Chordata; class Actinopteri; order Cyprinodontiformes; family Rivulidae; genus Nematolebias; species Nematolebias whitei. Next base: position 3,473,661 of record NC_056503.1, read on the forward strand.
ATGTACACGCGCATGCACAGAAGGGCTAAACATAACCTTAGTCCTTTTGAAATCTTGTTTGCAGCCCCACCCAACCTGGGAGTGGGACCCACAACTAACCCGACTAATGACCTGAAACACTGTGACCATAACATGCTAACCTATTGCATTGAACTAACACATCACTTAAGGTCCTTTAGGTCCCAGGTCCAAGGAGGGCTCCCAGGCCCAACACGGGAACAATTGCATGCCATAACCCCAGGAGATTTTGTTATGATTAAATCTTTCAGAAGGAAAAGGTGGAACTCCCCCAGGTGGACAGGACCATTCCAGGTGCTGTTAACAACCCACATAGCTGTCAAGGTGGCTGAGCGAGCTACCTGGATCCACGCATCCCACTGTAAGCTGTTCAGAGGGACCATGCCACCATCAGAGGGAGGACTGGGAGAGCCAAATCCCTAACAAACACCTTAGGTTCACCTAAGTTGCCCACTCAGCTCACTCAGTGCCATCGGGCAGCTGAGGCAGCAGCTTAGTTAGACTTTGAGTCTAAGTAAGCTAGGACAGCTCACTCGCAAGGTTCCTCCCAAACCTAGGTGAGGCGGCTCACTCACTGGGTCTCAAACCCAGGTGAGGCACCCCCCCCCCCCCCCCCGGTTACCAAACCAGCCCCTGTTTCGCTGCAC
>NC_056503.1:3474425-3480319 GCF_014905685.2 Nematolebias whitei
CCCCCCCCCCCCCCCCAGGTTACCAAACCAGCCCCTGTTTTGCTGCACCTCATCCATTGATCCATAAGGAACTCTCTACCCTCCATCAAAAACTCTCTGCCCCTCTACACCCTACCATCTTCCCCTATAAAGAACTCTCCACTCTTCAACAAACTTTTTACAGGCTCTCCCCCCAGGAAGACCAAAAATGGGCCTACTGCAACATCCATGGAAAACCACCCTAGCACAGGGTGGGGTAACTGTTCTCACATGTGGGATCATTTTCTTGTGTGAACACTTTTGTTTATTTCCAGGTGAAGGACCATGTGTGAAAAACCCTGGTAAGAAAAGAGAAATACAAAAACTAACATGTAAAGATTGGAAAGTAGGTATCAAAATTGACTATGAAGTAAACACCACCACCTCATTTCAGTTCGACCTATGTGATGTAATTGATTGTGGTACCTACAAACAATACTATCAAAGCGCTGATCTCTACTTGTGTTTAGACCGTAGAATGACATCAGCTGCCCACCCCAACTACAACGCTAAATCACCTATGTTCTACCAATTCCTCTCTAACCCCAAACCTCGTACTTGGCGCCCAGTCTGCCCATGGGAAACCACAACTCACTACACTGGGTTATGGATACCTTCTCACGCTTATTTAGATGATGACACCAAATTATGGTGGGATAAAGTTAAGTTTCGAAGAGATTATGACCCAACCGGTAACCCTGTAACCTTATCCTTGACTAACTTGCAAGGACCCCCAAAACATTTTGTAGCAACTGACGACCAAAATCCAACTCATTACACCTTTATGATTCGTGCAGATGTTAGTGGTGAAGACCCGATGGGGTTAATCACAATTAAGTTTAACCCCCCCTGCTAAAACTCCTGATGTAGGAAACCCAACCACCCCTATTCTTACTGGCGTTCCAACACTTGCACCCTATAACAGGCTATGGGGAAATGACAAACCAGTTGTATCAGTAGATTATACAAAATTAAAACCTGAACAGTTGATAGAACGCGCCACTGGACATGGAGATGACAACATATGGCTCTCATGGCTGGTAGAGGCCACAAGAGAAGCCCAGCTGAGCAACTGTGTCGCCTGCGCTGCGGCCAGACCTAAACTAGTTACCCAACCGGCCCCACTGTTTCCTGAGGATGCATGGGGATATAAATGCATGCTAAAATTGACTAGACAAGAACCAGTAGAAGACTGTACCACGCTGACGGATATATACCCACCAATTCACCATAAAACACATCCAGGACCCTTTAGGCCAAACCGTATCATTAATGGGTATCATTGTTTTAACTTTACCACAAGAAACCCCACAGTGAACTATGGGGAAATCAACCATGAATGGTGTAACATCACTGAAAAGGTAGACACTAGTGATGAAGAAAAACAAACCATTGGCACGTGGGCACGAGCGGGCCTATACTATTATTGTGGTGGCCAGAGATTGTCAGTAAAAATTCCTAGAAACACCAAAGGACTCTGTGCTTTAGTTCGCCTTGCAGCCCCACTTACTTTAGTACGACATCAATTAACCCAACACAAAACTAGAAAAAGATGAGACACCGACTTTGACCTTTTTGCAAACTTTACAACCTACATCAATGCCATTGGGGTTCCACAAGGAGTCCCAGATGAGTACAAATTGGCTGACCCAGTAGTAGCAGGGTTCGAAAATCTGCCTATTATAGGAGCCATTTTTCCTGTTACAACCAACAAAAACGTAGCCAGAATAAATTTTGTCCGTTATAATGTTTTGCGCCTAACCAACCTAACTCGTGATGCCATTGAAGGCCTGTCTGACCAACTACGTCCCACTTCTAAAATGGCGATTCAAAATAGGATGGCTCTAGACATGTTATTAGCAGAGAAGGGAGGTGTGTGCTCCATGATTGGTGAATAATGTTGTACCTTTATACCAAATAATACAGCACCAGATGGTAAAGTAGCCAGAGCCCTAAAAAGTCTGAAGGACCTATCTCAAGAAATGTAGGATGCCTCTGGGATTAACAATCCAATTTCTGATTGGTTCAACAAAATGTTTGGCCGGTGGAAGAGCATAATCATGTTCCTGATTATCTCCATAGGAGTTTGTTTAGCCATTCTAATAACTTGTGGTTGCTGTTGTATATCTTGTATTCGCTCATTGTCCACACGTCTGATCTCGACTGCCCTCACTCCTGAACGCCTGGCAGAAACCTATGCCCTGTTACATAATAATGATAATCCTGATTCCAATAAGTGTAACCCACCCACCCACTCTACTGTTTTTGTCCTGACCAACAAGAAGACAACCATTATGTAAATATTTTGTTTTATTATGTTTTCGCTTTTCACAATTTTGTTATTTTATTTTTATGATTTCTTTTACTTTTCGCTTGCTCTCGTTTACAAGGGTCTGTCCCTCACAAAAAAAACCTTAGCAAATTTCTAACTGATGTTTATGATAGCCATATGTTAAACCATACTCCGTATGACACATGTGCCTTGAAGGTTCTGTTAATCAGTGTCTATATCTCTATATGTACATATTTGTGTTATTCTTGTTCCTATGGGAACAAAAGGGAGGAATTGTAGAAATGAAAACATTAATACCAGTTTATTTTGTTCATCAATTTTTATTATCATCACCCTTATTATTCATTTACTTTATATCACACTCTGTTAAAACTTATCTAAACTGCAGCAGTTACATCTCTCCAACATCAGTGTGTGAAACCTTTTAACTTCCATTTCTCACAGACTGCCGGTACGGAACCCCAGCTCCAGAACCGGTCACACTGACCACAAACGTATTGTCTGTTTTTACCCTGATAAGATTGACACTGACCACAAACGTACTGTCTGTTTTTACCCTGATAAAATTGCAAATGTGATTAACGCCTGTGAAAAAACAAGTTCTGTTACGCGTGAAGGTGTGTTTAAATTTAAGCCCGTATTGCTCATGTTTTCAGGAGCTCACAGAACTCTGTTTCATGTGCTGTTCCTCCTTCTGCAGAAGAAACCAATAAAACTTCGCTTTTTATTTTTGTTGAAGTTCTCAGTCTAAAATTTATTAAACAATAGGTTTAATAAACTCCATAAAGCTTTTGTTGTTTGGTGGTGGGGGACCTCCTGTCGCAGCTCTTTGCTTCGAACCACCTGGTGGGGCTTGCTCCATCAGTTTGACTGTCCCATGCTGTGACTCCAAAATGTTTCTTCAGATTTTATGTGGTCTTTTTGATGCTAGACAGCACTTTCTCGCCAGCACAGAGGGTACAACGAACCTTGAAATTGTCATTCTTCGCTGACAGAAACTCAAAATAGTTCCTGTATTTCCAGCTACAAAATGAGAATCTTCCTCCTCGCTCCATTGTTTACGTTTCTGTAGTGGCATGGTGTCAGGTATCACAGGTGATAACGTGACTGAATTGTTGTATAGACCTGATGTCACTCCCCGATATGCATAGAGGAAATAAAATTAATTTACTAGAGAAAACTACAAAATTAGTATCTGTAGTGTGCTAAAAGGCTTGATTAGCTTGGTTAGTTTCAGAGTTCCACTACAGTCATATTTTAAATTAACGGGTTCTCTCTTTTTCGAGCTACTTGACAGATATGTGACAGATGTACTGTGCGTAGATGGTTTAATCAGTGACATGAGACGTTAATTTTCTTTGACCCATCAAAATAAATGTAGTCATTTATTAACAGAATCAAAATTTAACATCAAAACATTGTACACTTGATTAGACTGATCTGGTTCTGATTAATAAAACTTGGCACGTTTTACTTAATAAAAACAACAGACATTTCTGAAGGCATCTGGATTAATTACTGGCAAGATAGAAGTTTAAAGATGGGAAATGAAGGAGTTTAAATGGAGAGAAAAGATGGATGAGGGAAAGTGTGTTGACGAGGAATGGCACCCTTCATCCGACCCCAGCTCAGCCCCGGTACACTAGGTAGCGAAGCGACTCGTTACCTTTGCAGAAGATAGGTCAGCTCCGGTACGGAGTTCCATTTCAACGCTACCTTTCAGCGTCTCCTCAGGATGGCTGAGAATGGTCCGAAATAGTGACGGTACTCCGTTCAACAACACGCTCATCTCCCGGGTGGATACACAGTGAGCTGTGAGTCCGTCAGAGGTTCCACTCAGATGTGGAAGACTCCATAATCCCAACTCGACTCAGAAGACTGAGTCTGAGAAAAACTCAGAAGACCTCAAAAGACTCAGAGGAACTCCAGAAGAACCAACGGAACTAAGAGGGACTAACGGAACTCACAGTTCCAGGAAGTGTCAACTTTTAAAGAGTTCTGCTTCCGGTTACTTTTAGGAAGTCCTGATTGGTTGAAGGAACCAACAGGGGTGTGGTTCTAGTGATGTCAAAGGGTTTTTACAAGTCAAGAAACAGCAGAAATGTTTAGGAACAGACAGAGAAATGTTTTGATGAAGTGAGAAACACTGCAGGTGCCAGTTCTCTTGTTTACTGTCTGAGAGCTTTAAAAACACGACAGCTTGTTCCAAGAACTTGTTTTGGACTGTCTCCAACTTTTGACCGACATCACTCCTTCTCATTTCAGACAGAAGATCAAAAAATGCATAATTACTTTGTAAAATAGACATTTAACTTGATTTCTAATTTGAATGAGGATTAAAAATCATTAATAGTGTTTCACAGTTGATTTAAAATGAGTGGTTCACTTCAACATTTAGAAATGGTATGAACTAAACACACTTTTGATTATCAAGATATTGTAAAATAGTAATGATAATATAAAAAAATAGAGTGTTCTTTCAATTGATTAGTTCAGGATACAATTAGAAAGTCTCTTGATGAGATAATTTGTATTTCTGGATTCAAATCAATGAAATAACAGTTCCTGTCCCATGAAGGTCTTCAGAGGCAGGTTTTGATCGGAGGCCTAGTTTACTACATATCTCACAGTAATTGGATAAGTAACTTTAATCTGACTACTGGATTTTGACATAGCAATGCGTTAGATTACTAGTTACTGAAAAAAGTGGTCCAATTAGAGTAACGCAGGTAACGTGTTACTCTAATCGGACCACTTTACAAAGTAACATGTTACTGACATCACTGCTCTTCACCAAGCCCAACTGCACAGCAGGACAGTATTTGAACCAGACTAAAAATTTTGATTCCTCTTTAAAGCAACTTCGGTGCTCAATGGACACAGAGAGCCGTACGGAACCGTCAGGGAATTTTAGAACCAGGACCACTTCCAGCCTCATCGGCCATTCCAAGCGCTGCTTGCTGGCCAGGTCGCCTCTTGAGCAGGGGTGACGTTGCTCAAAGGTTTTTCCTCCGGATTCCAACTGGACTTTTCATCCAGATCTCTTTGGATTGCTTGGATTCGACTGAGAATGCTGTGTGGTTTCTTGTTGGATTTTTGAAGGACTGGCTCTCTCCGTGGGTGTCTTGCTGTTAGCTGCGGGGGAGCTGATCAGAGCCAGACCAAAACCAAACCAAGGACGGTTCCAGCCTCAGAGGTTAGTCTGATCTCTGCTCGCCTGCGAGGAAGCTTCTCGTATGGGGAGGCACTGCTCGAAGGATTGGCGTCTTCATCAGAGTTCTTCTGATCTTCCATCAGCATTCATTTGGATTAATTCACTTCACAACTTGTTCTTGCTGAGGTCGGACGCTTTTTCCCCTCCTCTCTCTCTCTCCGCTTTGCTGTTCTGTCTGTCTGTGAAACTGCTTCTGAGCCTCTCTTGCATATCTTCCGAACCATAATTATGGACTTGATTTGATCAGTTAATTTCTCAACACAATTGATAACATTTCTTTGAAGAGAAGACAAGTTTTAGGCGAGCCGATTTGCCCTGTTGGCACGCACGTAGCTAGATATCTCATCAACTTGGAAGACTTGATGATGT
>NC_056503.1:3480419-3483306 GCF_014905685.2 Nematolebias whitei
GTTGAAAGAATCCAAATACTTGTTGACTTGAGAGTTTATCATCTTTTCTAATACCTTAGCAAGAATACAGAATTTAGAGATTGGTTGATAGGTGTTCAGTATAGTCGGGTATCCTCCCTTCAGTAATGGTAGAACAAAAACTATTTTACAAGTGTTTGGAACGGTATTTTGGCTTATGGACAGATTAAAGATGTGAGACACCGGTTCTGCAAAGATGTGTGAGGCCAGCCTTAAAAAAAATAAGGAGGAAGGTAATCAGGGCCTGCAGATTTTCTAGAGCCTAAATGTTTTAACAATTTGTTAAATGGTAAATGGACTGTACTTATATAGCACCTTTCTATCTTATTGAGATACTCAAAGCGCTTTTCACTACAATCTGTGTCCTCATTTACCCATTCATACAGCTCTATACTAGATCTCTACAAAGCTAATTGAACAAATCATTCTAAAGAGACTAATCAGTGATTTATCACATTCATACACTGATGGGACACACATCAGAGGCAATGAGGGGTTCAGTGTCTTGCCCAGGGACACTTCGGCATGTGACTGCTGTGGGGTTCGAACCCCCAACTCTCGCATTGGAGGACAACTGCTCTAACCACTCAGCCACAGCCGCCCCTTGTTAACCTCACTAACAGAAAACAGTGAAAATGAAAAGGTGTGCTTTACTGAGGATTGACTTGTAAGATAGATTTGATTTATAGATGTTTGGCTTAAAGGAGAAGTAGCTGATTTTCCATTAGTAATTGTGGCAAACAAGGAACTACAAGCAACAAAAAGTGTATTGAAACAGTTTAGGATCTCATGCTTATTTGACATGGGAACAGACACGTAGTTGTGGTGGCAGGTCAGATGAATAGGTGCTGCTGGAAAGTGATTTGACAGTTTTCCAGAATTTTTTGGGGTTATTTAAATCTTTGGAGGTCTGAGATAAGAAGTATTTACGTTTTGCGGTGTTGATGGAAGATGTACAATGATTCCGCAGCTGTCAAAAATGCAACCAATCAGTGTCTGAGCCAGAATGTCTTGTTGTTTCCCAAAGCTGATCTCTCCTGTGTAGGAGGTCAGATAAACCAGGAGTAAACCAGGGGCTATCTCGTCCTTTTATTCTGAACTGGCGAAAAGGGGTACGCTTATTTACAGAGTAGATGAAACTGTTCTGAAAATAGTTCCAAGCAAGGTTCACGTCATCAGTTAGAAGAATATGTTGCCATTCAAAATGAAACAGGTCCCAGAAGAAGGCCTGTTCACTGAAATGCTTCATGTTCCTTTTTAGAATTAATCTAGACTTGGTACAAGACAGTTTAGTGTCCCTGATGGCATAGAAAATGCAGTGGTCACTCATATCATCTTCTAAAACACCCTACCCAGAAAATGTATGAGTAATATTTGTTTAAAAGAGATCTAAAATAGACAATCTTCCAGGGCATTTTTTTTTTGTTTAGGCGAGTGGGGGTGTCAATGATTTGAGTGAGATTGAATGACAAACAACATTTTTTAAATTCTTCAGATACTAGATTTTTCCAGTCTAGGTTAAAGGCACGTGCAAAGACAATTTCACTGAAATATAAATTTGTTCAGATTCATATTCAGATTCAATTTATTATTGCCATTGTCAATGAACAGGATTCACAGACTAGGAACTTGCTTTGGCATAAAGGTGCAAATAAAATGCAAAAGATAAAAGAAACATATGTACACCAATACAATACAATATAAGACTCAGAAAAAATGTGCAATTGGAGTAGTTAGGAAGTCTGTTAAAGACAATATGGGCTCAGAAGTTTCTGGGGGATGGCAAGGTGGGGTGAGGTAACAACACACAAAAGTTAATGGTTGTCCTCCATGCAAATTAATGTTTATTGCCAGGGTTTCAAACTGGCTAGAGATTGTTTTAGCATACACCAGGTGAAAATTCAGGCTTGATCTGATATAAATTGCAACACCACCTTCATTTCTATGACTATCAGAATGGTAGATTTTAAATCCATCAATTGACACATCTTTATCCAAAATTGATTTGGATAACCAAGTTTCGGAGATAACATTTACATCAGCACCAGTTGAACAGGCCCAAATCCTCAACATGTCAGTTTTATGATGGCGGCTACATGCATTAATGTGCAAAAAGTATAATCCCAACTTCTTTTAAAACTCTTTTGGTGTGCTGCAATGTACGGGAGGTCCACGATTAGGTTGAATCCCGGACAACAGTAAAAACATTACTATTAAACATTTCCTGGTGTTTTTTTAATTTTTTTTATAGCAGATGTATAATTCCAGGAGTTAGTGTGGCACTTGGGCCCCAAAATCAATCCATGTCAAGAAGAATTTATAAAGACATGGTTACTTAGAACCCCCAAAAAATGAAGTTGGTAAGGATGGACAAATCCAGATGCATTAACAAGATCAACGACTCCAAAGAGATAAAGTCCTGATAATGATGAGGATGGGGAGAGATAAACGTCAGGTCCACAGAGTTCTGGACCCCCACACATGAATAGAGCCGAAGGATTTCAGGCCAGATAATCTCCTGCTTCGAGTGGACCAATGGGCCCGGCATGACAGACCAACTACAGCTGACTTGCCGTTGGTCCTGTATGGATCCAATTTTTTCATTCATTCATTCAACCTTTATTTAGACAGATAAGTCACATTGAGCCTCGAAGACTCATTTACAAGTGAGATCTGTTTAGACAGACAAAAAGTAGTGAAACTGGACACATAGGAATTGGAGGCAAAAAAATTCCAATTAAACTTTTTGTTCTTGGCTGAGAAGAAAAACTCTAACATTTAAAATAAAAACACCTCACACATACAAACACATAGTGACATAGACATTCTACAGAGGGGGGGAGATGATGAGAGCAATGAGTAATGGCCA
>NC_056503.1:3483406-3485389 GCF_014905685.2 Nematolebias whitei
TTTCCTAGCGTTCAGAGTTAGACAGGATCTATTTCTGAAAAAGAAACAGTTTTACTTTCAATTTCTTTACTAGGTTTTCGACATGGAGCTTAAGAGAGATGTGAATCGACCAAGATACCCATGTAGATATTTATAAGAATCTACTAACTCAAAAGGAACACCATCCGAAGATAAAACAGAAGGAAGGACTTCTGGACCTTCGAACTTCCTGTTTGAAAACAACATCCCTTTGGTTTTATCAGCATCTAGCACAAGTTTGAAACAGAACAAATCTGACTGGATGATGTCGAGCTGAAAACCTTAACTGGACAATAAACAACGATGTCACTGGCATAGAAATGTAAGGAGGCATCAGGAATGACCTGACCTACATTACTTATGTAGATTGTGAAGAAGGTGGGTCCTACGACTGAACCTGGTTCTAGTGTTGGGCACAACATGTTTTACATTTTTTCTGTAGACATTATAAATGTGATATGAGGAACTTGCCAAGCAAAATTACACAAAAAGAAAAACAAACAAAGAGTAGTAAATATGTGTAACAGGTCATCAGGGCATAATAGCCAAAATTATGCTACAATATGTTTTTAATATACATTTCCACACAGTGGATCATCCTTTGTGGATCTTTCATTGTCTGCAATTAATAACCCGGATTTTAAGTTTTGACTTGAGTTCAAACTTTGTTCAGGCTTTTTAACATGTGTATGCACAATTATTTATTTATTTGTATTTATCTATGTATTTACTGTTTGTTTAATGTGCCATTAGAAAGCTTTCTTGAACAGCTGTGATCCTAACTCTTGTCATGCTGAGAAAATTCTCCGGGAAACTTTGACTAAAATCATTACCAGGACTCTCCGACGCCTCTGAACGCCGCATGTCTTCAATGAAATCCGATGTTTACGTTCGTCGTCATGGTGATGGTGTCGGGGGCGGTTCGTTTCTTTGGCTCGTGACGTTACGAGTGCGGTGTGAACCAATCACAGTCGTTGTTCCGCAGCCGGACTGACGTCATCGTTAAAGCAAAATGAGCCATCCTGCCCGTTACTCGGTTCCAAACTGAACAGCTGCAAGATGACGGAGGACGCGGCTACAGCGCGTGGCTGATGAAAGCCCGGAGGTGTCGTCCGGCCGCCATCATTCCTCACCCGCCTCTGCTGCTGAACAGCGTCTGAAGACAGGGGGCACCGACCATCGGGATGATCTCCAACTAACTGCGGGGTGAGTGGATGCAGTTACACCACCCTGATGGGTGCGCGCGCACACCTCTCACTCTGTCATGAAACTAGTAAATACGTCCTCACCGACTGGAACACTTTTAAAGCCACAAGCGGATGAAACGTGACAGCAGAACAAGTCGTTTAGGTGAAGTGTGCTGAAAATAAGGGCTGGGCCCCTCAGATATACTCGGTGTAACCTTCATGCGTGAGCAGGAGAAGTGCTGGGGTGGTTTAAAGGTCCTGTTTGTCCCGGTGAACTGTGCAGCAGCTGCCGCATGGTCCTGCCAGCTGCTGCACAGTTCACCGGCTCTTCATGATGCTCAGGAACTCTGTGGTGAGCTGCCGCTCATCCAGCAGCTTCAGGGTCGAGAAGTTACGGGTCTCATGTCCTCTCCGCCTCTTCCACACACAGCAGTCCTGCTTTCAGCACCAAGCAACGCTGCTGGCGGGCGATAGCGTTGTCTCCGCGCTGCAGCTGCAGCTGGGCTCGAACCTGCTCCTTTTGGCTCAGGGCAGCATCACAGCACGCGGAGCACCTCACCGTCTCCTGTCCGTGTAACGTTAGACCCGCTTCAGTCTTTTTCCACTGTCCTCACCAGCACACGTCAGCTGCAGGGATGTGTTTCACACAGGACTGCTGCACATGTGGCCAAAACAAACCACTTTACTGAAATACAGGCAGCCATGATTCTATCAGTCAGGCCTCTCTTGTGAATGAGTCCCCGCGGCTCAATGACACTAACCTGTATAAATAAAGGTT
>NC_056503.1:3485489-3487669 GCF_014905685.2 Nematolebias whitei
AACCTTTATTTATACAGGTTAGTGTCATTGAGCCGCGGGGACTCATTTACAAGAGAGGCCTGACTGATAGAATCATGGCTGCCTGTATTTCAGTAAAGTGGTTTGTTTTGGCCACATGTGCAGCAGTCCTGTGTGAAACACATCCCTGCAGCTGGCGTGTGCTGGTGAGGACAGTGGAAAAAGACTGAAGCGGGTCTAACGTTACACGGACAGGAGACGGTGAGGTGCTCCGCGTGCTGTGATGCTGCCCTGAGCCAAAAGGAGCAGGTTCGAGCCCAGCTGCAGCTGCAGCGCGGAGACAACGCTATCGCCCGCCAGCAGCGTTGCTTGGTGCTGAAAGCAGGACTGCTGTGTGTGGAAGAGGCGGAGAGGACATGAGACCCGTAACTTCTCGACCCTGAAGCTGCTGGATGAGCGGCAGCTCACCACAGAGTTCCTGAGCATCATGAAGAGCCGGTGAACTGTGCAGCAGCTGGCAGGACCATGCGGCAGCTGCTGCACAGTTCACCGGGACAAACAGGACCTTTAAACCACCCCAGCACTTCTCCTGCTCACGCACGAAGGTTACACCGAGTATATCTGAGGGGCCCAGCCCTTATTTTCAGCACACTTCACCTAAACGACTTGTTCTGCTGTCACGTTTCATCCGCTTGTGGCTTTAAAAGTGTTCCAGTCGGTGAGGACGTAGTTACTAGTTTCATGACAGAGTGAGAGGTGTGCGCGCGCACCCATCAGGGTGGTGTAACTGCATCCACTCACCCCGCAGTTAGTTGGAGATCATCCCGATGGTCGGTGCCCCCTGTCTTCAGACGCTGTTCAGCAGCAGAGGCGGGTGAGGAATGATGGCGGCCGGACGACACCAGCGGGCTTCCATCAGCCACACGCTGTAGCCGCGTCCTCCGTCATCTTGCAGTTGTTCAGTTTGGAACCGAGTAACGGGCAGGATGGCTCATTTTGCTTTAACGATGACGTCAGTCCGGCTGCGGAACAACGACTGTGATTGGTTCACACCGCACTCGTAACGTCACGAGCCAAAGAAACGAACCGCCCCCGACACCATCACCATGACGACGAACGTAAACATCGGATTTCATTGAAGACATGCGGCGTTCAGAGGCGTCGGAGAGTCCTGGTAATGATTTTAGTCAAAGTTTCCCGGAGAATTTTCTCAGCATGACAAGAGTTAGGATCACAGCTGTTCAAGAAAGCACATTAAACAAACAGTAAATACATAGATAAATACAAATAAATAAATAATTGTGCATACACATGTTAAAAAGCCTGAACAAAGTTTGAACTCAAGTCAAAACTTAAAATCCGGGTTATTAATTGCAGACAATGAAAGATCCACAAAGGATGATCCACTGTGTGGAAATGTATATTAAAAACATATTGTAGCATAATTTTGGCTATTATGCCCTGATGACCTGTTACACATATTTACTACTCTTTGTTTGTTTTTCTTTTTGTGTAATTTTGCTTGGCAAGTTCCTCATATCACATTTATAATGTCTACAGAAAAAATGTAAAGCATGTTGTGCCCAACACTAGAACCAGGTTCAGTCGTAGGACCCACCTTCTTCACAATCTACATAAGTAATGTAGGTCAGGTCATTCCTGATGCCTCCTTACATTTCTATGCCAGTGACATCGTTGTTTATTGTCCAGTTAAGGTTTTCAGCTCGACATCATCCAGTCAGATTTGTTCTGTTTCAAACTTGTGCTAGATGCTGATAAAACCAAAGGGATGTTGTTTTCAAACAGGAAGTTCGAAGGTCCAGAAGTCCTTCCTTCTGTTTTATCTTCGGATGGTGTTCCTTTTGAGTTAGTAGATTCTTATAAATATCTACATGGGTATCTTGGTCGATTCACATCTCTCTTAAGCTCCATGTCGAAAACCTAGTAAAGAAATTGAAAGTAAAACTGTTTCTTTTTCAGAAATAGATCCTGTCTAACTCTGAACGCTAGGAAACACCTCATAACTGCTGCTTTCTTGTCCTCCATAGTCATACAGTGACATTATTTACATGAACACTCCTACAAGAACTCTTCAGATGTTGGATGCTGCAGATGTTGGATGCTGCAGATGTTGGATGCTGTCTATCGTGGTGCACAAAGTTTCATAACTGGCTATGACTACCGTACCCACCACTGCACCCTGTATTCACTGGTTAACTGGT
>NC_056503.1:3487769-3493623 GCF_014905685.2 Nematolebias whitei
AATGAGTCCCCGCGGCTCAATGACACTAACCTGTATAAATAAAGGTTGAATGAATGAATTCACCAGGTCAGTCAGAACCAGTTCTCAATCACAATAAGGACCTGTGCAAGAGGCAGCGTTAAAGATATAAAACAGCTATGATACAAGCATAAAACACAAAAACCAACAATAAAGACACGTTGGGAACAAGAAAAACAAAAAACCAGTAAAACCATCCATCATCCTTCATCCATCCATCCATCATCTTTACTCGCTTCTTCCTTTTCGGGTCACCGGGGTCACTAGAGCCCATGTCCAACCATCACTGTGCAAGAAGCGGGGACACCCTGGACAGGTCTCCAGTCCATCACAGGGACACCCTGGACAGGTCTCCAGTCCATCACAGGGACACCCTGGACAGGTCTCCAGTCCATTACAGGGACACCCTGGACAGGTCTCCAGTCCATCACAGGGACACATAGGGACAAAGGAGGCAAACCATTCACTCTCTCACCTAGGGACAGTTTAAAGTTACCAATCAGTCTAACATGCATGTTTTTGGTCTGTGGGAGGAAACCAGAGTACCTGGAGAAAACCCACGCATGCAAACTCCACCCAGAAAGACCCCCAGCTGGGATTTGAACCAGGGCGACCTTTTTGCTGAGAGGCAGCAGCTGAGCCACTGTGCTGCCTACAGTATAAAACAAGTGGAAAACATCTTATACTATTGATTTTATCTTTTTTTTTTTTAAGAACAGAGCAAAATGAGCCAAGCTCATTGTTGCACATGGTACCATTTATCTGCAGCAGAGAACTGAAATGATTAGTAGCCAAAGGAGGTATCTGCTTTGGATATGAGGAGATTGATTTTTATTAATATTAATCTTTATTTAACCAGGAAGTTCCAGTTGAGATCAAAAACCTCTTTCTCAAGAGAAACCTTGCTTAGAAAGGCAGCAGCAAATACAAAACTTATAGTTACCTCATCATACAAAGTAGTGTCAGACAGCAAAATAAAAATATCAAATGAGGCTACTAGAACACAGATTACAGTTTACATTGTCAGAAGTGTCCATAACTAGGTTTTCCCAATGTGACATTTGTAAATTAACAGAAACTAGTGAGTTTGTCAGCAAGACTAGAAAGAAAGCCAGTTTTTTCAGAGAATACAAATGGTCTATATTAAATGAAACTCCATGAAGTTGTTAACTGGAGTATAGCAGTATGGTAAATAACATCCAGTTTGTGGAAGAGAGTATTTCAGGCAGACTATGTCTGCAGGCCCTGATGACCTTCTTCCTTATTTCTTAAGGCTGGCCGCACACATTGCAGAACCGGTGTCTCACATCTTCAACCTGTCCATAAGCCAAAACACCGATCCAAACGCTTGGAAAACAGCTTTTGTACTACCTTTACTGAAGGGGGAGACCTCACCATATTGAACATTTATCAACCAATCTTTAAACTCTGTATTTTAGCTAAGGTCCTAGAAAAACTGATAAACTCTCAAATCAAGAAGTCTTTGGATTTTTTCAACATTTTACCTCTCCATCAGTCTGGTTTCAGGAAACAACACAGCACAACCACTGCTTCGCTGAAGGTTTTTAATGATGTTGTTGAAGCACTGGATGCTAAGGATTATTGTTCTGCACTTTACTTAGACCTGTCTGAAGCTTTTGACACTGGATCAGAACATCTTGTGTCATAAGCTCTCAGAAATTGTTTTTTCTGCTCACACTATTGGTTGGTTCTCTAATTATCTCTCAGATTGGAGGCAATGTGTTCAACATAATGGTGCTTCTTCCAGTTATCTAACTGTTAACAACAGTGTACCTCAAGGTTCAGTCTTAAGACACACCCTCTTCACAATCTACATAGGTAATGTAGGTCAGAGCATCCCTGATGCATCCTTACATTTCTATGCTGATGACACTTGTTTATTGTCGAGCTAAAACGGTTGATAAGGCTTTCCAGCTTTTCCAATCTGCTTTTAACATCATCCAGTCATTTGTTCCACCTCAAACTTGTCCTAAATGCCGACAAAACCAAGGGGATGTTGTTTTTAAACAGGAAGTCGGTTCCAGCAGTCCTTCCTTCTACTTTGTATTTTATCTTCGAATGGTGTTCCTATTGAGTTTGGCGATTCTTACAAATTCTTGGGTATCTTGGTCGACTCACATCTCTCTTTTAAGCTCCATGTGGAAAACTTGGTAAAGAAACTGAAAGTTAAACTGGGTTTCTTTTTCAGAAACAGATCCTGTCTAACTCTGAATGCTAGGAAACACCTTGTATCTGTGACTTTCCTTCCCTCCACTGATTACGGTGACATTATTTACATGAACGCTCCTACAAGAACCCTGCAGATGTTGGATGCTGCAGATGTTGGATGCTGCAGATGTTGGATGCTGTCTATCATGGTGCACTAAGATACATAACAGGCTGTGATTATCGTACCCACCACTGCACCTTGTATTCACTGGTTAATTGGTCATCGTTAACTTCACACAGACTCTCTCACTGGTACATTTTCATCTTTAGTGTAATGCTTTATTATTCAATGAGTATCTAGCTTTACTAAGGACCGAGAAACTTCGTGATACTTTAGCTTGAACATATTGAAAGTGAGGTTTCCAGCAGATCTTGTGGTCGATCAGCACACCCAGAAACTTAATTTCATTAACTCTGTCTACATATATACCCTCTATTCCTACTTTTAAATCATTATTGCCTTTATGATTTCCAAACAACAGGAACTTAGTTTTGTCCAAATTTAATGATAATTTATTTACAGTATATCAAACCACTTTTTTAGTTTGTTCAACTCTCAGTTGATTTCCTCCACAAGCTGCTGTAAATTCTCCCCTTCACAGAAAACATTTGTATCATCTGCAAACAAAACAAATTGTAGTATTTTTGAGACCTTGCGAATGTTATTTATGTATAGAATAAAAAGTTTCGGTCCCAATACTGACCCCTGGGGGACACCACAAGCAATGTCCAAACATGATGATTGAAAGTCACCCATTTTCACAATTTATTGCCTGTTACTTAAATAACTTTTCATCCAAAGTAAAACCACTCCCCTGATACCATAATGCTCCAATTTTTTTATTAATATGTCGTGATTTATTGTGTCAAATGCTTTTTTAAAATCTCTGAACACCCCAACTGAAATGTTATTTTTGTCTATGGAGCTGCTAATTTTTTCAATTAATTCCAGAACTTCCAATGATGTAGATCTTTGACATCTAATTCCATATTGACATTCAGAAAGCAGTTTTTCTTTATTAATAATATCTATAAATAAATAGTTTTTCCAATATTTTTGAAAATTGTGGGAGTAAAGACACAGGCCTATAATTAGTAAATTGGTAACTATCTCCAGTTTTGTATAAGGAGATAACTTTTGCAATTTTCATTCCTTTTGGAAACGTACCAGTTCTGAATGACAGATTTGGTTGAACAATTGCCTCCATAACCTTTTTCACTATCATCATGTCTGTTGACACCTTGGTTTTACATTTATTTACAATATCTATGATTTCTGTCTCTTCCACAGCTGAGAGAAACATTGAATTAGAATTTCTACATATTAATATCTCATTCCATCCATCAGCTGATCCAGGATCACAAATTTGTTCTGCCAGCTTTGATCCAACACTTACAAAATGCCTGTTGAAATTATCAACCACATCATTCATATTATTAATAATTTCATCATTATTGATGCAATATTGTGGATAATTAGTCAGTCTAGAACTTTTCTTAACGACATTGTTCACTATATTCCAAATACCTTTAATATTATTTTTATTCCTGACCAATAACTTGCTATAAGAGTTTAACAAGATTTAACCTTTGAGTTTCATCTTTGCGTTTGCTGTCGAGCCACATACAAAGATACTTGTAGTTTTTGATCAAAACTATCTCAAAGCCATCCCAGATGGAAATTTTGAAGGGATACCGAAGCTGTGGTCAGAGAGGGAATGGATAGTATCATCAGCATATAATTGAACACAAGTCATCTGCTGCAAGGAAAAAGTTATTAATGTACAGTAAATATGAAAAGAGTAGGACCCAAAATACTTCCTTGTGGGATATCGTTAGACAGAGGCAAGAGATGAGAGAAGACCCTCCACCCTAACTGATTGCAGACAATCAGAATAGTAACTATTGAATTAGGCCAGACATCTTTCAAAAACCTATATTCTTATTCTGACAGCAGTATTTTATGAGTCACAGAGTCAGCTGTTGCTAAATCAACAACAAAAAACAGCTACAAAATACTTAGTGACACACATTAAAGACTTTGTGTAGCAGTATGTCCAGATCTGAAGCCAGGCTGAAACTTGTGACATGCTAAATGGTACATGAGCTACATGTTGACCTGCTTTTCCAGTATTTCAGAAAGACAGGGTCAGATGGAGATTGGTCTGAAGCAGTATCTGAGTTATCACCTCATTTAATAAGTGGGGTCAACACAGCAGACTTCCAATCCTGGGGAAGCACATCAGTTTGAGGTGAATGATTAAAAATGCAGGAAACGTGCTGAAATGATGTTAACTTAAAAAAAAATGGGGATTCAATGCATCCAGTCCAGTGAATTTATGAGTGTCCAGAATAAGCAGCTCACCAAGTCCATGTACCTCCAACTCCTGTATTGAATGAAATTAAAAGAGAGAGAAAACTGAGGCAGATGAGTGGATGATGATACTAGGTTGAACAAATAACAACAACAACAAAAACAAGAGTACCAGAATTGTTCTTGTAGGTGCAGCCAGTAGTGTTGAAGAGATTAACCATTTTGGAGTTGTCTGAGTTAACAAAACCATCATATTTAATAACAGTGGGCAGGTGTGAGGACACATTTTTTCTATTGTTCTGACAACTTCCAAAAAACTTTAGCATCAGAAACTGGTAGTCAGTTGTTGCTTGAACTAGTTTGGATTTGCTTGATTTATTTCATAAAGCCTCGCCAGTCAGATGTTTCTCTAGGCTTTGGCTCAATGGTACAAAGTGTATCCTGATGCATGCTCAATAATCCAGGCAGATAAATATAACAAGGTTAAATCAGGTCCTCTGGACGGAAGACCTTCCATCCAGAGGACCCGACTTAACCTTGTTGGGTACAAAGTGTGTTTTTCATGAATAAACTCTGCCAAGCATGGACTGATCCAAGAGCTTTTACACTCTGATCTGATCTGATTGTTCAAAACAGCACTGAATGAAATTTTGAAATATGTCCATGCAACTTCGACTTCAGGTACAAGCCCAATTCTGTGCCAGTCCACGTGTGTCAGATTGTAGAAGAAAGTCTCTGCACTGAAGTTGATCAAAAAGTGTTTGAAAACTATCAATGAAAGGTTTCTTGATGTGGTTTGGTTCTCAAACACAGGCTACTGAAGTGAGCGCTAAGGCTTGGTCTTTCATTTCAAATCTGGTTAACAACTAACAGGGCTGACTCCCGTAGTTAATTCTAAAGTTTTACGCAAATGTCTTGCACAAGTGGGAGTGGTGGCGCAGAGGCTAGGCTAGGTGGGCCTGTGATCGGAAGATCGCTGGTTCAACTCCCGGTACCGACAACATTAAAATAAGTTAAAAAAAGTGGGTGGGATTGGTGAAGCACCCACACCTGCCTACACCCTCATTTGCCCCACTCTGGGCCCTTGAGCAAGGCCCTTAACTCCCATCATCTGCTCCCCTGGCACCCTAGATGGCAGCGCTCTGCTCCACACAGAGGCTGTGGTAGCTCAGTGGTCTGTGGTTGTGTCAGGAAGGACATCCGGCGTAAAAACAATCGTCAGGTCTTGGTGCGAGTTAGTTTGCTGTGGCGACCCCTGAATAAGAGAGCAGCCAAAGGAAGAATAAAAGAAAA
>NC_056503.1:3493723-3494265 GCF_014905685.2 Nematolebias whitei
TGGCGACCCCTGAATAAGAGAGCAGCCAAAGGAAGAATAAAAGAAAAGAAAACATTTCACAACAAGTAGCCCTTGGAGTATTTATTATGAGTCTGAGCTGAAACCACACAAAACATTAGTACAATATCTGTAAAATTGACTGAATTACACACTCAGTGTGGCTTGCTATTGTTAATTAGCTGTGGCAGCCATCTTGAATTAGACTGACTCCAAATGTTAGTCAGTTTTAGGTGTAGATCCAATCATTACTTCCTGAATGTTTCAATAAAGTCTATGTAATTTATGCTATGCTAATAGACAAAGATGATTCCAAATACTGAACAGAAAAATGTTATGTGTAAAAATTTTGCGTACTCAGTTTCAGCTACTACCACACCAAACTTTAATCACAACCAATCTTGAATTGGGTTGATTCCAAAAGTTGAACAATTGTAGATGTACATCAAATAACTATTGGTACTTTCAAAAGTTTCATCACAATTTGTCCAGTTCAAACACACACACACACACACACACACACACACACACACACACACACACAC
>NC_056503.1:3494275-3499788 GCF_014905685.2 Nematolebias whitei
CACACACACACACACACACACACACACACACACACACACACACACACGTAAAAACAGTATTGTCTGCCTTTGCCTTCTGGCAGCAGGTGAATCAAAAATAATGGATACAAATCACACCAGTCAGAATAAAAATACTCACAAAATTTAAGGTTATTTAATACTTTTGAAACTCTGTTATTTGTATTAGAACATAAAAAAGAAATGACACTAACATTTAGGATCTCAGTGGATTCTCCCTGTGGATGAATAACAGTCCATCTCACTTCAGTCATGGTTTTTTTTTGTTGTTTTTTTTGTAGAAGGGGCTGGTGTAGTTGCCACAGCAGTGCCGACTTTAATGGTAGTCCTTTAGGCACTGGAAAGGCAGGGAGTGTTCGGACCAGTGGAGGTCACAGGCGTCTGCTATATTTACCGGCTCTGTAACTTGATCTCTGGCATTCTGGACGCCTGTGCTCACACTATCTGTCCTCTCGCACTCTGGGTCCACTGTGTCCCAACTAGCTTCCTCTTTACTTTCTGTGAGTTGACCTGGCTGCTCACAACAACCAAGGTGAGCATCATAAAACACTAAACCCATCTCTGTTCATGTTTGTGTTCTTGTACCTGCTTGTTGTTGAGTTCAGGTGTTTATTCAGCTTTCTTATGTGTGGACCACCAGAATAGAGGTAGCTTTTCATAGTTCCAGATTTATTTGTATAGCCGAACCTCAGGTTGTGTACATATATAAATAATACAGTTTTTATTACCCAAAAGCGATAATGTTTGCCTTGCTAGTCTGTGTGGGTTTGTTAGAGAAATATCTCATGACCTGGACAGGTTTATTTACACTCTCAGAAAGTAATCATTGGATAAACATCGTCAATCCTAATTAAGATGGCTGCCACAGCAAATCCTTAGCCAACACAAAACTGACTTTAGTTACTTCAACTTTACAGAGATTGGGCTGTACTTGGCTTTGGTAGTGCCTGAGAGTCATCTTTAACACATTCTTCAAGTGTTAACAGATCATTTGACGCCTCACTATGTCATGATATTGCGCATAATGTCATAGACGAGGTTTCATGAAAACTGGTACAACTCTGTGGAAGCATGAAAGGTGATGGGTGATATGCATTTCTTTGAAAAATACCAAGCTTTTTATTTCTTTATCATTGGCTGGCAGTGATTTTAAAAAGTGCTCAGTTTTCTTCTTCATTTGAGCTTTTCAAGAGATTTCTCTCACTGGAGTGGTTTGCAGCCGAATCAGCACCTCCAAATCTGAGGCCATGGTCCTCGGTCAGAAAAGGGTGGATCACTCTCTTCACGTCGAGGGTGAGGTTCTTTCTCAAGTGGAGGAGTTTAAGTATCGCCTGGTTTTGTTCACGAGTGAGGGAAGAATGAAGCATGATATTGACAGATGGACTGGTGCAGCATCTGCAGTATTGCAGATTCTGTACCGGTCCATTGTGGTGAAGAGGGAGCTGAGCTGTAAAACAAAGCTCTCTGTTTACCGGTCAGTCTACGTTCCTACCCACACCTATGGTCATGAACTCTGAGTAGTGACTGAAATAATGAGATTGTGGACACAGGCGGTTGAAATGAGTTTCCTCTGCAGGATAGCTGGACTCTCCCTTAGAGATAGGGTGTAGGTAGGATGTTTATTTATCCAGGAGAGACTTGGACTAGAACCACTGCTCCTCCACATTGAGAGGAGCCAGTTGAGGTGGTTTGGGCATCTGGTAAGGATGTTTTCCGGGCACTTCCCTAGGGAGGTGTTTCTGACATGTCTGACTGGGAGGAGACCCCTGGGAAGACCCAGAACACACTGGAGAGACTATGTCTCTCGGTTGGCCTGGGAACACCTTGAAGTCCTCCCAGAAGAACTGGAAGATGTGGCTGTGGAGAGAGATGTCTGGACCTCCCAGCTCAGGCTGCTGCCCTCGAGACCTGACTTAATTCATTCAACCTTTATTTATACAGGCTAGTCTCACTGAGCCATGAGGACTCATTTACAAGAGAGACCTGTTCCAGACAGAACACATAAAGTACAGACAACAACAACAATAAACTACAGTAAAAAGACTTTGGAACAAGCAGAGGATAATGGATGGATGGAAGTGATTGTATTGTATTATCTGACTGATGCACTATTGAGCTTTAACTGTCAGGGATTACAACAAAGTCCATGCTCAATAATCCAGGTATACAATCCAACATTTTTCAGTCAGGTCATCTGGACAGTTTCTTTTTTTTGTGCTGAAACGTTTTGCCTTCGGTCTGGAAGGCTTCATCAGTCAAGGAATTATGTCAGGGATTACGTTCAAAGAAGTGAGGTCCTGCATGTTCATGTTGTGCTGAACGTGTCTGCTGCGTAGAGAAGCAGTTTGTGAGAAACAGCACAGCTGAGATGAAGAACATGTTAGTTTCTTAACGACATCATAACGTGTCTCACGTTATGTTTGCCGTCCATGGACCGAGAGGTTCTGGCATGGTGGCTGTCATATAAGACACACACATACCTCTCAGTTTTAAACACCATTTATATATTCCATTCATCAACAAAACTGATCCTGTTGGTTTTATGTTGCAGCTTTAACTGTTCAGTTTGTTTGTCCGCTAGTGTGAACTGTAACATGTCTGTGTGTTTCTACAGGATTGATCAGTGTGTTAAGGTTTGTATGCACTTTGTGGGGCATCAACAGTAGGATGAGTTGCCCCAGAGCCGACACAGTCTTTGGGGACTGACACACTGCTACAAATCCAGCAGGTAACTGCATGACGAACACACCTTTACAGACACCGTACTATCCCAGCTGGAGCTAACAAGTCGGTTTAGGTCATAATATATTCCAGAGTCCTTTTTATTAAAGAAGATCAGGAAAAATTATAAAAATAGTTTTGTGGTGTGCTTCACGCACTTATGATAATAATAATAATAATAATAAT
This sequence comes from Nematolebias whitei, assembly GCF_014905685.2. Classification (NCBI taxonomy): domain Eukaryota; kingdom Metazoa; phylum Chordata; class Actinopteri; order Cyprinodontiformes; family Rivulidae; genus Nematolebias; species Nematolebias whitei. The sequence goes on from NC_056503.1 coordinate 3,497,201, forward strand.
AATAATAATAATAATAATAATAATGTGTTATATATTGTCATCATTGCATGTTCCCATACAATGGCAAAATTGGCTCTCTGCATTTAACCCATCCACCACCAGGTGGAGCAGTGGACAGCTATTGCAAGCACCCGGGGAGCATTTGGGGATAGGGTGTGCTGCTCAGAGACACCATGAGATGTGCAATGACGGGATCGAACTTGGGACTTTCTGGTCCTGAGTCGGCTGCCCTGCCTCTACACATATTAACTAAGAGAAATGACTCAGCTTTAAGGTTGATGCTTCACGTTAGTTTCTTCTCAGTTTGCAGCATCATAATGGCACTACTATAATATTTGTATTTCAGTAGGTTTCCATGATGTCAGGAGCACTAAAAATAAGACAACAGCATTTGTCTGCACAGATGCCAAACCTATCATTTAGTTCTTATCTCGACTAAGGCAGTTCATTTGAGCAATTTAAACAACATTAGTTGTTTTACACCAACTAAGGCCTTGGACACAACAGAAATGTGTAATGTTACAAGTAGAGTTAGGTATCTTTGGTCTGTGGACAATACAATATTTATCAGATGTGTTGCCAAATAAACATGAGACAATTACTGTTATCTTGTAACTATACATCATCGTTGAACAATTACAGTGTCCAAACATTAGGAAACTGACTGTTCCTGTGGTTTAAAATTTTAAAACGAGATAATAAAAATAAAGATTTTTTTCATTTACCCCCTCCATTGCCATACCACCATTTGCTCCCCCGGTCGCTCTATGGCAGCTCACTGCTCCACACAGAGGGCTGTGGTAGCTCGGTGGGATGCAGTTTTTTTTTTTTTTTTAAGCGGGTGCCTGTAGAAAGACACCTGCCAGATGACTTTTCATTTAATAATTAGATTGTAAATAGATTGTATTTGTACAAAGATGTTATAAACCAATGTAGATTTATTCCCCAAACCTCAATGGTTCGTGGCTTCTATACTGTGAACTGGAATCAGTCAATTAGCAGATCCCTGATTAACAGATTTTTAGGTTTTGGACAAAGTTCCAGGTGCTTCTGGTTGAAATACACCTTATATCTGTGAGGTGGGTAAACAGGAGCAAGCTTCATGTTTTGTGTGGCACTTTAAAGTTAATACTTGCTGTACTTTTAATAATAGTGTAAAATAAATTCAGAGTAACGAAGGAGTTTTGGAGTAACAGCCAAAATAAATTGTATCTTGTAAAGCTAAATTCAATTAAAATTTTCTATTTAATTTTAATTCAATTTATTTTTATAGTTCCAAGTTACAACAGAAGTCGTCTCAGGGCACTGAACAGAAAACATTCATTTATATAAAAGGTCAATTAGTAAAAGTTATCTGTTTAAAGAAGCAGCAGATTGTGCTGAATCTTCACTTTGTCACAGTCTTCCATACTGAGTAAGCACAAAGGAGACAGTGGAAAGAAAAACTCTCTTTAAATAGGAAGAAACCACCAGCAGAACCAGGCTCAGGACGAGCAGCCATCTGGTTCAACCAGCTGTTTTTTTTCTTCAGTTCAATTCAACCTTTATTTTACCTTTTACCTTTACCAATTTTACCTGAGACAGGTTAGTCTCATTGAGCCTCGAGGACTCATTTACTAGAGAGACCTGTTTAAACAAAGAACACATGACAACTGTTGGCAATCATAGAAAAGCATTTATAATGAAAAGAAAATTGAAGAAATTATTTAAAAAAAAAAGAAACAAAAACAGCTACATTATGAAGTGATATAAAATACTAAAAACCGGAACATGTCTGTGTTGGTTTTTGTCATGAACTTGGCAGTTTTTTGAAGCCACTTAGAAAGGTTAAGGTCGAGAGCTTCAGATCTTTTTACAAGATATTCCATGAAACAGTAGCGGAGTAGGAGAAGGCCCTTTTGCCTAGTTCAGTCCTCACTGAGGGAACACTGCAGGTAATAATGTCCTGAGAGCACACGCTTTTTTTTTTTCATCAAAGCGACAAGGTCCTGGAGAACTGGCGTGTCCAGCTGAGACTCACGCTGTGGCGGATGTCATGGATTCGTGGGGAGTGTGGAAGTTGATGTGCCTCTCAGTTCTGTCTCAGGAGGATGTTGAAGACGTTTACATATTTGGAATTATGATAGCAGGGACTCTGCTTTTTGGCATCGGCGGGGCTCTGTTTTATCAACTTTTGAAGAAGACGGCGGCAGCAGTTTCGGCCATGGAAAAGCTTCCGAGTCAGTATGAAGGTCTGGTCCACGCTGTGGGAATTTTAAATCGTCTTGTTTACGAGCTTAACCATAAGGTGGAGGCGATTTATGAGAATCGCAGGCCACCTGCGGCTTCTGGGACTCGTCAGCATAGTGGGTTCGACCTTGAAGGAGACTTATAGCATGGATCATTGGAATGGAATCCCACAATTAGGCATTTTCGGAACCAGAACGCCCAGATGGACTCAAGGCTGGAAAAAAGTAATCTCTGCCTGAAGAAAAACAAGAATCAAGCTTATCTGAATCTGACTCCCCAACGGCCTCGGAGACAGGCCGACTATCAAATTTCTCCTGGGACATGAGTACCCAAGGACAAAAGCTTCATCTATCTCCCCC
>NC_056503.1:3499888-3502874 GCF_014905685.2 Nematolebias whitei
GAACAACATCTTCAGAAACTGTGGCTGATCTGAAAAAATGCTCATGGACAAATCTCAACACCTTGATGTCAAATGCAAATGTAATCATGTTTTAATTGTGCTTGCTGGTAGAGTTTTTTTATGTCTCAAATCGTGTCCTGATAGACAAGATGTGAAAGATATTTTTCTGTAATACCACTATCTACCCTCATGTTTCTCCCCCCTTATTATCTGATAAGGATAAAATGGCCGCGCTTTCTACAGTTGCAGCTTTGTGCACTCCGCCCATCTTTCGGACAACTGTATGTACATATTCGCGTTGTACCTCGTTGCAATTACAATAAAGTTTATTCTGATTCTGTAGCTGCACTCACGTAGAGACATGTAGGAGGAGATGTATGAAGGCAGCAGACCAAGAAGTGATTTAAAGATGAAAATGTACCAGTGAGAGAGTCTGTGAGAAGTTAATGATGTCCAGTTAACCAGTGAATACAGGGTGCAGTGATTAGTACAGTAGTTACAGCCAGTTATGAATCTTAGTGCACCATGATAGACAGCATCCAACATCTGCAGGGTTCTTGTAGGAGCGTTCATGTAAATAATGTCACCGTAATCAATGGAGGGAAGGAAAGTCACAGATACAAGGCGTTTCCTAGCATTCAGAGTTAAACAGGATTTTTCTCTGAAAAAGAAACCCAGTTTAACCTGATGCGTGCTCAATAATCCAGGTAGAAAAATCTAAAAAAGTTAACTCTGGTCCTCTGGACAAACCTATTTTAACTTTCAGTTTCTTTACCAAGTTTTCAACGTGGAGCTTAAAAGAGAGATGAGAATCGACCAAGATACCCAAATATTTGTAGGAATCGACAAACTCAATAGGAACACCAGGTTTAAGTAGACAGGAAAGAGAAATGGACACAGAATGGCAGGTCAACAATGGAGGCGAGCAGGTCTTTCTATAGGGGAAAGAAAAGAAAAACACATGTTAAGATAGAAATAATTACAAATACAAACTATTCATTTGTATTCATTTGTAACTACAGTATTATTTTGATGAAATGTGGTCAATTTGTCCTCCAGCAGTCTAAACCTATAGCTAGGGCTGGGTACCTTTCTAAAAAAATTCAGTATCGGTACCGGTGTCTGTACCTTCACTTCGATGTCAGTTCCTGGACGGTTCTTTTTTCTGTACCAATTTTGTAATTACTAATAATTCTAACAAGAATAAAATTTTGTTACACATTACAGTATAAATTGTGAGATTTATTTTTTAACTTTGGTATTTTTCCATTCTAAGCAGTTTGCTTACATAAAAATAAACAAATAATTTCAAGTCAAAAGACCAGTTTCAAACCAATGACACATCAGTGTCTAATGCTCGCTGCTACACACTGAGGACCTTTTCACTGAACAGATTTTCTTCAGAAACATCAACATGTCTGCTTTCTCTGGACACAAACAAGCCCACTCCTGGCTGATGGTGTCTCCAGCAGTAGAAAATGTTCACTCTGAGGCTGTAGATCATGATTGTTGCACACACAGATACCTGGTTGTCAAGTCTGATAGTACTGGCACAGTGTCCCTCACATTCCACCAGCAGGTCACTGGATTTACTGAGGTTAGGGTTGATGCAGACTTCTGTACCTCTGTGTCTCTTCCTGAATCTTCTCTGTGGTTCTCTGGGGTTTAGGGCTTTTATAATCTCTCTAATTGACATTAAATGGTAAATGCACTGTACTTATACAGCACCTTTCTATCTTATTTCAATATACTAAAAGCGCTTTACACTACAATCTGTGTCCTCAAGTACCCATTCATATAGCACTCTACTAGATCTCTACAAAGCTAATTGAACAAATCATTCTTAACAGACTAATCAGAGCTTTATATCACATTCATACACTGATGGGACACGCATCAGAGGCTATGAGGGGTTCGGTATCTTGCCCAGAGACACTTCAGCATGTGACTGCTGGTGGATTCGAATCTCCGACTCTTGCATTGGAGGACGACTGCTCTAACCACTCAGTCACAGCTGCCCTCATTAGAACACAAAACATCAACAATAACATGGTTGTGTTATTATTGCTCACAAACCATTATCTAGACTAGGAGATAAAAGTTTAACTAGTCAACAATATCCTTTACAGCTTACTTACCTCCACCATGCAGCCTCCACTATGGAAAAAGGCAATGCCCCCCCCCCCCCCCCCCCCCATCTCGCTTTTCTTTTGCACATTAAACAAAAACTAACAACGTGCCTAGATCAGACCACACTTCAGCAAGTGATGGACTGTACAGATCAGGCACACTTAGCACAGCATGTCAACTCCAAGACTCGACAACAAAACAAGTTTCACTTACTAATAACTCATCAACACCATCACAATTCCAATAACACATTCAGTGTAAGCCAACACTCCAGTAGACAATTACATGCCAGGGAGATAGAAAAATGGGTGAAGAATTTATCTGTCAGACAGCTCACCCAGCCGGAGACAGAGATTCTTGCCAGGGGACTGAACTTTGCGGTTGCACCAAGTATAATTCCTCTGGTGGAGATGATCACAGCCACAGAATCAGCCATCCGCAACAACAAAATTAAAGAGGGTGAAGCAGAACAACTCAGAATCAAAGTTTCAGTCTGCCTCAGCAATGCCAAACCACCACCTTCCAACATCAGTAGAGAGGAGAGGGATGCACTCACCACTCTTAGCAAGGACAAAAACATCATCATTCTCCCAGCAGACAAAGGAAGGTGCACAGTGATTTTGAACCAGAAAGACTATCATGAGAAAGTTATGACACTTAGTGACTTAAACACTTATGAACCTCTGAAAAGAGATCCAGGAAGTGGTTACAAAAAGAAGTTGATAGATTGCCTGAAAAATTTGGAACAAGACAAAGCTATTGACCGTTTTCTGTACCACAGACTGTACCCAGGGGAGGCCACACCTAGTCTGTATGGTTTACCTAAAATCCACAAACAAGGTGTACCTTTAAGACC
>NC_056503.1:3507874-3513195 GCF_014905685.2 Nematolebias whitei
ACGTCTGTAAAGAACCTGACACAACACAAAAACGTGTGCCCGCTCCTTGAGTGTTACGCAGAGTGGCAGCGAGTGTGTTCCCTGGACAGATGGATGAACCATCTTATCAGCAGAGGTCACACGCTATAGCTCGTAGCTCAACCCCCACCGTTCAGAGGGATTATAGAGACAGTTCTGTCATCTCCAGAACAGATCTCGGCTCTCCACTCAGAAGTTCAGGAATTACTGATAAAAAATGTAATTTCCAGGGTGCCCAACGGAGAGGAAAACACAGGGTTTTACTCACGTTACTTCCTGGTTCCGAAGCGGACCGGAGGGATGAGACCCATTTTGGACCTATCCGTATTCAACAATTTGATCATGGAGAGACAGTTCCACATGCTGACAACCAGACAGCTGTTGGACAACATTCACCAGAACGATTGCTTTACCTTCATAGATCTAAAAGACACTTATTTTCACATTCCAATCATTCCAAAGCACAGAAAGTTCCTGCGCTTCTCCTTCCAAGGGACCCAGTACCAGTATAACAGGCTCCCATTCGGCTATTCCCTCGCCCCACGCATGTTTTAGAAATGCGTGGAGACGGCTCTGCAGCCGCTACACAGAGCAGGGATGAGAATTTTGTTCTATCTGGACGATCTGCTGCTGCTAACTTGATCCAGGTAGGAAGCAGCTGCGCAAACCAAAGCACTGACGTCACACCTGTTAAACCTGGGTTTCGCCATAAACTGGGAGAAGAGAACGGTTCTCCCGGCCCAGAGTAGTAACGGCCGTCTCTATCATGAAACTTTTGGGAACAATGTCATCAACTAATGCTGTGGTTCCGCTGGGCTTACTCCACATGAGACGCCTTCAGAGATGGTTCGCTCGCCTGCGCATAGATCCGGTACGTCAGAAAGAGGCGGATGATCTCTGTGCCCCCCTCCGTGGGAACCGACTTGAAGCACTGGGGAAACCCTCTCACTCTGTCAGAGAGAGTTCCTATCAGCAGACCTACGTCACACGTCTCAGTTTTCACAGACTCCACAGCCTGGGGAGGAATGTGCCTGTCTCAAGTGGTGAGGGTGCTGTGGCCAGATCACACATCAGCTCATATAAACATCTTGGAAAGTCACACAGTTTGGAATGTGATTCAGCATTTTGCTCCCCTGTTGCGGAATCAACATGTTCCGATCCACACATACAACAAAGTGACTGCAGCTTACATAAACCGGCAGGGGGGCGTGCACTCAGCCCAATTGTTACGCATTGTGAGACAGCTGTTGTGTTGGGCACACAAAAACCTGCTCTCCATCAGAGCAGTGTACATTCCCGGCGTCCTGAACAGAGGAGCGGACATAATGCTCAGCGGCAGTCCGTGCCATGGGGACTGGAGTCTCCATTCCGAGCTGATTTGCGTGGCTGTGGCTGAGTGGTTAGAGCAGCCGCCCTCCAATGCGAGAGTTAGGGGTTCGAATCCACCAGTAGTCACATGCCGAAGTGTCCCTGGGCAAGACTCTGAACCCCTCATAGTCTCCGATGTGTGTCCCATCTGTGTTTGAACGTGATAAAGCACTGATTAGTCTCTTTAGAATGATTTGTTCAATTAGCTTTGTAGAGATCTACTAGAGTGCTGTGTGGATGGGTAAATGAGGACACAGATTGTAGTGTAAAGCGCTTTGAGTATCTTGAAATAAGATAGAAAGGCGCTATAGAAGTACAGTCCATTTACCATTTCTCGGATTTGGAGCAGGTTCGGCCGAGCAGCATTGGATCTGTTTGCCACACGGGAGAACGCCCAGTGTCAATTATGGTTCTCACTGAGCCCATGGGACGACCCACCGTTAGGAGTGGACACTTTTGCCCACAGCCTGTGGCCAAAAATGCTCCTTTACGCATTTCTTCCAGTCCCTCTAATTTCACGGTTTCTGAACCGAGTCCGGGAGGAAATACTGTCAGTCATTCTTGTAGCCCCCGAGCGCGTGAGCGCCCCGTGGTTCCCAAACCTGCAACGTCTATTATCGGGTCGACCATGGAAACTGCCGTGGAGGGACGATGCTCTCCACCAGGTGGGAGGTGCGATCAAGAGTCACCCAGAAATAGGCCAGCACCTTTAGTTCTGGCCGCTGAGCAGATCTGCTTAGAGAAGACGGGCCTCTCTCAGGAAGTGGTGCGCACAATCTAAGACTCACGAGCTGCTTCCACCACAGCGCTGTACACATCAAAGTGGACAGCTTTTCAGCGCTGGTGCACGGAGAAAGGTGTAGAGGCATCTCATGTCCATTAGGTGGCATGCTGTCCTTTCTGCAGCAGCTGATGGACAGAAATCTAGCGTTCAACACAATTAAAACTTATGCTGCAGCTATTTCCTCCTGTCATGAAGGCTTCAGTGACAGAACAGCTTTTAATCATCCACTGATGAAGTGTTTTCTAAAAGGAGTACGGAGACACAGACCGGTGTCACGCCCACTAGCTCCACAGTGGGACCTAACGATGGTTCTGCGAGCTCTGATCAAAGCTCTTTTTGAGCCTTTAGATCAGGTGTCACTTAAATTCCTGTCACTTAAAACAGCCCTGCTGTTGGCTTTGACATCAGCAAAGAGAGTGAGCGATTTAACTACACTCTCTGCTGCCCCGTCATGCCTCAGGATTCAGGCTGATGGCAGCTCAGCTGCGCTGAAACCTAATCCAGCTTTTATGCCCAAAAACATCACAAGTTCATTTAAATCGAGAATGATAACATTAGAGGGGTTTTATCCTCCCCCTCACAAATCAGAAGAAGAAGCATCTTTTCATCTCCTCTGTCATGTGTGTGCGCTGGCATGTTACATAACACGCACGGCCCCTCTGCGGAAGACTCAGCGTCTGTTTGTGCATTATAGGGACGTCTCTGCAGGTCGCCCGTTATCCACCCAGCGTCTGTCACACTGGCTGTGTAAGGCCATTTCTGAAGCTTACAGGGCATCAGGATTGGAGCCTCCAGAGAATCTCAGAGCTCATTCCACCAGGGGAATTGCATCTTCGACAGCTTTGCATAGCGGTATGACAGTGCAGGATATTTGTACGGCGGCCGCTTGGACATCGCCTTGTTCATTTATCCGCTTTTATCTGCGTGATGTTTCGTTTTTTTTCCATGGCCCATTCTGTTCTTAGTGTTTTAACAGAATGAATATTACTGTTTTCATGGAATTTCGTTTTAAACTCACATCTGACTGCATGCAATTACAGTGTGAGATATTTATTATCAGTCACAAGTTTGTGACTGCTGTTTTCTATTGTTACTCATCAGTTCATGACTACTGTTACCAATCAGTTCATTTGATTATTAATCAGTTCATTTATTATTAATCTGTTCATATTGAAGAGCTGTTGATCTGCTCTGCTCACTGTTACACGGTTACAATTGTAACCTCTGTTCTTCCCCATTCTCGGCAGCAGGACTGCTTTCAGCCTTCCCCTTTTTTCCCCCATCGAAAACTTTTTCTCTCCGGGGCGCTCCTGTGCATGGAACGCGTAATTACGCAGCGCGCTTCTGTGTATGGTGCGCATAATTACGCAGCGTAATACGCATACAGAAGACTGAGTGACGAAATGTTTTTTGGGGCAAGCAGGAACTTCATGTTGTGTCTGAACGGACCCAGTGAGGCATAGACTACATCCTGCTTTGCCTTTAACCCACTAGTGACAGCCTTAAACGGCAAAGCCTATATGAAATAGAACATTGGTTACGTACTGTAACCCCAGATTCTATGAGTATAGGCATAGCACTTTAAGCTCTGGGCCTCACTGGTTCCTAAATGGCTGGAAAAAAGGAAGAAGAAAAAAAGCTATTTGGGAGCCGATTAACCGGTCTCACCATAATTTATATGGACCGGGGAGAGGCCCACACAGCAGTTGGGCGTGGACTAAAGTTTTCAGCGCTGCGCGCAATGGGATGAAACCCACTAGCGACAACCTTAAAGGGCTACGCCTATACTCATAGAATCTGGGGTTACAGTACATAACCAACGATCTTCCTCCCATTCTGTTTTTGGAAACTCTAGGAACCACAAGTAAATCTGCAGTCTGACAGCAAACTGCTCTGTTAGGAAAATATGGAACAATAATACTGTAGTATAAGATGGAGCTAGGTTGATGAGAGCTTTGTAGGTTATAAGTAGGATTTTGAATTCAATTCTGGATTTTACAGGGAGCCAATGGAGAGAAACTAAAACTGGAGAGAGATGATCTCTGCTATCAAGTTTCATAAAAAAAAGAAAAAAGAATGAATGTATTTGTGTGGTGTGTGTGGCATCCATTCACATTTTAGCTGAAAGTGAACGAGACTGTGACATCCTTTAATAAATCATTTATTGTGTGAAGTGGGTGATTCCTTCTATAATAAAATTGATATATGCACAGAACAGGAGGTCACTGAATGTTGTGGTGAGTCTGATGAGTCTATAAACTCACACACATGTCACTGCCACTCAGAGAAATGGCAGAAATAGATCGGCGTTTGAAATAGCAATGGTGTCTAAATGTCCAGATGATTAGGTCAATGAATAAAGAATTAAGTTGGTGATGTACAGAGGCTGCAGCGTCAGTCACTGCAGCCCACAGATCCTGTCCTCTCTGTTGTCACAGCTTTGTGTAAGAGTCACCAACAGATGGTAGTATGATGAATGCTAACTGCTCCCTTCTGGCTTTGAAATGTAAAATATTGAGTGTGTTGTGATGGGGAGCAGCAGCTATTGGAAAATAGAGAATTGCAAACTATAAACGGAGTGTATTTTAGGACATTAAGAATGTAGACCTATACAAGATACATCAATGCTATTGAAATTTTTATTTAATACATTTTATGATAATAGGCAACACAGTGGCACAACTGGTAGGGCTGCTGCCTCTCAGTGAGAAGGTTGCCAATTTAAATCCCGGTCCGGGGGCCTTTCTGGGTGGAGTTTGCATGTTCTCTCTGTGCATGCATGGGTTTTCTTCAGGTACTCCAGTTTCCTCCCACAGACCAAAAACATGCATGTTAGACTGATTGGTAACTCTAAATTGTCCCTAGGTGTGAGTGAGTGAATGCTTGTTTGTCTCGTTTGTCTCTATGTGTCCCTGTGATGGACTGGAGACCTGTCCAGGGTGTACCCCGCCCCTCGCACAGTGATTGCTAGACTTGGGCACCGGTGACCCCCATGACCCAAAATGGAAGAAGCGGGTAAAAGTTAATGGATGTATAGATTTTATGATAATCTTTTATTTATAGGCTTTTATTACTCAAAATTTCCCCTGGGATTAATAAAGTATTATCTATCTATCTATCTATCTATCTATCTATCTATCTATCTATCTAT
>NC_056503.1:3513295-3524619 GCF_014905685.2 Nematolebias whitei
TGTCTGTCTGTCTGTCTGTCTGTCTGTCTGTCTGTCTGTCTGTCTGTCTGTCTGTCTGTCTGTCTGTCTGTCTGTCTGTCTGTCTGTCTGTCTGTCTGTCTGTCTGTCTGTCTGTCTGTCTGTCTGTCTGTCTGTCTGTCTGTCTGTCTGTCTGTCTGTCTGTCTGTCTGTCTGTCTGTCTGTCTGTCTGTCTGTCTGTCTGTCTGTCTGTCTGTCTGTCTGTCTGTCTGTCTTATCTATCTATCATCTGTCTGTCTACTGTTTTATATGTGGTTATTTTTTCCCAGGTTTATCCTTTGTATATTTGGATCGTAACTGTCATAAACTTGGCTGAAACTGACGTGTTGACATGTAACTAGTTACTCTGAGCGACTGGTAATGGTTAGTGGTAACAGAGTGGTTTAATGTACAGTTTGTGCATGGCAGCTAGTTGTAACATTCAGAGTACAGCAGAGCCTTCAGAGTTCACAACCATCAGCAGTTTTTTTATCTGGTTCAGTTTCACTGTATTTATATATGGAAGACTGTAAAATAAAGCCGATGCAGCACTACTTATAGATATTACCACTGAGAAGTGCTTTGCTTTACTGTTAGATAAAAAAAAGACAAGAAGTTGTGTGCCTGTTGGCATGTTTTAATTTCTGCTGCTGCATTAGGAAGTTATGTATCTTAAAGAAAGTCAAAAAGCTGTTATAGAAGCTACTCTTGCATGGCCACTTTGAGTTTGTGTAGCCTGGTAAATGACAACAACAGTTATTTATAAGTATTTCACCATCACATTTAGAGCCTAAAACAGAATAGGGTAATGAAAAATATTATTTTGCTCTGCAAACATAATATGTTGTCTGTGAGATGTACATGTGCATTTTGATCATGGTGTTAAATGTTCCAAATCACCATAAAATGATTTGCATTATTGTCACCTGCTGCCAAAAGCAATAATATTTTTCCTGGGTTTATAAGCAAAATATATAATATAATATCTTATGAAGCATGGAATGGAGTGACACTTTCAGAAAGGAACTATTGAATGTACTTCTACACTGTTTTAACTTTTGGAGTTAATCCAATAAAGATGGCCACCAGTGAACTTAGAAATCCCCAAAAGGTTATATTTTAATCTGTTATACAGATAATGAACTACAGTTTGGTGTGGTAGTAGCTGGGAGTCATTCACAACACATATTCCAAGTGGTATTTATCGCACAAGATCTTTGCTAAAACCTTTAGCATTTAATGTTGGAGTCGACTGTCTCGTTAACAAAATATTGAATAAACCACTGGTGTTGTGTTAGTAATGTAGTAAAACTCATAAAATAATAAAATAACCATTGGATGTACATCTATAACAAAATAACTTTTGTATTTAAAGATGACTGCCACAGCTAATATACATAGAAATCACTTTCTTTGGTCAGCTTAACAAGAACTGAGCTCCAGTTGATGTGGTAGTAGCTGAGAGTTATTCACCACACGTGCACTGAGCGTGACATCCAGTGATGTCACACGGTGTCACTTAAGGCTATTTTCAAAGTTTGACTAAAACTGCTGTAACAGTCATCCCCCCCCCCCCCCCCAAAAAAAAAAAAAACACCCCAGTGCAAAAACAAACATATTAGGTGATATGAAGCAGACAGAACATATTTATTTATTCACCTTTATTTTTATACATAATTTTTCTTCTGTCCTCTGCTCCCTTCGTCAGGGGTCACCACAGTGAACTAACTCACATGAAGACTTGGCAATTATTTTACACCAGATGTTCTTCCTGACACAACCACAGACCACCGAGCTGCCACAGCCTCTGTGTGGAGCAGAGAGCTGCATCTAGGGTGCCCAGGGGAGCAGATGGTGGGAGTGGGTCTTGCTCAAGGGCCCAGAGTGGGGCAAATGAGGGTGGAGGCAGGTGTGGATGCTTCACCTATCCCACCCACATTTTTGATGTTGTCGGTACCAGGAGTTGAACCGACGATCTTCCGATCACAGGCCCATCTTCTCCAACCTCTGCGCCACCACTCCCATTTATTAACCTTTATTTAATGAGGCAAATCACTGAGATCACAGATCTCTTTGGCAAGAGAGGCCTGGGCCTGAAGGCAGCCTAAAGTTAGAGTAGATAAAACGTTATTCATCCCGTTGGAAGATTCCATCCATCCATTATCTTTACCTGCTTCTTCCTTTTTGGGTCACTGGTTCCCATATCCAGCAGTCACTGTGTGAGAGGTGAGGGACACCCTGGACAGGTCTCCAGTCCATCACAGGGACACATAGAGACAATCGAGACAAACAACCATTCACTCTCTCACTCACACCTAGGGACAATTTAGAGTTACCAGTCAGCCTAACATGCATGTTTTTGGTCTGTGGGAGGAAACTGGAGTACCTGGAGAAAATACACACATGCACGGAGAGAACATGCAAACTCCACCCAGAAAGACCACAGGTCCAAACCAGGGATTGAACCCAGGACCTTCTTGCTGAGAGGCAACAGTGCTAACCAGTGAAATCCACCTCCTATTTTTGCTCATTTTTTATTTTTATATATTTTATTTGATTTATATATACATTTTTTTATTTTATTTTTTGTTTTTTTTTTATTATTATTATTTTTCTGACTGCAATTTCTAACCAAATCAAAGGGACATTTCTTTTTGCCATGTGCTGGCAAACATTAAATGTTCAGTAGTTTGAGGGAACCAAGACAACAGAGGGAGAGCTTAGAGGTGCTACAGAACAAGACACATTCAACTATGGTTAGAGTTCGTTTTAGCTTTAAAAGCAAACAAGAGTAACACACACGGACTCTCATCTTAGCTTTAGTAAATTATTTGTTTTATTTCTTGTTTTTTTGACCGGTGCATATGTGTGTAGATAGGTTAAGCTACAGGCTCTCTAACTTGTTGCTGTAGTCACTCGCTTCAGTCAGTTGCTGGGTACATGGCTTTGCCTTTGCATTGCTCTGGCGTCCAGTTCCATGTATTGAAAGTGAGGTTACTGAAAAGTTTTTAGCCTGGTTCTCAGAAGCCTGCCCCGTAGGTGAAACTTCATCTCTTTGGCTCGTAGACAGCTTGATGCCAGCAGTCAGCTGCTAAAAAGCTCTCTCCCATTGCATTCAAACAAACCAAACACTGTGCCGCTCTGTTGACACTTTTTTCTTTCAGATTTCTGAAAAACTTGGCAGAACAGCTGTTACTTTGTTTGTTTTCAGCAGTGATTTTATTTTCATGGTGTTTCTACAAAGAGAGAGAGAGGAACGCAACCACCAGTGTTTACCTCTGAGATGAACTTTAAATTTCCATAAATTATGACTCACTGGAACTTTTAAGTCATTAATTGATTAGTAGCTTGCAAACAAATTCAGCTTGTTGCCAAGCTTAATAACTACTGTTTAGCACACCCTATGGGGAGGCTGAGAATATAGTCAGAATTTGCTCATTTGTGTTCTTGTTTCTGTGGAGACATTTCAGATGGTTCTCAACTGGAAAAATGTAGAATATTTTGTTGTACTTGTTGTCCAATTTATCTTGTGTGTTCATGTTGTGAAGTGTTCCTCCCAAAGGCATGTTACATCTCACTCCTAATAATAAGCCTTCCTTTGACAGTGGTGGGAAAACAGAGTAGCAAATATCCTGATCCATGCTCAATAATCCTGGTAGAAAAATCCAACAAAGTTAAGTCAGGTCCTCTGGACAGTTTCTTTGTGTTGAAACGTTTCGTCTTTCATCCAAAAGACTTCATCAGTCCGACGAGCTGCAACAAACTCAGTCTTATAAATAGCCTCTTCACATAGTGGGTCAACCAGTTTGATGGTGCTCAGATGGTTTCTGGAGTGCGCCCTGTTCCCCGCCGACTCGTTAGCAAGAGTAGGAAGTACAACAGGCAATCAGGGTAAGGTTCAATACAAAGCTGAGATTGTGCAAGTGGTTGAAAAATAAAAAAATTGACATTTAAAAAAAAATCCTCTTGCATGTGGCCATGTTCAGGAGTGTTTGCTTAGTTGTCATGTACATTTTTACATAGTTTGAACACAGTGTACAGTATTGTTATCTATATTGTCTTGTTTGATGTATTTTGATGTCTTAGTATGTTGCTGTTTATGTGTGAGGTCTTTCTTTGCAAATTTCACACTGTCTGAGTGTTTCAACTTTCACATTGAACTTTCACACTGTGTGTCTGAGTTTGTGGTCAAAAATACAGGCGTGGGTCATTCACATAGAGGAAAGCAAAGCTTATCCGAGGGTTTTAGCTGGAATCCGTGGTCTGAAGGCAGAGCAGATGTCGAGGTCCAGCTATTCAATGGGCAGAAGATTCCATCTTGGGGAGGCAAAGGGGAGGAATTTGCAGTCATGAAGTGGGTCAGGAACAGAGCAGGAACAAAAACGCTGGATTACTTGAGTCATGAGGTGATCAGACAATTGGCAGATACAGGGGAGGGCTTAAGAAGCACAGCACACACACAAATAAATAAATAAATAAAAGCACAAGCACAGGTGCTAAATCATTTAAAATAAATAATTTTAAATGATTTAGCACCTGCTGCAGCAGGTTGGGGGCGGATTGGCCATTGGGAGCACCAGGACATTTCCCGGTGGCCTGGCCATTCACCGCGGAGGACCAAAGTCTTGGTTCCAGTCGCGCTTGATTATTTAACATAAACATTGCTGCTCATGTAGCACGGATTGTTTATTTAAATTATTACAGTATTTAAATTTAAATAGTTTATTTACACAGAAGGAAGGAGATTGGGAGTGACACAGGTGGTATGAGTGTAACTGTAGCAGAGAAGTGGGCGTGGCAGAGATCATGACATACTACAGGAGGGAGTTTTCCCTGCTCCTGTGAGCTGCACACAGGTGCAGCAGGTGCTAAATAATTTAAAATAATTCATTTTTAATAAACAATTCATGCCACTTGTGCGGCTCATCTGTCAACCAGCCAATTGTGTGTCATGTCCAATCTTACTTTGAAAAACTACGAACGATCGAGTCCGTGAAAGTCAAACCACAAAGTAGCTAAGGACTACTATTGAGCAAAGAGGGAGGTAGCAAAGGCAAAACAGAAAGCGTATGATGAGTTGTATGGAAGGCTGGAGAGTAAAGAGGGCAAGAAGAACTTGTACCGATTGGCAAGACAGAGGGATCAGGCTGGAAAGGATGTGCAGCAGGTTAGGCTTGTTAAAGATAGGAATGATAATGCTCTAACAAGTGAGGAGAGTGTGAGGGGAAGATGGAAGGAGTGTTCTGAGGAGCTAATGAATGAAGAGAATGATAGTGAAAGAAGAGTAGAGGTCATAGAAACTGTGGACCAGGAAGTGAGAAAGACTAGTGAGGGTGAAGTCCGGAAAGCTCTGAAAAGTATGAAGAAGGGGAAGGCAGTAGGACCTGATGACATACCAGTGGAGGTTTGGAAACGTCTTGGAGAGATGGCAGTGAAGTTTTTGACTCAAATATTCAATGGCATATTTGAGGGTGAGAAAATGCCTCAGGAATGGAGAAGAAGTGTGCTGGTGCCCATTTTTAAGAACAAGGGTGATGTACAGAGTTGTAGCAACTACAGGGGAACTAAGTTGATGAGTCACACAATGAAGATCTGGGAGAGAGTTGTGGAAGCAAAACTCAGATGAGAAGTGACTATTTGTGAGCAGCAGTATGGTTTCATGCCAAGAAAGAGCACCACAGATGCCATCTTTGCTTTGAAGATGCTGATGGAGAAGAACAGAGAGGGTCAGAAAGAACTCCATTGTGTCTTTGTGGATTTAGAAAAGGCATCTGACAGGATGCTGAGAGAGGAGGTGTGGTATTGTATGAGGAAATCTGGAGTAGCAGAGAAGTATATTAGACTGGTACAGGACATGTATGAGGACAGCAGGACAGTGGTGAGATGTTCTGTAGGGGTGACAGATAGTTTCAAGGTGGAGGTGGGAGTGCATCAAGGATCAGCTCTGAGCCCCTTCTTGTTTGCTCTGGTGATGGACCGACTAACAGATGAGGTCAGGCAGGAATCCCCGTGGACTATGATGTTTGCAGATGACATTGTGATCTGTGGTGAGAACAGAGAACAAGTGGAAGAGAACTCGGAGAGGTGGAGGTATGCACTTGAAACAAGAGGAATGAAAGTCAGCTGTAGTAAGACACAGTACATGTGTGTGAATGAGAGGTAGGGAGGTGGAACAGTGAGGCTACAAGGAGCAGAGGTCACAAAGGTGCAGGACTTCAAGTACTTGGGGTCCACTGTCCAGGAAAATGGGGAGTGGGGTAAAGAAGTGAAAAAGAGAGTCCATGCAGGATGGAGTGGATGGAGAAAAGTTTCAGGAGTGATTTGTGACAAAAGGGTGTCAGCAAATGTCAAAGGAAAAAATTACAAGACAGTGGTGAGACCAGCTATATTGTATGGTCTGGAGACAGAGACATTGACAAAAAGACAGGAGAAAGGGCTGGAAGTGGCAGAAATGAAGATGCTAAGGTTCTCCTTAGGAGTGATAAGGCTGGATAAGATTAGGAATGAGATTGTCAGAGGTACAGCCCAGGTTGAACAACTGGGAGATAAAGTTAGAGAGGCCAGACTGAGATGGTTTGGACATGTCAAGAGGAGGGACCGTGGGTATATTGGTAGAAGGATGTTAGAAATGGAGGAGGATGACTTGCTGTGGCGACCCCTGAAGAGGGAACAGCTGAAAGAAGAACAGCAACAACAAGAAAAAGACGTGTGCACACTTTTATATTAATATTTTCTTGCAGCACATTTTGATTTAATTATTTCCTTCTTCTTGAGAATGCATCTACTATCACTTTAAGTGACTGATCAACCTGAAATAAAGTTCAGATGTTGTTGGAATCTTTTGTTTTGTATTCTTGCCATTTTGAACAGTTGAAACAAACTCTTTTATTGTTTGTGTTGGTTTACAGTTTACAGTCAACTTTCCTGCCTCACAGCTTTAATTCTGTAATTATCTGGCCCTATCTCTGACAAAGGTTCTCATGAAAAACAAAAAAGTTAAATCGTGTTATTATCTACCTGGATGATTGAGAAGCTTTGTTCTCATGGAAAGTAAAGCCAGAACCTTTGTCCTCTCAGGTAACTATTTGGTAATATCAAACATATTTATCAGTCTTACTCTGTCAGACTGCCAAAACTGCCAAATATTGAAGACACCCTTCTTTCACCTGGTTTTAAATGGCTGACTTAAAATAAGAAAAGTTCTTGTTACTGATAGCTTTGCTGGTTTTATCATGGCCACAACTGTCTGGACTGCTTTTGCGTGTGTTGGACTATCTCCAGCTTAGTGCCATGTGCTTAGTTCAGATCCATCAGCTGAATTATTCATAGGCCTACGGTCACATGAAGATAGAGAGACCAACACAAGGAGAAAGCTTCTGCAAGCTGGAGGAAGAGGAGAGGAGAAGAAGTAAGCTCATTCAAAGGAGAGACTTCAAATGAAACAGGAAAATACCAGATATTAGAAAACAGTAAGAAATAAAAAGAGGAAAAAGCAGAAGGAAAAAGATTAGAGAAATAGGAGCTTCCTTACTGAACTTAACACGGATCAGCAACACCAGATACTTTTATTTATTCAGATGCTGCTACAAATGTGAACAGGAGCTCGGTTGAGCCTTGGCCGCCAAAGGAACACATTGTACTGCCTGCCTCCAACATCCTGCTGGACTTTTCGTGAAAAAGCTGTTGAAGAAAAGAAACCTGGACGGTCAGTGATTTGGGTCCTGCAGGACCGAGAGTTTGCAATTTGAGGTGTCAAAATAACCAAAGATATACTGTTCCATATTTAGCTGCATGTTTGGATACAAACACAGACACATTTGTTCTCCTTACAGCTCACAGAAACAGTGCCTGATTTCATTTGTAATGTGATTCTCTTCAAAGCAAGTGGCTGAGTGGTTAGAGCAGACGTCCTCCAATGCAAGAGTTGGGGGTTCGAATCCACCAGCAATCACATGCCGAAGTGTCCCTGGGCAAGGCACTGAACCCCTCATAGCCTCCGATGTGTGTCCCATCAGTGTATGAATGTGATAAAGCTCTGATTATTCTCTTTAGAATGATTTGTTCAATTAGCTTTGTATAGATCTAGTATAGAGCTGTATGAATGGGTACATGAGGCACAGATTGTTGTAAAGAGCTTTGAGTATCTTGATCAGATAGAAAGGCGCTATATAAGTACAGTCCATTTACCATTTAATGTACTGTATGCATGGATGTATGCATGGATGTATGCATGGATTTAGTACGCAATAAAGAAAAAATGTGAAAATAAATGATTTGTTATTTATTTTACAAAGATACGCTAAAATACCAAGGATGTATTTGTTTGTACCTCTGATTAGACTATTATTTTTTGCATTACATTTTTGAATTGTAATCTGAAATAATTTATATTTTGACTTTTTTTTTTTTAATTTTCCAATAGTAATATTTGTTTATTACAGTATAAATGTGAACCGTGTGATTTGGCACAGCTGTCCTATGTACCATCGTACCATGTGTTTTAAAAGGTGGCCTTCTTTGAAACCCATGGGAACTGCCAGGGCTGACCTTTTTTGAGCACGAGTTTAAACATGTATAAGCCTAAAGGGAACGTCAAAGCTAATAAAATGTATCAAATGATCTGTTTTTCATGTACAAAAAAGAAGTTAACATTTACAATGTGTTTAAATCTTTGTAAGTGCTATCTTTTTAACCTAAAATATACCAGGAAGGAATCTTCGATAGTAGAAATTTTAGCTGCTCACATTTAATGTAGATGGCCATGTTCCCAGAGAGATTCTGTGGGGGTGCTGCTGGAGAAGGATGGGCCGGGGTCATTTTTAAGGACTATTCAGACACTGTTTACCTAAATCAAGATCTGTGTCCACATCCTTGATACAAATTTGTACTCAGTTCACCTGGGCTGTTCTTATTCTCTTAGCATTTGTGGTGTTCATGCACAGGATCACAAGCCACAGTCGATGAAAGTGGGGTGTCTGGTTTGGGAACCTCAGAGTCTTAGCTCTGCTTTTTGTGGATGATGTGGTTTGTTTGGCATCTTCAGGCCATGACCTCTAGTGTGCAATGGCACAGGTCACAACCATCTGTGAAGCAGCTGGGATGTGAGCCAGCTCTTCTAAAGCTAAGACCATGGTCCTCAACCAGTAAAACATGGAATGTTCCCTTCAGGCCATGAATGTGTCTTTGCTTCAGGTGGAAGACTTCAAGTTCTTGAGTCTGGGAGATGGATTGGAACTATGTCTGTAGTAACGAGGGTGTTGCTCCAGTTGTGTTTGTGGTGAAGAAGGAGCTGAGTTGAAGGTCACAGGTATGGGTCACAACCAAAAGAAGATTATACAAGTGGCTGTTCTTTGTAGGGGGGTGTGCTCAACCTTAGAGAGAAGGTGCTCAGAGTGGAGCCACTGCTCCTCTATATTATGATGAGTGGTGGCGCAGAGGTTAGAAGATGGGCCTGTGATCAGAAAGTCGCAGGTTCACCTCCCGGTACCGTCAACATCAAAAAAATGTGGGTGGAAAAGGTGGAACACCCACACCTCCCTCCACCCTCAATTGCCCCACTCTGGGCCCCTGAGCAAGGCCCTTAAGCCCCACCATCTGCTCCCTAAACAGGTCTCTCTTGAAAATGAGTTCTCGTGGCTCAATGAGACTACCTGGATAAATAAAGGGTCAATGAAAATATATATATATATTGAAAGGAGTCAGTAGAGAACGTTCTGTTATGTGATTAGAATGCTGCTTTTGGCAGGGTTTCTGGGTATGTTCTACTAGGAGGAGACCCTGGGGCAGACCTAGTCTCTCTGGAGGGTATGTCCTCATTGGCCTGGGAACACCTTGGGGTCCTCCAGAAGGAGCTGGAGAATGTGCTGGGGAAAGGGGTGTCTGTTGTTCTCTCCTAAACCTGTTGCCTCTGAGACTCAACTACAGATAAACAGCAGAAAATAGATGGATATTTAATTTATCGAGATTTTATTTCTTCTTCAGGGCAGCTGTGGCTGAGTGGTTAGAGCAGTCGTCATCAATGGGAGAGTTGGGGGTTTGATTCCATTAGCAGTCACATGCCGAAGTGTCCCTGGGCAAGACACTGAACCCCTCATTGCCTCTGATGTGTGTCCCATCAGTGTATGAATGTGATAAAGCTCTGATTAGTCTCTGTATAGATCTAGTAGAGTGTTGTATGAATGGGTAAATGAGGCACAGATTGTGTTGTAGAGCTTTGAGTATCTTGATACGATGTAAAGGTGCTGTATAAGTACAGTCCATTTACTATTTTTTTAAAGACATGTTTTTGACAAAAGCTGCAAAAGCTCTCTAACTATTTAATTAAAAACGTAACAGCTTATACAGTTTTAGGAGAATAAAAAATAACAAGTAACAGACTGAATAAAACATAAGTAATGTTGATAGTAAACTGTCAACATTTAATTGCTATTTTATGTTGTGGCAAAACAATGACTAAACTCTGGTATAAAACAAACTATAGTTTCTTGCAAAGTCTTCATTTAAACTAAATTAGTCACAGAGTCATGCTGACTTGTTTGAGTTTTTGTTCTTTTTGTGCAAAATAATTAGAATGTGTCTCACTTTAATATTTTATGTACAAAGTACATCTTTTGCACCACACTTGTTATAATGTTATTGCACTAAACATTTCTATGTAGTTTTTGGTTAAAGCTACTAAAACACACTGTGTGTGTGTTTGTGGGGCTGGGGGTGGATAAGAGCCACATTGTTGTAGACCTCCCATTTAATCCAACTAAAGCTACAAAGTAAAATCATTTTTGTAAACTTTTCTTCTGTGAAAAATTTGTCTTACTTTTGTGTATGTAGTTATACAAACTTTGAAGCTACATGTACTGCACTGTTCATGTGTAGTTACTATAATCACCAAGTGTCGGATGAGGGGACTGAGCTCTGCAGTGATACAACAGAAGGACTCTCATCGCTAGGTCCAAACTGCCAGTTGCATAAATAAATATAGGTTGAATGAAAAAATAATAATGCGTCTGTGTGTTCTGTGAATGAAGGAAAGAGGAAGAGATTCCCTCCTCTGTCTCTCAGAGCTTGTCAGGAAAAAGCTTTATTGTAGAGGAGCACGAACAGATTGAATTCACTTCAGTTGATTTATACAGAGCCAAGTCTCAACAGGTCATCTCAGGGCACTGAACAGAAACATTCACATACATTATAAATGCCAATCAGTGGTGGTGCAGAGGTTAGAAAAGGTGGGCCTGTGATCGGAAGGTCGATGGTTCAACTCCACGCACCAACAACATCAAAATGTGGGTAGGAAAGGTGGAACACCCACACCTACCTCCACCCTCATCTCC
>NC_056503.1:3524719-3525688 GCF_014905685.2 Nematolebias whitei
AGGAGCGGGCACACGTTTTTGTGTTGTGTCAGGTTCTTTACAGACGTTAACCAAGCTAGGGCCTCCACCGCCATCATGTGCTCTGGAGATGCTCTCCAAGTGACCCATGGGGAGGCCTTGGCGAAAGGGTGCTGGGTACGCCTCTGTGTTACGCTCAGGCTGCGGGCTCACATCAGAGTTGATGTGAGCTGACGCACTCTGGGGAGAGGCGTGAGCGCCTTTAGAAATGCGACGCCGTTTGGGTGGAGATTGCAGTTGCCGTGGGGAAACGCGTTTGCTCCCACTGTAGTCAGAAAAATCAGAACACAACCTGGGCTGAGAGCAAGGTTTTTTTTCTGGGCTTGGTCTGCTAAACAAAATCATTTCTATCTGCTGTGTTAAGCGAGCATTTTGTGTGGTTTCTCGAGCTGCGGTGACTTTTAAAAACCTGTTTTGAGGTTACCGGCTCATTTTGTGTGGAGGATGTGTGAAGAGAAGCCACTGTGAGATCATTCGATCTGACAGTCAGGCTGGAATCAGACACTTTATTCTTTGAATGATGTTTTCGTTTTATTTTAAAACTCAAGTCATCATTATACACACACATCCTCCACAAGGAGTCATTTCTTGTATCTTCTCCCCCCGTAAGCCCTGCGACTGGTTGTTCCAGGGTGGCGCCTGTTGGCGGTCTTTGGGGAAACGCTGAGCCGCTGGTTTCCACGATGAGAAGGACTGTTTTCTGGAGGGAGGGGCCCGGCAGCGGAGCGGGGCAGGAGGACGCTGCTGCAGCTGTGGAGCATCTCTGCTGCTGCCTCTGGCCACGACGATCTCTCCAGTGGGCGGGGGGGGGGGGGGGGGGCTTCATTGGGTGGTGCACAGTCTCCGACACCTCCTCCGACTTCTTCAACTTTTCAAGCATGGCCTTGAAATTGGCCCCGAACAGCGCATCCGTCGTGATGGGGCCCTCCAGCAGGTCTTTCTGCAGTTTCT
>NC_056503.1:3525788-3526220 GCF_014905685.2 Nematolebias whitei
GCAGTTTCTCCGGCAAGGAGGGGGGGGGGGGTCAGAGCCAGGTGGACCTCTGGATAATTGTCATCCAGGCGGCGATGCGAGACAGGCAGACCGCAGAGGAGGCACACAGGTTGAGGATGACGTCAGATGCTTTGCAGAGCAAGCTCCTCATCTCCTCAGGCAGGCCTGTGTCCTCCAGCCTTTTGGAGATGCTGTAGGCCAGCAGGGTGACATTGTTGTTCGCTGCGACCACCTGGAAAGCACACTGCTGGGCTCGGTTGGAGAGCGACGTCACCGTCTGGTCGCGTCTCCCTGGAGGGACAGGACGCTGGTCCAACCTGGACACTTTTGCTCCGAGTGCTTCCGCCAGACTTGGCTCCGGGGGGGTACTGAGGGAAAGTTCAGCCCAGTAAACCCCTCCACTCTGGTGATGGGAGCAAAAGTGGAGACGGG
>NC_056503.1:3526320-3531033 GCF_014905685.2 Nematolebias whitei
GTATAAAGTACTCTGAGCAACAGTGCCATCATTTGGTCAAAGAGTGCTACCTGCAGCAATGAAGCAGTCTTGTTCTTGCTTTTACATAAGTGGGCTTAATGAAATGAAACCAGAGTGCCTCTGTGGTACAGACTGCAGCTCTGGTTCCATCCAGGCTACTCAGCTCCAGACTATTGATCCTGCCTGAAAGAGTGCATCTTTGAAAAAAAAAACGAACAAACATAAAAACAGACAACTTAGCCTTACCGTGGAGTCCCTGGTTGAGAAGCTGGACAGCCCATTACTGCTTTGCTCCCATGTAGAGGAGCTGTATGCTTTGCTGCTGCTGCTGAAGGCCTCCTGGGTGGAGCTCCGTGAAAGGGCCGCCTGAGTAGAACTTCGTAACAGGCCCGAGTAGCCTGGGTGGGAGCTGGAGTCATTTGAGTCAGCCACATCCCTAGATCGACTGCGGTAGCTCCGCAGGGCACTGGTGGAAGAGGAGGAAGCATCGTTGAGGCTCAGAGAGGACAGATCCCTGCTCAAGTCACTCTGCGAAACAGATTTTCGGCGACTGAGCGAGATGCTGGAGGCCGCCGGTGAAGAGTAGAGGTAGCTGGACTGGGCTGGGGATGAAGAGAAGGAGCTATAGCCAGAATAGGCAGACCCCCCACTGAGCCCTGACCCTCTGTAGCTCTTGACAGGGGTTCTGCTAAGGCTGTCACTACGGCGGCTGTTGCTGCTCCCGAGGAGGTCGGTGCGTGGGACGGTTCGGCCCCGGTCACGATCAGGGTCTGAAGAGGTGCTGTAGTTGTGACTACGGACAGTAGAGCTGCTCAGATAGCTGGAGGAGGAATAACCTGAGGAAGAGATGGAGGACGTGGGGGACTTGTAGGTGGACAGCCTGTCCCGATCGGTGTAGGAGCTAAGGCCTGGGGTCAAGGAGGGGCTGTAGGAGCTGTAGTGGCTGGTGTAGGAGGAGCCAGCGTAACGCTTGGCGGTGGAGGAGACGCGAGACATGTTGCTGCTGCTGAATTGTCAGCCTCAGGGAGGGAGAGCCTCGAGAAGACTGCATCGACTGCACACACAGCAAAGAGAGCACCGTGTTAGTTGATCAGCAGCAGTAAAACCAATACTTACACAACAGTAAGAACGCAGGCAGAAGTTAGGCCATTGTTTATCCTCCACGAGCCCCTTTCAGAGAGACGGAATGATTCAGGAATGTACAGCATAGACTTTAACAGGACCAACAACAGAAGGCCTGTTGTGTAACACCACAAATAATAACTCACTCAACGTGCATTGCTCTTGTATATAAACACTTTGTCCTCTTTGACCAAAATGACCACGATTCCTATTTACATGACTGCTGCCTTGTTTTCTTCCATCAGCGCCTCTCCATTAATTAACAATATTTGTGTTTTGTTTCAAAATGCAGAGGCACAAAAAGCCAAAAGAAAGTTTTTTCATTTTTCACCTCGAAAATGAGTTGCTGGACGTCAATGTTTGACTACTTTGATGTTTTTAGTTTTAAGATTATTGCTGCAGCTTCCCAAATGTTTGTATTTGTAATTATTTGTGTCCTTAACATGTTTTTTGTCTTCCCTCATATAGAAAAGCAGATGGCCGCTCGTCCTGAGCCTGGATCTGCTGGAGGTTTCTTCCTGTTAAAAATTAGTTTTTCTTTTCCACTGTCTCCTTTGTGCTTGCTCAGGATGGGAGACTGATGAAGTGAAGATTCAACACAATCTGCTGCTTCCTTAGACAGATACCTTTACTTTTTTATTCTTCTTTCAGCTGCTCCTTCTTCAGGGGTCACCAGTGCACTAACTCACACTAAGACTTGGTGATTGAGTTTATGCTGGATGTTCTTCCTGACGCAACCACAGACACCGAGCTACCACAGCCCTCTGCGTGGAGCAGAGAGCTGCTATCTAGGGTGCCCAGGGGAGCAGATGGTGGGGGTTGACGGCCTTGCTCAAATACCCTGAGTGAGGAGATGAGGGTGGAGGTAGGTGTGGGTGTTCCACCTTTCCTACCCACATTTTGATGTTGTTGGTGCGTGGAGTTGAACCATCGACCTTCCGATCACAGGCCCACCTTTTCTAACCTCTGCACCACCACTGATTGGCATTTATAATGTATGTGAATGTTTCTGTTCAGTGCCCTGAGATGACCTGTTGAGACTTGGCTCTGTATAAATCAACTGAAGTGAATTCAATCTGTTTGTGCTCCTCTACAATGAAGCTTTTTCCTGACAAGCTCTGAGAGGAGACAGAGGAGGGAATCTCTTCCTCTTTCCTTCATTCACAGAACACACAGACGCATTATTATTTTTTCATTCAACCTATATTTATTTATGCAACTGGCAGTTTGGACCTAGCGATGAGAGTCCTTCTGTTGTATCACTGCAGAGCTCAGTCCCCTCATCCGACACTTGGTGATTATAGTAACTACACATGAACAGTGCAGTACATGTAGCTTCAAAGTTTGTATAACTACATACACAAAAGTAAGACAAATTTTTCACAGAAGAAAAGTTTACAAAAATGATTTTACTTTGTAGCTTTAGTTGGATTAAATGGGAGGTCTACAACAATGTGGCTCTTATCCACCCCCACCCCTACAAACACACACAAAGTGTGTTTTGGTAGCTTTAACCAAAAACTACATAGAAATGTTTAGTGCAATAACATTATAACAAGTGTGGTGCAAAAGATGTACTTTGTACATAAAATATTAAAGTGAGACACATTCTAATTATTTTGCACAAAAAGAACAAAAACTCAAACAAGTCAGCATGACTCTGTGACTAATTTAGTTTAAATGAAGACTTTGCAAGAAACTATAGTTTGTTTTATACCAGAGTTTAGTCATTGTTTTGCCACAACATAAAATAGCAATTAAATGTTGACAGTTTACTATCAACATTACTTATGTTTTATTCAGTCTGTTACTTGTTATTTTTTATTCTCCTAAAACTGTATAAGCTGTTACGTTTTTAATTAAATAGTTAGAGAGCTTTTGCAGCTTTTGTCAAAAACATGTCTTTAAAAAAATAGTAAATGGACTGTACTTATACAGCACCTTTACATCGTATCAAGATACTCAAAGCTCTACAACACAATCTGTGCCTCATTTACCCATTCATACAACACTCTACTAGATCTATACAGAGACTAATCAGAGCTTTATCACATTCATACACTGATGGGACACACATCAGAGGCAATGAGGGGTTCAGTGTCTTGCCCAGGGACACTTCGGCATGTGACTGCTAATGGAATCAAACCCCCAACTCTCCCATTGATGACGACTGCTCTAACCACTCAGCCACAGCTGCCCTGAAGAAGAAATAAAATCTCGATAAATTAAATATCCATCTATTTTCTGCTGTTTATCTGTAGTTGAGTCTCAGAGGCAACAGGTTTAGGAGAGAACAACAGACACCCCTTTCCCCAGCACATTCTCCAGCTCCTTCTGGAGGACCCCAAGGTGTTCCCAGGCCAATGAGGACATACCCTCCAGAGAGACTAGGTCTGCCCCAGGGTCTCCTCCTAGTAGAACATACCCAGAAACCCCCCAAAAAGCAGCATTCTAATCACATAACAGAACGTTCTCTACTGACTCCTTTCAATATATATATATATTTTCATTGACCCTTTATTTATCCAGGTAGTCTCATTGAGCCACGAGAACTCATTTTCAAGAGAGACCTGTTTAGGGAGCAGATGGTGGGGCTTAAGGGCCTTGCTCAGGGGCCCAGAGTGGGGCAATTGAGGGTGGAGGGAGGTGTGGGTGTTCCACCTTTTCCACCCACATTTTTTTGATGTTGACGGTACCGGGAGGTGAACCTGCGACTTTCTGATCACAGGCCCATCTTCTAACCTCTGCGCCACCACTCCCCATAATATAGAGGAGCAGTGGCTCCACTCTGAGCACCTTCTCTCTAAGGTTGAGCACACCCCCCTACAAAGAACAGCCACTTGTATAATCTTCTTTTGGTTGTGACCCATACCTCGTGACCTTCAACTTAGCTCCTTCTTCACCACAAACACAACTGGAGCAACACCCTCGTTACTACAGACATAGTTCCAATCCATCTCCCAGACTCAAGAACTTGAAGTCTTCCACCTGAAGCAAAGACACATTCATGGCCTGAAGGGAACATTCCATGTTTTACTGGTTGAGGACCATGGTCTTAGCTTTAGAAGAGCTGGCTCACATCCCAGCTGCTTCACAGATGGTTGTGACCTGTGCCATTGCACACTAGAGGTCATGGCCTGAAGATGCCAAACAAACCACATCATCTACAAAAAGCAGAGCTAAGACTCTGAGGTTCCCAAACCAGACACCCCACTTTCATCGACTGTGGCTTGTGATCCTGTGCATGAACACCACAAATGCTAAGAGAATAAGAACAGCCCAGGTGAACTGAGTACAAATTTGTATCAAGGATGTGGACACAGATCTTGATTTAGGTAAACAGTGTCTGAATAGTCCTTAAAAATGACCCCGGCCCATCCTTCTCCAGCAGCACCCCCACAGAATCTCTCTGGGAACATGGCCATCTACATTAAATGTGAGCAGCTAAAATTTCTACTATCGAAGATTCCTTCCTGGTATATTTTAGGTTAAAAAGATAGCACTTACAAAGATTTAAACACATTGTAAATGTTAACTTCTTTTTTGTACATGAAAAACAGATCATTTGATACATTTTATTAGCTTTGACGT
>NC_056503.1:3531133-3532312 GCF_014905685.2 Nematolebias whitei
TGCTCATTTCAGACAGAAGATCAAGAAAATGAATAATTACTCTGTAACAGACATTAACTAGATTTCTACTTTGAATGAGGATTGAAAATCATTTATACTGTTTCACAGTTGATTTAAAATGAGTAGTTCACTTCAACATTTAAAATGGTTTGAACTAAACACACTTTTGATTATCAAGATATTGTAAAATAGTAATGATAATAAAAAAGAGAGTGTTCTTTCAATTGATCAGTGCAGGACACACTTAGAAAGTCTCTGGATGGACTTGATTTTGTGTTTCTGGACTCAAATCAATGAAATACAGTTCTTGTCCCAGGAAGGCCCTCAAGGTCAGGATTTGACCTGAGGCTTAGTTCACTACACATGCTACTGACCTAGATATTAAATGGATGCAGCGTTTATTTCTAAGAACTAGTAGTTCAAAGGAGGGCGGCATGGTGGCTCGGTTGGTAAATCTGTTGCCTCTCAACGAGAAGATTGCTGGTTCAAATCCCTGCCCAGGACCCTTCTGGGTGGAGTTTGCATGTTCTGTCCGTGCTGCGTGGGTTTTCTCCGGGTGCTCCGGTTTCCTCCCACAGACCAAAAACATGCATGTTAGGCTGATTGGTAACTCTAAATTGTCCCTAGGTGTGAGTGAGAGAGTGAATGGTTGTTTGTCTAGTTTGTCTCCATGTGTCCCTGTGATGGACTGGAGACCTGTCCAGGGCGTACCCCACCTCTCACATAGTGATAGCTGGTTATGGGCACCCCTGACAACCCTGCCACCCAAAAAAAGAAGAAGCGAGTAAAGATAATGGATGGATGGATGGACAGTAGTTTAAAGGCTTCCAATTTATATTTCTAACAGAGACCATGTTCAGAACTGGCACTAACATCAATTCTGGTGATCCATTTGTTTCTGGAGCACTAAATACAGGTGTGAATGGCCTCAATGTGCAAAACCCATTTCAAAGGACCCAGGAAGAGGTATCCCTGGAATGTGAAAAGAAGCAAAAGGGCCAGTTTGCTAAGTCGGCTAAATGCTAACAACAAACCTGCTCTTCCAGCACTGATTTATGTTGATCAGTGGACAATAGGATAGACTTAATAAGACTCCAACTGAACAGCTACGGAGAAATGAGGCGCTGCTGTGTGTTTTTCCTGATGTTTATATGCCACATGGCATTAATGCTAATCTGG
>NC_056503.1:3532412-3533793 GCF_014905685.2 Nematolebias whitei
ATGTCTGTGGTGAAGCAACGGAAAACCATGGCCGTATGGTTTTCCTTTGCTTCACCACAGACATTAATGAAAACATCTGGATTAATTTTCTAGCAGAAAGGAGAGTTTGAAGATGGAAAATTGAGATTTATCTTACAGAGAGATGTGTGAGGGAATTTATCTGTTTTAACCAGAACAGCACGGTCTTTGGAAATCAGCTTGTCCCAAACGGTACACTTTTGGGTGAAGGTCGACTTTACCTTTCTGAAGATAGATCAGGTCGGCGTGAAGTCCTACTTCCAGCCACTTTCAGCGTCTCCATTGAGAACAGCTAAAATACCTCGAGAGTCGTGCGAGGTTATCCAAACAGAAGTTATAATTCCCAAAATCGTCTCTGGATCAGCTTGTTTGATCTAGCAGCATCCATGAACTTCCAAACGCTATGCATTCTGGATTCCAAGAACTCTGAACTCCTTCAGAACTCTGAACTCTGGAACTCTTCCATCCTCAACTCTCAAAACTCATCTCTTCTCAACTCTGAAACTCTGAAAACTCTACTGTTGAACTGGGAAGTTGCCACATTTAAACGGGCTATACTTCCGGTTCATTTGAGAGCTTTCTGATTCGTGGATGGACCAGAACAGAGGTGTGGTGTGTGATGTAAGGTGTTATGGAAAGTCAAGGATAGAGATTAAGAATGTTTAAGAACAGACAGAAAGATTGTTGGAGAAAACCAGTCTTAGTGGCGTCTCTACTCCTAGTATCTGCTGTGAAAGTTAAACATGACATTTCTTTTCAGTAAACTTTTTAGTTGACCGAAGCTCGAACTTTAACACACTTACAAATTTGCTCATTGAAGACAGAAAAATCATGAAATGCATATTACCCTGATTTCTTCTTTGAATGAGGAATAAAAATCATTACTACTGTTTAAGTAAATAAAAATGAGTAGTTCACTTCAACCTGTAAACATTGTTTGAACTAACACAATTTGATTATCAAACATTTGTAAAATAGTAATGATCATAGAGAATTGTCTTTTCCACTTGATTAATTCAAGAAAGAAAGTCTCAGGATCGATCAACCTGTATTTCTAGATGCAGATCAATGAAATGACAGTTTTTGACCATATGATCCTAAGGTCATTGATTTGACATCAGGTCAAGTTCACTACAATGACAACGTAATTTGTAAACAAAGACGTTGTTTTTCCCCATTCAAAACACCTGTTGGAACTCTCAACCGCTTCTAATTGACACAGTGAGGTCACATGACCTAGAGTGGAGGTCTCTGAACAAAACACTGATTAACTTTTGAAGCGATTTGGGTTCAATATGGCTGCCACAGCTACCCCCAAATTTACTATAACAATCATTTTTGGAGATGTTGAGCTGAAATTTGG
>NC_056503.1:3533893-3537033 GCF_014905685.2 Nematolebias whitei
TGAACATAAAAATAAGGTCAGACTGTTAATGTTTATTTGTCCTTTTCAAATACATTTTAATGATGGCAGACATTATAATTTACTTAAACTGTTAATAAAAGTTTTTATCAAGAACTTAACATTTAATTTTGATTGTTATCAGAGTGATTTCCTTTTATAACAACACACAAAATGTGATGTGTGTGCAAATCTGCACTTTGTGTTTGTTCTTTCAGTAACTTCTCTAATTTTAGTCAGATTTTGAAGAAAGACAAAACTGTTACGCTAGTAGTTAACTTAATGAATCGACTAACAAACTAACAACTACAAGCACAAAGTGATCAACATGTTTTTCTGTAAAACTCAGTTATTTTTGTGTGTTTCATAGTCAGTCGACTGTCCGACCTCTTAATTCAGATTGACTCCAAAAATTATTCAGTTGTAGATTTTCAGCCAACGATTACTTTCTGCATGTTTCATTAAAAACCCTCCAGTGGTTCATGAGATATTTTGCTAACATGACACACAGACAAACACAGACATGGGCAAATACATGATCACCCATTGACCTTGATCAAAAGCAGAGTTGGCACAGTGATGTAAAGCCAGTCCTGATAGTTTCTGAGAAGCACGGCACGTTCAGATAGCTGCTGCTGGTGTGGCTGAACATCCTGTGCCGTGTTTACAAGACAAGCTGGATCACGTCTGTCATCAGCCTGGCTTTGACTGCGTTCTCATCTGATTTAAATCTAAAGAAGCCCTCATCCTGGTGGTTCCTTTGAATCTACTGAACTTCAGTACTAATTAGGTGTGGTTTGTTTACTAAGTCAGCAGCTCTTACTGAACAAACCCATACATATAAATATATTTGTTCCACTACGTTTGACCTGACTTGCACTGTTTTCACCTTCAAATAAAGTACTTTACATGATGCTGAATACCGACCTAAATACTCTGCTCCTTGCTGCCTTCTAATCACATTTCAAAACATTCAGTTTCTAAGATTAGGAACATTACTCAAGGGTCATTGTTCCCTTACCTTCAGATTAACGGCAGCTCCTTAAGACAATGACAACCTTTCACTCCCTCTGCTTTTTGCTCCTCACTGGCTTGTAGTCCAACCAGGGTGGATGTCTGAGTCTAAGCTGTCTACATGTCTAAGTAGATTCTGTTTGTGCTGTTTGGGTTAATACTATGTTTAGACTGTCTGACCTTTAGTTTGCCTTCTTGGTCAAACACCTGATGGACAGTTAAAAATGTACACATTTAGATCAACGTGAACTTATGTTTCTTTGTTGGGGACTGTCATTAAAGGCTTTTATTATCTACCTGGAAAGGGTGTTGCTCTGCAGCCTGAACACAATGTGTCACCCCACAAATATTATTTCACAACGACCAGCTCGGCACCGTGATGTGTGCTATAACTTTTATTGGTGTTTCGAGTTACCATGACGACGTAATTTGTAAACAAAGACGTTGTTCTTCCCCATTCAAAACACCTGTTGGAACTCTCAACCGCTTCTAATTGACACAGTGAGGTCACATGACCTAGAGTGGAGGTCTCTGAACAAAACAGAGATTAACTTTTCAAGCGATTTGGGTTCAATATGGCTGCCAGAGCTACCCCAAAATTTACTATAACAATCATTTTTGGAGATGTTGAGCTGAAATTTGGTGTGATTGTAGCTGCGAGCGACTTCTTATACATTCCTAATGCAATTTAAAAATCCAAGATGGCCACCTTAGCTAAAAAGGAAAAGATATGTCAGCTATTTTATAAGATATTGAGCTGAAATTTAGTGTGGTGGTAGCTGACAGTGATGCTGAACACATTCTGAATTCAAATCTAATAATTCAAGATGGCCACCAAAACTAATTTGGATTGGAAATAATAATTTTTTGATCTATTCAGCTGAAATTTGGTGCATTGGTGAGAACAATCCCTAATTGACTCTGACAGCAAGTCAAAAATCCAAGATGGCCACCTGAGCTAAAAAGAAGAATACTACAAATCGGCCATTTTGAGAGATATTAAGCTGAAATTTGGTGTGGTGGTAGCTGAGAGCAATGTCCAATAAATACTGAATTCAAATGAAAAAATTCAAAATTGGTCATCAAAGCTAGATTTAAATGGCTTTAGCTCAGCTATTTTACACATATAGAGCTGAAACTTGGTGAGGTTACAGCTGAGAATGTTCCCCATCACATACTGAATCCAAATCAAAAATCTAAAAAAGCCATCACAACTTAAAAGAAAAAAATGACTATAACTCGCTGATGTTTTGCCATATTGAACTGAAATTTGGTGTGATGATAGCTGAGAGCGAAATAGTACGGTCAAATCAAAAATTTAAAATGGCTGCAACGTGGCAGTCCCCATCAGAGTTTCTGCAGGATCTTTCTAGATTTTTAATTCTATAGCAAAGAAAGGGTTAAGACTTAAGTCACTCAGATCCTGTTCAGACCTGGCATTACCATAGACTCCATCTGCCAGCATGGACCGAACTCTACGGACCCATTCAGTTCTGCAGGGAAACCTGGATGTTTTCTGTCTGCCGGACCGGTTCTGGAGAGCTGTCAGGGAGGGCAGCTGCTGTGGTCATTGTTACCATCGGACTGCTGATAGCACAGGACCTGCTAACTAGACCTGCTAATGCTGCTAACAAGATCCTCCGTCTGCCTGATCGGACCGAACTCTGTGGACCCGCTTGGTTCCGCAGGGGAACCTTGGATGTTCTCTGTCTGATGGACCCAGTTCTGGAGGGCAGTCTGGGAAGCTGCTGTTGCGGTCCTTATTATCATGATGCTGCTGAAGGGACCTGCTAACAAGACTTGCTAACAATATCACGCCGCTAACAGTACCATGGTGCCAGTGGGACCATGGTGCTAAGAGAAACCTCACTGCTAGGGTTGCCAACTCCTTGAAAAATAAATAAGGGACACCTCATGGCAGGGTTGGCCAACGCCACCCCTACCAGCGTGATGATTCAAACCCCCCCCCCACACACACACACACACACACACACACACACCACCACCACCACCACCACCCCACTTTTCTTGCTCTGAAATTAACCTGAATTTAATTGGATGCACGTTTTTGAATGATAAAAATATGAATAGAACGTTAATTATTACACAATTTAATAATTTATTTTGAG
>NC_056503.1:3537133-3539223 GCF_014905685.2 Nematolebias whitei
CTTAAAACAGTATTAACAGAAAACAATAAGAACATTTGTGTAATAATGCATTTAATGCAAACATAAAGTTTGTAGGAAATTTGTAAATAAACACATTGTGCCTCAAAAGCCATGAATTTGCACGTGTGGTAAAAAAAAAGAACTTGTAAACTAAAAAGGACAATGCTCCATCACGTAGAGTCAGCCTGTTTCTTGCATTTATATTTCTATAGAGCTTGCACCGCAGTAAGGAGTGCTTTGTTTTTCAGAGCCTAAGAGTAAAACTCTGAGCAAGACATTTCATCATTTAGACTGACAATGAGCTCATTTCTAATTAGTTCAGAAGAACATTTGTTTCACATCAGTCCACTTATTTTTCATGAGAGAAAATCATTTCCACAAATCCAGTGGAAGATGGGATGAGGACAAAGGAAACAACAGCTGGATGTTGGAGAGGTCAGCTGCCTGAAGAACTTGATCCACCTCTGCTGTCCCCTTGGACTGACACCTTCTCCTGAGCTTCTGTGGTGAGGTGCTGCAGTCACACATTCCTCATGAAGCTCATCCATAGACATGCTTAACCTGCCAGGAGTTAAAGATTTATGATCTGAGTTCACTAGAAGCACATAGGTCATGTACAG
Source organism: Nematolebias whitei (assembly GCF_014905685.2). NCBI lineage: Eukaryota > Metazoa > Chordata > Actinopteri > Cyprinodontiformes > Rivulidae > Nematolebias > Nematolebias whitei. The sequence continues at coordinate 3,537,754 of NC_056503.1, forward strand.
TGGTAAATAAATAGGAACAAATATTTGTTTATCTTTAGAATTTTGCATCATATCCTAACTACCTTTTGAAATTACTTTAATATATCATACATAAACTGTTTACTTTTTTTAAAGATGTGCATAAGTATGCATGTTTGTATACTGTAAACTAAGTTTGATCATGTATTTATTTCTATATATCAATTGTATCCATTTGTATATAACTATCATTAATAAAACATGGTTCATTTTCACCTTGTTTGAGGCATCGGTGTGAAGAGAGGATGGGAGTGGGCTGCTTCCACTTTTCAATTTTTGGACCACTTCTTCTATTGCATTTGGACACAGGACATCTTCAGGACATCGGTGACCACAGCCTCAGCCTTCGTCCTCCCACAGGACATCTTCTTGGCAATGCTGGAGTCATTCAGTGTTTGGAGAGTCAGCTTAAATCCACAGTCGTAACTTAAAGCATGTTTCACAGTGTGGTATACTGTGTATGGACTATGTCTGCAGTAATCATAAACATAAGAAATGCTATATAAATTCATTTGTGTATTTTTTTTATTTATCTATTTTATGTATTTTTTTTATTCTACTTGTTTATCACAATAAAAATATATTTGGCCTTTAATGTTCACATTCATTGCACTTTTACACGTTAAGCTTATGCTTTTTTTAATACAATTATTATTTTACATACCATATCTGCCTCTGGCGTTACCCAGTGGACAAATACTGGTCAAGGGTTCTCCTGGTTTTGTTGTCTTTCACATTTCTTATGTGTCCAGCGGTGGAAGCTGTTTGACACCAAACTGTCCACCATGGGCTGCAGACAAAGTGCGCTGGCAGACAGTACAATGTGCTTTATAGCCATTAAAGTGCACTCTTTCCAGCCACGTTTCCTTTTCCCACTCGATTCTGTATTTTTGCAGCCGTTTCTTTTTTTTCCTGGGAGGAGTAGTCGGGTTATTGATAGAAGATGAACCGTGTGCACTGTGTAAATCCTCTGAATTCCTGCCACTCGTGTCCATGATGTCTTGTTGTCGAATCCTGTCTGTCGGCGGTTGTGATAAACAACAGGAGCTGGACTAATGAGATGAGCCGGATTCAGGACTTCATGAGTAAGAAGACTGCTCATTGGTCACAGAGCAGGAGAGGGTGGGAGTTAATTTACCATAAAATCCCATATACAGTGCCCCATTTACTAACTCTATTGACATGGACATGTTTTTTGACTTTCATGATAATACGGGACAAAGTGCGTCCCGTTGCAGCTCAATACGGAACACGTACTTTTGTTTCTAAATGTGGGACGATTCCAAAAAAGTTAAATCTGGTCCTCTGGACATTCAAAAAAACAAAACAAAGCAAATCAACAAAAAAAATGTAGAAACGTTTCGTCTCTCATCCGAGAGACTTCCTCAGTCTGAGGAGCTGTATTCAGCTCAGTCTCTTAAATAGCACCGTCTCAGAGTGGATCAACCAGTT
>NC_056503.1:3539323-3542282 GCF_014905685.2 Nematolebias whitei
TTTTTTTTTTTTAATGTCCAGAGGACCAGATTTAACTTTTTTAGATTTTTCTACCTGGATTATTGAGCATGCATCAGGATACAGGACAATTCCGTTTTTTACGGGGCGGTTGGCAACCCTTCAGTATTATGCTGCTAACTGGACCATGCTGCTGTAGAATTATTTATTTTTCACTTTTGGCGCCTTGTTTCTGTATTTTTGCTGCATGCTTTGAATAAATCCTAGTTTACGTTAGTTTAGTTTGTTAGTGCTCGCAGTAAGCGTGTAAATTATAGCTGAACAGAACCTATGAGAATGGTGCTGCTGCTGTTTGGTGTATTGTTTTGCACTATTAGTGACTAGTGTATATCTTAGATCTTTTAGCGTAGCGCTTGGCGTTCGTTTAGCTTATATGTTAGTTTATTTCTCAGATCCTTATTTACTGTTTCTTTTTAGACTTTGTATTTTTGCTATTGTTGGATGTAACTGGGACCCTGTGTATACAATTTCGTTCCACTACATGTACCACATGTGATGCAAATGACAAATAAAAAAACTCTGACTCTGATTCAAGCTAATTCAGTCAAAAGTGAGCAGCTCTAAATGTGAGTTCAGACCTGGTATGAGGATCCATCTGGAGTGATCTGAACTCACTCACCCACTCAACATGCAATTGCACACATAGCCACGTCACACAGTGGGCTATCAGAGCAGCAGCACTGTAACAGCAGGTCTGCTGATGATACATTCAGACATCTGAATTATATTCTAATTTTAGCACTTCAGAGCCACTTGACTTGCTTTTTCTGGAGTTATTTAAAGTTCCCAGTTGGTAGGATGAATGACTCTGTGTCTGGTGTGGAGTTTACTGATATGATCGTGTAGTTCTTTAAGCGCCAGATTAGCATTAATGCCATGTGGCATATAAACATCAGGAAAAACATACAGCAGCGCCTCATTTCTCCGTAGCTGTTCAGTTGGAGTCTTATTAAGTCTATCCTATTGTCCACTGATCAACATAAATCAGTGCTGGAAGAGCAGGTTTGTTGTTAGCATTTAGCCGACTTAGCAAACTGGCCCTTTTGCTTCTCTTCAAATTCCAGGGATACCTCTTCCTGGGTCCTTTGAAATGGGTTTTGCACATTGAGGCCATTCACACCTGTATTTAGTGCTCCAGAAACAAATGGATCACCAGAATTGATGTTAGTGCCAGTTCTGAACATGGTCTCTGTTAGAAATATAAATTGGAAGCCTTTAAACTACTATCCATCCATCCATCCATTATCTTTACTCGCTTCTTCTTTTTTGGGTGGCAGGGTTGTCAGGGGTGCCCATAACCAGCTATCACTATGTGAGAGGTGGGGTACACCCTGGACAGGTCTCCAGTCCATCACAGGGACACATAGAGACAAACAAGACAAACAAACATTCACTCTCTCACTCACACCTAGGGACAATTTAGAGTTACCAATCAGCCTAACATGCATGTTTTTGGTCTGTGGGAGGAAACTGGAGCACCCGGAGAAAACCCACGCAGCACGGACAGAACATGCAAACTCCACCCAGAAGGGTCCTGGGCTGGGATTTGAACCAGCAGTCTTCTCGTTGAGAGGCAACAGATTTACCAACCGAGCCACCATGCCGCCCTCCTTTGAACTACTAGTTCTTAGAAATAAACGCTGCATCCATTTAATATCTAGGTCAGTAGCATGTGACTTCTCTACTTCTAAACGTTACAATCTAAAAGTTTCTTCTTCATCTCCGTGCCTGTTAGACCTCATCATCTGTCGACCAAATATTTTAAAGTCATTTCTCTAAATTAAAAGTGAACCCAAAGTTTCTGAAAATAATCAACCTGCCTGCGCTCAGTGAGTCTAGCCAACAGCTTAGTTACTGTCACCTCCTTACACCACTGTGGAACATTATTCTAAATCCCATGGCCAGTGTTTTCTACACTAAGTATGTAAACTACACAGTTAAAAAGATCACATGGGAGTTTGTAGCCAATCTTCAGTGGTTCTGTACTTTCTGGTTTTTCTATATAGATTTTATTATGTTCTGCAATGGTGACACATTAAGTTTGGATCTGGAACTCTCCCACACCCTCTCCTAAACATTTCTTCATACTTCATGCAAGACAATTTCAGCATTTAGCACATTTAAAAAATGGTCCATCTGACTGTGAATCATTTTATTTTCTTTAGCAGTATTTGTACAGAAGATACATTATTCACTTTAGTGAAGACTCTCAGGCTAATGTGGCTAATTTAACAGGAAATAGAACAAGTATCACAACTTAGGTGTACTTGAACTTCTCTGACAACACTGCTCAGACTGGACAGGTTCAGTTTTCTGCAGTTATGAATACAAACACAAACTCTTTACCTTCTTCTCATGATTTACACTTCAGGAATTTAGGCATTAAATGTACACCCACGCACACACGTGTCAAAGAATGTGCTCCGTGGTTGTTTGTTGTGTACACACTTGAGCATCAGTGACAAGGATTTTATAGGTACATGCTGCGCTAGTTTCACTTTACTCCTGAATTCCACTAAATCTACGCACTCTTTCCCATTCACTTCTCTGAATACAAGTGCACAAATCCATGTTCATGTAGATGGCCATTAGTTGATTGGTTTGTTTACAGGAAGCAAAGGGTAGACTTATAGAAAGGCATAGTAAACTTGATTTTTTTTCTTTTCTTTAATGTTTTATTTTTTTTCCTTTGACAGGATATGATACTGTTAGGGAGTGGGATGAGAGGTAAAGCACATTCCTTTAAAATTTCAGTCAGCTGGTATGAAAAGACAATATTAATTGCCCCTATGTGTGCTCACCGTGAATGTTTGCCTAGTTGTTTGTTCTAACTTACTGTACTTTCTGCCGTATAAGCCGCACCGATGTAAAAGTCGCATCAGTCCAAAAATGTTGAATAAAGTGGGAAAAAACATAAATAAGTCACTTTGCCATATAAGTC
>NC_056503.1:3542382-3548256 GCF_014905685.2 Nematolebias whitei
TTTTTTATTATCATTACTATTTTACAAATGTCTTGATAATCAAAGTGTTTTTAGTTCAAACCATTTTAAATGTTGAAGTGAACTACTCATTTTAAATCAACTGTGAAACAGTATAAATGATTTTCAATCCTCATTCAAAGTAGAAATCTAGTTAATGTCTGTTACAGAGTAATTATTCATTTTCTTGATCTTCTGTCTGAAATGAGCAAGTGTAAGTCGGTCAAAAGTCGGAGACAAACGCAAACAAGTTTGTTGGAACGAACTGTCATGTTTTTAAATCCTCTCAGACGTAAATAGAGAAGCTGGCACCTGTTTCCTCCCAACTCGCCTAAACATTTCTCTTGTCTGTCTCAAAAACATTTTCTGTCTGTTCCAAAACATTTTTCTGTTTTTCTGACTTCTAGTGACCTCTTACGTCATAAAAAACACACCCCTGATTAGCTCTTTCAGCCAATCAGGACTTCCCAAATGAACCGGAAACAGAACTCTTTAAATGTCGACACTTCCTAGTTCCAACCAGTGCGGTGGGAGAGCAGTTCGGTTCGGAGAGCAGAACCGAACAGAAAAGTGCTGGAGAGAACAGGAGGTTCCAGACATGATCCGAAGTTCTTCCGAGTCTCGTGGGAATTATGAAATCTTCCACATCTGAGTGGAACTCTGACGGGCTCACAGCTCATGCGAGTCCAACCGAGAGGTGAGCGTGGTGTGAACGAAGCACCGTCACTACTCCGGACGTTTTCCAACCATCCTACGGAGACGCTGGAAAAGCGTTGAAAGGCAACTCTACACCGAAGTCGGAATTATCCTCTGCCAAGGTAAAGAGTCGATCTTCAACTGCAAGTGTACCGAGGAAAGCTGGGTTCGAATGGAGAGTGCTGTCGTTCTTCTTCAACACACATTTCTCACACACATTTTCTCTCCACTTAACTCCTTCATTCCCCATCCTTAAACTCTTCTATCTGCCAGTAATCATCCAGATATTTTCAGAAATGTCTGTTGGTTTAAAGTTGCAAGGGAAACCATGGCCGTATGGTTTCCTAATTGTAAAGCTTGCTAACTAAGCTATGTTGTTCTTGAAATCAATGTTGCCAAATTAATGTAAATGTTGGATGTTAAACTTTGATTCTGTTAATAAATGACCGCATTCATTTGATGGGTCAAAGAAAATTAACGTCTCACGTCACTGATCTCTGTCACATATCTGTCAAGTAGCTCGAAAAAGAGAGAACCCGTTTAAATTAAGTATAATATCAGGTACTTGAACTAATCCAGATATTATAACATGTAGTGGAGCTCCGAAGCTAATGAAGCTAACCGACCTGTCTCACTACACATGTGACTTCTCTACTTCTAAACGTTACAATCTAAAAGTTTCTTCTTCATCTCCGTGCCTGTTAGACCTCATCATCTGTCGACCAAATATTTTAAAGTAATTTCTCTAAATTAAAAGTGAACCCAAAGTTTCTGAAAATAATCAACCTGCCTGCGCTCAGTGAGTCTAGCCAACAGCTTAGTTACTGTCACCTCCTTACACCACTGTGGAACATTATTCTAAATCCCATGGCCAGTGTTTTCTACACTAAGTATGTAAACTACACAGTTAAAAAGATCACATGGGAGTTTGTAGCCAATCTTCAGTGGTTCTGTACTTTCTGGTTTTTCTATATAGATTTTATTATGTTCTGCAATGGTGACACATTAAGTTTGGATCTGGAACTTTCCCACACCCTCTCCTAAACATTCCTTCATACTTCATGCAAGACAATTTCAGCATTTAGCACATTTAAAAAAAGGTCCATCTGACTGTGAATCATTTTATTTTCTTTAGCAGTATTTGTACAGAAGATACATTATTCACTTTAATGAAGACTCTCAGGCTAATGTGGCTAATTTAACAGGAAATAGAACAAGTATCACAACTTAGGTGTACTTGAACTTCTCTGACAACACTGCTCAGACTGGACAGGTTCAGTTTTCTGCAGTTATGAATACAAACACAAACTCTTTACCTTCTTCTCATGATTTACACCTCAGGAATTTAGGCATTAAATGTACACCCACGCACACACGTGTCAAAGAATGTGCTCCGTGGTTGTTTGTTGTGTACACACTTGAGCATCAGTGACAAGGATTTTATAGGTACATGCTGCGCTAGTTTCACTTTACTCCTGAATTCCACTAAATCTACGCACTCTTTCCCATTCACTTCTCTGAATACAAGTGCACAAATCCATGTTCATGTAGATGGCCATTAGTTGATTGGTTTGTTTACAGGAAGCAAAGGGTAGACTTATAGAAAGGCATAGTAAACTTGATTTTTTTTCTTTTCTTTAATGTTTTATTTTTTTTCCTTTGACAGGATATGATATTGTTAGGGAGTGGGATGAGAGGTAAAGCACATTCCTTTAAAATTTCAGTCAGCTGGTATGAAAAGACAATATTAATCGCCCCTATGTGGGCTCACCGTGAATGTTTGCCTAGTTGTTTGTTCTAACTTACTGTACTTTCTGCCGTACAAGCCGCACCAATGTAAAAGTCGCATCAGTCCAAAAATGTTGAATAAAGTGGGAAAAAACATAAATAAGTCACTTTGCCATATAAGTCACATCTTTTATGCTTCAGCGGTGACGCGTCACGTTTGTTACGCGTCACCGCTGACCACCATGGGCCAGTGTTGTGCCAAAAACTGATGGGCTGCCAAATGGCGGGAGCATGCACGGGAGGACTTTAACAAGAATTTAACAAGATTATCACTTAAAAACAATTGTTTGTTTGCTCGACATTATAGAAAAGGTGTGTCTCAGTTTAACTTTTCCTGCATTTTAATGGTCAAAACAGCTTCATTTCACCTGGGCGCTGGTGTTCCTCTACACTCCGCCGCCGGAACGGGGACTATGGCTCCAGCTGCAAGCTCTGGATCCTTTGTCTGCCCGCACCTCACTGCTTTTCGGGGCCGCGGAACATGCGCTCTACTGCCCCCTTCCTCCCGGCTCGGGTGGCGGAGGAAGGCTGTAGAGCTTGCAGCTGGAGCTGTGATGGATGGATTGATGGTGGCCCACCGTCATGGAGGAAATGCGCCCGGCGGGAGCCAGCCAGACATAGGGGGAACGTTCCCCACTAGGGGGGATCCTCCATCGCCGTGCGGCCGTCCCTTCCACCCGGTTGAATCCCCCGGGCAGACTGCGCAGACCTGACCCGTTTGCATACTTTCTTTCAGCTGCTTGATTACCATTTTGGGCTGCATATTTTTATTACCTGCAGTTTGTAATCTGCAAAATAGGACTTTCTGTTTGGGAGCATTTTACTTGTGTAAAGTTTTTCTCACTTGTCTCTGTGAACGTTTGTGTGTGTGTGTGTGTGTGGGGGGGGGGGGTGTAGTGGGGTAGAGGAACAACATATAAAACCTAGAGAGCCCTCTAGAGGTTGCAACTGGTAATGTTTACTGGTTCATGTCTATGAATGAACATTTCAAAGTCAAACATTGGGTTATAAATATGGGGAAAAACATATATTAGTCGCTTGGTGTTTAAGTCGCTTGACTTGCAAATTTATGCAAAAAAGTATGACTTATATGGTGGAAAATACGGTAATAGTCAAACACCAAAGGCAAAAATAATTGGTTGCTAAATATTAGAAACTGCCGCTTTAAGGCCCAAGCACATTGTCTAATTATTCAGGTTGTCTACGTAATAACAACATTCAGGTGAGCAGTGTTTGACATTTTCCAATAAACTTTTAACAAGTTTAGCACTCACTGACTGTCTTACTGCTGGATTTTGGTCAATGCCAGAAAGATTTTTGACCTCTCATTATTATTTATTTTTTCATTTACCCTTTATTTATACAGGTAGTCTCATTGAGCCACGGGAACTAATTTTCAAGAGAGACCTGTTTTAGGGAGCAGATGGGGGTTAGGGCCTTGCTCAAGGGCCCAGAGTGGGGTGAATGAGGGCGGGGCAGGTGTGGGTGCTTCACCTACCCCACCCACATTTTTGATGTTGTCGGTACCACGGCTTGAACCGGCGATCTTCCGATCACAGGCCCACCTTCTCTAACCTCTGTGCCACCACTCCCCCTTATGAAAGACTGAAACTTACAGAGCCCTAAAAGAGCTATGCCATAAAAAAATAAAAATATTATTGCATTTCCTAACAAATTACTTAGCATTACTTTGCAATACCTATGTTTTTCCATGTTACTTTATAAACACAAATGTTTAACATTTGGAATGACTGATTCATAAAACATCTGATGTGATTAAGGAAAAACTAACAGTTAATCTCGCTGTCAGGAAGGAGTAGCTCTCGGAGAAGTTGTAAACTCGACTCGGCGTATGTGACCACAAATTTGGCTGTTTGGAGTCGCCATTGAGATGTACTAGCAAGACTGTAAAAGGCAGATGGAAATTAACAGAGCCTGCCTGACCCAAAACAACTGTTGCTATCTGAATCTGGCTTCCACCCCCTCCCACCCCCCACCCCATGTCAGCCTTGGAAGGTTGACGATCTCAATTCTCCTAGATGTTATGTGAACAAGACACTCTGTTCCTCCCTCCCCTACCTGCTCCCTTCCCCAAGGACATGGACCTGTGTCAGAGCTTTACAGAGCCGGCTGATATACATTGCACCATCACTTATCAGGACTATGGCTGGGGGGTGGGGGGGTGGGACACTAATCTGGACAGTGTTCACAGACTACTTTCCCTCAAATTTACCGCCTTCGCTGGCCTCCCTCATCCCCCCCCCGCCCAGATCGGATGATCTAGCGAGAAGGTTTGGCTCCACCCCGGCTCGCCACCCTGACCCCATCTGGCCTTGTTTCCCAGCAGTGTCGTCCTACTGGAACGAGGCTGCGGCCGGACTTGGTAGATTGAGAGCGCCCGTCTCCACCTTTGCACCCATCACCAGAGTGGAGGGGTTAACTGAGCGGAATTTTCCCTCGGTACCCCCCCGGAGCCGAGCCTGGCGGAAACTCTTGGAGTAAAAATGTCCAGGTTGGACCAGCGTCCAGTTCCTCCGGGGAAGCACGACCAGACGGTGACGTCACTGTCCAACCGAGCTCACCAGTGTGGGTTCCAGGCAGCCGCAGCAAACAACAATGTCGCTTTGCTAGCCTACAGCATCTCGAAGAGGCTGGAGGGAACAGACCAGCCTGAGGAGACAAAGAGCTCACTCTGCAAGGCATCTGACGTCATCCTCAACCTGTGCGCCTCCTCTGCTGTCTGCCTGTCTTGCATCACCACCTGGATGACAATGATCTAGCGGTCCACCTGGCTCCGACACTCCCCCTCCCTGCCGGAGAAGCTGCAAAAAGACCTGCTGGAGGGCCCCATCACGACGGACGTGCTGTTCAGAGCCAATTTCCAGGCCATGCTCGAAAAATCAAAGAAGTCGGAGGAGGTGTCGGAGACTGTGTGCCACCTGATGAAGCCGCACTCCTCCTCCCGCCCCCCCGCCCGCTGGAGGGATTGTCATGACCAGAGACAGCAGCATAGATGCTCCACAGCTGCAGCAGCGTCCTGCAGCAGCGTCCTCCCGCCCCGCTCCGCCGCCAGCCCCTCCCGCCAGAGAACAGTCCTTCTCATCCTGGCAATCAGCGACTCAGCGTTTCCCCAGAGATCGCCAACAAGCGCCGCCCTGGAACAACCAGCTGCAGGGCTCACGGGGAAGAAGATTTAAGAAATGACTCCTTGCGGAGGATGGGTGTGTATGCAATAATGACACGAGTTTTGCAATAAAACAAAAACATCATTCAAAGAAAAAAGTGTCTGATTTCAGCCTGACTGTCAGTTCGAATGATCTCACAGCGGCTTCTCTTCACACATCTTCCACACAAAACGAGCCGGTGTCCTCAAACAGGCTGTTAAAAAGTCAC
>NC_056503.1:3548356-3549901 GCF_014905685.2 Nematolebias whitei
GATCACTTGGGCAGCCTGAGCTGGGATCCTACCCTCACCCACCCCACATGCATATGTTCTATTTCGTATTCGTATATATACGCAAAGCGTCGCACTGAAAAATTTCGTCCACACCCACCTGTCATGTAGGCCCCACCCGGTCCATATAAATTACGTTGAGAGCGGGTAATCGGCTCACATTTTTCTTTAACAAGCAACTAGCACTGATCTTCAAAGAACACGATGTCCAGCACCAACACCATCCGCCTGTGCCCGTCCTGCAAGACCGGCTACATGCTGAGCTTCGACCAGCACGACATCTGCGAAGGATGCCTAGGTCCCCGCCACTCCGACCTTGCCTCCTCCTGCCGTCTCTGTGACCTCCTCCCCTCTGAGGAGAGGCAGATGCGAGCAGCCTTGTTTAAGGCTAACATTGAGGAGTGCCTCTCTGTGGCGGGGGACTGCTCGCTGGACGACGCCATTGATTTTTTTGACGCCGGGTCTCAGAGTGAATCGGATGATTCTTCCGGGACAGGCGACGTCAGCAGCAGCCCAGCTGCTCATTCCCTCCCGGAGAGCGTAGTGTTGGAACAGGAGGGGCCGAGCGGATGCTTACCCCTCCCAGGCCTTTCCGCATCAGCGACCACACCGCTCCCAGCCGTCGGTGCCCTCCTTTCAGAGCTGCCCGGCATAATCCAGGAGGTGGCTGACACGAAGGGACTTTCCGTCCCTCTCCTCCCCCCGCCCAGATCGGATGATCTAGCGAGAAGGTTTGGCTCCACCCCGGCTCGCCACCCTGACCCCATCTGGCCTCGTTTCCCAGCAGTGTCATCCTACTGGAACGAGGCTGTGGCCGGACTTGGTAGATTGAGAGCGCCCGTCTCCACCTTCGCGCCCATCACCAGAGTGGAGGGGTTAACTGAGCGGAATTTTCCCTCGGTACTCGACACTCCCCCTCCCTGCCGGAGAAGCTGCAAAAAGACCTGCTGGAGGGCCCCATCATGACGGACGTGCTGTTCGGAGCCAATTTCCAGGCCATGCTCGAAAAATCGAAGAAGTCGGAGGAGGTGTCAGAGACTGTGTGCCACCTGATGAAGCCGCACTCCTCCTCCCACCCGCTGGAGGGATCGTCATGACCAGAGACAGCAGCATAGATGCTCCACAGCTGCAGCAGCGTCCTCCCGCCCCGCTCCGCCGCCAGCCCCTCCCGCCAGAGAACAGTCCTTCTCATCCTGGCAATCAGCGACTCAGCGTTTCCCCAGAGATCGCCAACAAGCGTCGCCCTGGAACAACCAGCCGCAGGGCTCACGGGGAAGAAGATTTAAGAAATGACTCCTTGCGGAGGATGTGTGTGTATGCAATAATGACACGAGTTTTGCAATAAAACAAAAACATCATTCAAAGAAAAAAGTGTCTGATTTCAGCCTGACTGTCAGTTCGAATGATCTCACAGCGGCTTCTCTTCACACATCTTCCACACAAAACGAGCCGGTGTCCTCAAACAGGCTGTTAAAAAGTCACTGCAGCTCGAGAAAACACACACAATGCCCACTGGACACAGCAGCA
>NC_056503.1:3550001-3551401 GCF_014905685.2 Nematolebias whitei
CCACACAAAACGAGCCGGTGTCCTCAAACAGGCTGTTAAAAAGTCACCGCAGCTCGAGAAAACACACACAATGCCTACTGGACACAGCAGCATAAAATTAATTTTTTCGGCAGACCGAGTCCAGGAGTAAATCTCGTTCTCAGCCCAGGGTGTGTTCTGCCCCTTCAGATTGCAGCGGAGACAAACGCGTGTTCCCACGGCAGCCCCCATCCAGGCAGCGTCACATTGCTGAGGGCGCGCACGCCTCCCCTCAGCGCACGTCAGCTCACATCAGTTCTGATGTGAGCCTGCAGCCTGAGCATGACACAGAGGTTTTTGACTTGACTGACGTCCGTAAAAGTCATGACACGTCACAAAGACGCGTGCCCGCTTCCAGAGCATTACGCAGAGTGGCAGCGAGCATGCTCCCTGAGCAACATTCCAATCATTCCAAAAGACCAGCTCCGCCATGTAAAACCGGGCAGAGTAGTGACAGCTGTTTCCATCATGAAACTGTTGGGAACAGTGTTGTCAGCTCACACGGTGGCTCCCTTGGTTTTACTCCATATAAGACACCGCCGGAGATGGTCCGCTCGCCTGCACGTACATCCGGTAAGGCAAGAGAGATGGATGATCTCTGTGTCCCCCTCCATGGGAATCGACTTGAGACACTGGGAAAATCCCCCCACTCTGTTGGAGGGAACCCCTATCAGCAGACCTACGTCACACATCTCAGTTTTCATAGATGCGTACCTGTCAGGTCGGGGAGGAACGTGCCCATCTCGGGCTGTGGGGGTGCTGTGGCCACATCACACAGCTGCTCATATAAACGTTTTGGAATGCCGCACGGCTTTGAATGTGATTCAACTTTTTGTTCCGGTATTGCGGAATCAACACGTTGTGATTCACACAGTCAACAAAGTGTCTGCAGCGTACATAAACCGGCAGGGGGGCGTGGGCTCAGTCCAAATGTTACACATTGCGAGGCAGCTGCTGTGTTGGACACACAAAAACCTGCTCTCCATCAGAACAGTGTACATCCCCGGCATCCTGAACAGAAGAGCGGACATAATGTCCAGGGGCGGTCTGCGCCACGGGGACTGGATCCTCCATCCCGAGCTGATGTCTCGGAGGTGGGAGAAATCTGGCAGAGTGGCAGGGGACCTGTTTGCCTCACGGGAGAATGCCCAGTGCCAACTGTGGTTCTCACTGAGCCCACAGGACGAACCACCGTTAGGAGTGGACGCGTTTGCCCACAGCCCGTGGCCCAAAATGCTCTTTTACGCTTTTCCCCCAGTCCCTCTAATATCATGGTTTCTGAACTGAGCTTGGGAGGAAGAACTGTCAGGCTTTCTGATAGCCCCCGAGCGCGTGAGTGCCCCGCGGGCTCCAATCCTGCGACGTCTATTATCTGGTCGCCC
>NC_056503.1:3551501-3557961 GCF_014905685.2 Nematolebias whitei
CCTTTGGGTCTGGTCGCTGAGCGGATCCGCTTAGAGAGGATGGGTCTCTCTCAAGATGTAGTGCGCATGATCCAGGATTCACATGCTGCCTCCACCATAGCACTGTACACATCAAAGTGGACAGCTTTTCAGCGCTGGTGTACGGAGAAAGGTGTAGAGGCCACCTCATGTCCACTAGGTGGCATGCTGTCCTTTCTGCAGCAGCTGATGAACAGAAATCTGGCATTCAGCCCAATTAAAACTTATGCTGCAGCCATCTCTTCCTGTCACGAAGGCTTCGGTGACAACAGTTTTTAATCACCCACTCATGAAGCGTTTTCTAAAAGGTGTTTGGAAGCATAGACCTGTGACACGCCCATTAACTCCTCAGTGGAACTTAACGATGGTTCTGCAGGCCCTGATCAAAGCTCCTTTTGAGCCGTTAGGTCAGGTTTTGATTAAATTTTTGTCACTTAAAACAGCCCTGCTGTTGGCCTTGACATCTTCAAAGAGAGTGAGTGTTTTATCTGCCCTCTCTGTTTTCGCCGTCATGTCTCAGGATTCAGGCTGATGACAGTTCAGCTGATCTGAGACCTAACCCAGCGTTTATGCCTAAAAACATCACAAGCTCATTTAAATTGAGAATGATAACGTTGGAGGTTTTTTTCCCTCCTCCCCACGAATCAGAAGAAGAAGCATATTTTCATCTCCTCTGCCCTGTGCGTGCGTTGGCATGTTATGTAACATGCACGGCTACACTGCGTCAGACTCAACATTTGTTTGTGCATTATAGAGATGCCTCTGTAGGTCGCCCGTTATCCACCCAGCGCCTGTCACATTGGCTGTGTGAGGCCATTCCTGAAGCCTACAGAGCATCAGATTTAGAGCCTCCTGACAACCTCAGGGCGCACTCGACCAGAGGAATGGCATCCTCAACAGCCTTGCATAATGGTATGACAATGCAGGATATTTGCACTGCGGCCGCGTCGTCATCGCCCTGTTCATTTATTCGCTTCTATCTGCGTGATGTGTCAGCCCGCTCCATGATGCATTCTGTCCTCGGTGTCTTAACAGAATGAATTTAATTGTTTTTCATGGAACTTTGTTTAAACTCACATCTGACTGCATGCAATTACAGTGTGAGATATTTGTTATCAGCCACACGTTTGTGACTGTTGGGTTTTGTTCTAATGTCACTAATCAGTTCATGAATACTGTTACCAATCAGTTTATTTATTTTGAATTTGTTCACTGTTTTTCTAGCCTCTCTCCTTTTTTCCCGTCAAGAACTTTTCTCTCCGGGTGCCCATGTACACAGAATGAGTAAATTACGCAGCGCGCGCCTGTACATGGTGCGCGTAATTACGCAGCGCGTATTTACGCACATGGAGGTGCTGAGGGATAAAATGTTTTTTGGTGCAAGCAGGCGCTTCATACGGTGTTCGAATGGACCCAGTGAGGCGAAGACCACATCCTGCTTTGCCCTTAACCCACAAGCGACAGCCTTAAAGGGCAAAGCCTATACAAAATAGAACGTTGCTTACGTACTGTAACCCCAGATTCTATGAGTATAGGCGTAGCCCTTTAAGCCCTGGGCCTCACTGGCTCCTGAATGGCTTAGGAAAAAGCTTTTTGGGAGTCGATTTCCCGCTCTCAATGTAATTTATACTGACCGGGTGGGGCCCACATGACAGGTGGGCGTGGACTAAATTTTTCAGTGCGACGCTTTGCGTGACAAGATAAAACCCACAAGCGACAGCCTTAAAGGGCTACGCCTATACATGTACTCATAGATCATCACACTGTATCCCGTCAAGAACACAGTGCGAGATATGCTTTTTTAAACACCTCCTCTTTCCTCATGTTTTCTCTTTTCCTTATTTAAACGAAATGGGCAGTGCTTCCCACGAGGCTGCAGCCTCAGGCATCCCCGTCTACCCATGTTTGTTTTCTTTGGATGGCTGTACTGAAATGTAATTTCATTGTCCTTCTGTGCAATGAAAATAAAGGTTGATTCTGATTCTATGTTGATGAATATATATCACTGGCATACAGTTTGTAGATGGTCCCTAGACCTTGGCTCACCTCTTTCTGGCGTTGGTTTGTACCTGATTGCCCATCAACACTAAAACGAAAACAAAGCTTGACGCCTGTGCGCGCACATTTTCTAAACTGAGGGCAGGATATCTTGGTTGATTCGTATCTCTCTTTTAAGACCCACATCGAAAACTTGGTAAAGAAACTGAAAGTCAAACTGGGTTTATTTTTCAGAAATAGATCCTGTTTAACTCTGGATGATAGGAAACACCTTGTAACTGCTACTTTCCTTCCCTCCATTGACTATGGTGACATTATTTACATGAATGTTCCTACAAGCACCCTGCATATGTTGGATGCTGTCTATCACGGTGCACTAAGATTCATAACTGGCTGAAACTACCGTACCCATCACTGCACCCTGTATTCACTGGTTAACTGGTCATCATTAACTTCACATACTCTCTCACTGGTACAGTTTCATATTTAAATCACTTCTTGGTCTGTTGTGTTCATACATCTCCTCCTGCATGAGTGCAGCTACAGCGTGCGCTCTCAGGACATTATTACCTGCAGTGTTCTCTCAGTGCAGACTAAACTGCTGGAGGTTTCTTCCTTTTAAAAGGGAGTTTTTCCTTTCCACTGTTGCCACTGTGCTTGCTCAGGATGGGAGACTGTGATGAAATGAAGATTCAACTTGTCTGCTGGATTCCTTAGATAGAGAACTTTACTAATTGGCTTTTATGTATGTGAATGTTTCTGTAAAGTGTCCTGAGACAACTTTGTTGTGATTTGGCGCTATATAAATAAACTGAATTGAATTGAATTAAACTAGGCAAGGGCAGCACGGTGGCGTAACTGGTAGAGCTGCTGCCTCTCAGCAAGCAGGTCCCTGGTTCAAACCCCGGTCCAGGGGCCTTTCTGGGTGGAGTTTGCATGTTCTCTCCGTGCTGCGTGGGTTTTCTCCGGGTGCTCCGGTTTCCTCCCACAGACCAAAAACATGCATGTTAGGCTGATTGGTAACTCTAAATTGTCCCTAGGTGTGAGTGAGAGAGTGAATGGTTGTTTGGCTCGTTTGTCTCTATATGTGTCCCTGTGATGGACTGGAGACCTGTCCAGGGTGTACCCCGCCCCTCGCACAGTGATTGCTGGACATGGGCACCAGCGACCCCCGTGACCCAAAATGGAATAAGCGGGTAAAGATAATGGATGGATAAACTAGGCAAAAGGGCCTTCTCTACTCCGCTTCTGTTTCCTGTAATATCTTGTAAAAAGCTCTGAAGCTCTCGACCTTGACCTCTCTAAGGGACTTTAAACAACTGCTAAGTTCATGGCAAAAACCAACGCACACGTTCCTGTTCTTAGTATTTTACATTGCTTTATAATCCAGCTGTTTTTTTTTATATAATTTCTTCCATTTACTTTTCACTTTATGCATTTTTTATTTTTGTCTACTGTTGTCATCTGTGCTCTTTGTTAAAATCAGGTCTCTCTTGTAAATGAGTCCTGAGGCTCAGTGACACTAACCTGTAGAAATAAAGGTTGAATGATTGAATGAATTAAAAAAAGGACACGACCTTAAATTTTATTTCCACTTATCACCCTCGGGCTGAATCACTGACCCTCCGCATTTGTCCTGTGGAGGACATGTTGAACACCAGCAACAGCGACAAGGGGCGGACTGTGACGTAATGCGCGCGGCAGGCACGTTGTACGTCAGCTGACTTTCAGCCGAGCCGTGAGGGGGCGGAGCTTCAGTCCCGTTACACGAGTCAGCGTGAGAGAACATTGTGGTACCGCCGACACAGACGGCTGCTGGAGGACTTACTGATTTTATTAGTAGCTGTGTTTCTCCCGTTTGTTGAGAGTTTCATGTCCGTTGTGTTTAGCGGAGGCAGACCCTGGGGTTCTGTTTGAAACGTGGTTTGTGACGTCGCTGCGGAATGAACGGTTGAACGAAAGGAACCGCCACTTGTGATCAAACACGGCTCCACAGCGAGGAGTCCAAGTAGTTCCTGCGCGGTGTGAACACGCTGTACCGGCGGACAGCATGCCGAGCATGAGGCAGTCCTACACGGTGACGGTCCCGGAGGAGCCGCCGGCTGCCGCCCTCCCGTTTCTGAAGCAGGAGATGCGCAGGAAAGGCAGCATGTCCGGCTCCGTGCTGGTGTCCACCTTCGTGGGACTCCTCATTAACCAAGCCAAGGTGAGCCGACGAGCTCTGCTCCAACCTGTCTGTGTGCAGCTGCTTGTGTCCTGAGGGGGTTGTGTGAATGAAGGAGACGAGGCAGCTAACAGGTGGTGAGTTCAGCTTTAATGGTCGTGTTAATACTGTGGACGTGCGCGTTCTTCCAGGCGCACACACTAATGTTACTTTATGTCCTGAACACGGGGATTTTATTTCTCTTTCTTTACGGTAGAAGCGAGTTAAAGCCTCCGGGATCAGAGCCTGCACTGCTCACAGCTTATATAACCTCAGTAATCCATCACACGCACGACACACGCGTTTACTACACTGACAGCATAAATACAGAAAGTGCAGCCTTTTGTCGCCCAGCTGCTGTCTGCAGGCCTTCATCCAGCCTCCATCCAGCCTTCATCCAGCCTCCATCCAGCCTCCATCCAGCCTCCATCCAGCCTCCATCCAGCCTTCATCCAGCCTCCATCCAGCCTCCATCCAGCCTTCATCCAGCTTGTGCTGCTGCTCCTCAGCACATGAATGAAGGATGGTACACAATGTACAGAACCCCTGAAGCTCTGCTGTGTGTGGATGAAGGACATGCAGGCACACTTCCATCTGCAAACACATGCTCATCCTTTTGTCATAATCACGCTGGTGTATTCTAATTCATCACAGCATGTTTATGAATATTTTACAAAATAATAACTATTTAAATCACGAGCCAGCATGTCGACCAGCAGACAACGTAAGGGAACATGTTGCTGTTAGATTTGTGCACATGTGATTTTTGATTTACCAAGTCAAAAATGACCAGAACAACAATTTTGTGCACAGTAAGCCCAGTGCAGCTCAGACTGGTTAAACCTCATATGAACTGGTTACAGAGGGACATGCAGGAGCAGGTCCGCTGCAGCTCGCTGCACATGAGCAGAAAAGAAAGAAGTTTGGGACAGCCAGTCCATGTGCATGCTCCAGGAGCTGAGAGGAGCTGCTGTGTGCCTGCTCCTCTTACGTAATGATAAATTGCATTAGAACACACTCGGTGCTGGCCAGCACCAGCAGATTGACACGCTCGTGTGATTTGTTGTCACTGTTTGCTTCCTGCCCCTTCGTCTTGCTGTTTGTTCTCCGCTCCTGCTTCATGTCTGCAGGCTGCAGCATGCACCGTCACAAGGAAACACTATGTGACTACATCTTTGATGTGATCATTTTTAAAAGTGAGCACAGCAATATTTGTGTAATAGCAGAGATGTATGGCCATCAGCCAGGAGTCATTTTGTATTTCACATCTGTCCCAGACATTATCCTGTCAAAGTCATGTACAAGGCACACAGATAAATAAATAAATCCTGCTTTGCCTTCGCACTTGACTCTGTCTCACTGTTGATTGGCTGCCGGTCTCGACAGATCAGCAATGAGATCTTGAAATATGGAATGACATTGTAGTGGACAAAACAGGGCACTCATGGATTTTGTCCCATTAGCAAAGAATGGAGCCATATTTTTAACATACACTTTTGTATTTTTCTTGTTGCAAGTTCCCTGTGTTGTTGGAGTGGGGCTTGACTCACATTCACTCCACCTGTACAGTATTAATAATAAGCAGTACATGTTGTCACATTGGGATTTATTTAAGCTTCAAAAAAGGCAACCATTATCAAACAAAGACAGAAATACTGTCCCATGGCAGCAGATCCCACTGAGGCAGATGTGCGCAGTTGTACTTGCATTTGTCAGCCCACTCCTCAGGGCTGATGGTGTGATATGCTGTGGTTAGACACGGGCTAGTGTTCGGCTCCAAGCTTCATTTCAATGTAAACACAAGCCTCTTAGCTTGTTGTTCACTTTGCCAGCACTGTGGGTGAATTTTTTTCCTGATAGAAACAGACATTTGAAGTGAAGTTTGGTGAAAAAGACAGTCCAGGCAGGATGGAGAAAAGTTTCACGAATGATTTGTGTCAAAAGTGTGTCAGCAAAGGTCAAAGGAAAAGTTTACAAGACTGTGGTGAGACCAGCTATGTTGTATGGTCTGGAGACAGAGACATGGACAGAAAGACAGGAGACAGAACTGGAAGTGGCAGAAATGAAGATGTTGAGGTTCTCCTGAGGAGAGACAAGGATGGATAAGATCAGGAATGAGATCATCAGAGGTACAACACAGGTTGAACATCTGGGAGATAAAGTTAGAGACCAGACTGAGATGGTTTGGACATGTCCAGAGGAGGGACAGTGGTTTGGACATGTCCAGAGGAGGGACAGTGG
>NC_056503.1:3557971-3558379 GCF_014905685.2 Nematolebias whitei
CCAGAGGAGGGACAGTGGTTTGGACATGTCCAGAGGAGGGACAGTGGGTGTATTGGTAGAAGGATGTTAGAAATGCAGCTGCAGGAAAAATACAAAGAGGAGATATCTGGATTCAGTTAGAGAGGACATGGAGGTAGATGAAGTGAGGACAGAGTGAGGTGGAGGACAGAATGAGGTGGAGGACAGAGTGAGGTGGAGGACAGAGTGAGGTGGAGGACAGAGTGAGGTGGAGGACAGTGTGAGGTGGAGGACAGAGTGAGGTGGAGGACAGAGGGAGATGGAGGACAGTGAGGTGGAGGACAGGGAGGTGGAGGACAGTGAGGTAGAGGACAGTGAGGTGGAGGACAGGGAGGTGGAGGACAGTGAGGTGGAGGACAGCAGAAGATAAAAAGAGGTGTTTCTGTGTAG
>NC_056503.1:3558479-3563199 GCF_014905685.2 Nematolebias whitei
TAAGCTGCGTTGCATGAACACAGCTCTTTCTATGAATGAAGCGTGTGAAGGATCAAATGCAACTGGAGGACGGTTCATTGCCTCAGAGGTTGTATATTAGTTTATGTTGTCTCTGGTGCGCACTCACTCAACCAGCTCTGGCAGCTCACTTAATTCCCCCGGGGAGGTTTTTCTTTTTTTTATAGATAGAAAAAACAAAAAAACAACACAACCACACACCTTGACGTGAGTAAAGTCATCACTCTTGCTCACGCGGGAGAAAGTCAACAATCAATATGAGAAAGCGACAGTTTGTTCATGTGCCAGAAAGAGCTGCAGGTCAGAACAGACTGTTCTTCTGTTCTCACTCACTGTGGTACCGGCCAATCAGTGGCTGGCATTTTCACAGCCAGGTGGACCCAGGCATCCTGCTGCTG
The DNA here is from genome assembly GCF_014905685.2 of Nematolebias whitei. Taxonomy (NCBI): domain Eukaryota; kingdom Metazoa; phylum Chordata; class Actinopteri; order Cyprinodontiformes; family Rivulidae; genus Nematolebias; species Nematolebias whitei. Next base: position 3,558,896 of record NC_056503.1, read on the forward strand.
GTGTGAAGTTCACCTTACAGCCCAGAAGACACAGACACGAGCAGGGAGCAGTGAACGTGGAACTTGTCAAGTGGTGTTGGAAGCATGCTAGAAAAACATTGCTCACATTACAAATGAAATATTCTTATTAGTCACCATAGTTTTTCATTTGGTATTGGAGGTTCCTTGAATGAGGTGTGTGTGTTTTGAGACAGTCGGCACATTTTCACTGTGGACCTCTGCTTATTTCAGCCCTGTTGTGGACCGAGCTGCAGGAAGGTCAGGTTAATGATGATGATGTTGTGTAGTCCTTCTCCTCTGTTGCTGAAGTGTTTTGGCAGACAGCATGCACCATCGATGAGACGAGACCAAGTGTCCTCACCTTCCCTCGTTGTAGGGAACTGAAGACAATTGTTGGACCATTTCACAGAAGCTGTCATGTATTTTTAAAACTAGAGTTTGTACACTAGTGGTGTAAGGGCTTTAAGTTGTGCCTACTCCACCACACACAGTCATGTGTTATAACTGTCTATTGTTGTTGTTGAGACATTTCATCCAAAGGACTTCATCAGTCCGAGAAGCTTCAACAATCTGAGTCCCACAAGCAGCACACTGCCATAGTGGACCAACCAGTTTGATGTTTCATCCTAGGGCGTCTGTGGCTGAGTGGTTAGAGCGGTTGTTCTCCACTGCAAGAGTTGGGGGTTCGACTCCACCAGCAGTCACATGCCAAAGTGTCCCTGGGCAAGACACTGAACCCCTCGTTGCCTCTGATGTGTGTCCATCAGTGTATGAATGTGATAAAGCTCTGATTATTCTCTTTAGAATGTATTGTTCAATTAGCTTTGTAGAGATCTAGTATAGAGCTGTATGAATGGGTAAATGAGACACAGATTGTTGTAAAGAGCTTTGAGTATCTTGATCAGATACAAAGGTGATATACAAGTACAGTCCATTTACCATCCTTTAGCTGAAGGACGAAATGTCTCAACAAAAACAAAAAGAAACCGTCCAGATGACTTGACTGAACTTTGTTGGATCTTCTACCTGGATTATTGAGCATGAACTTTGATGTTTTGAACCACTTTGACTATGGCTGCGTCAGAGGAGTCGACAGGGGAGAGGGCAGCCCCAGAAACCATCTTATCACCAGCAAACTGGTTGGTCCACTATGTTAGTGTGCTGCTTGTGGGACTCAGTTTGTTGTGGCTCCTCGGACTGATGAAGTCCTTTGGATGAAGGACGAAATGTCTCCACAAATAAAGAAACCATTTCCAGAAGATATGAAATAGCTAATTACAGCTAAACGTGTTTGGAAAATGAATATTTGATCATAGTTCAAGTTAGAACTATGTGAATCAACAAGAGTCACCACATGAAAAATGTTCTCTGATGTGTACTTTTTATTTGATCAAGTACCGATGGTTTGTTAACATGGAAGGAACAAGTCTTAAATGTGTACTGGAGCCGTGTTCTGACTTCAACGTCAAGGTTCTGTTTGGAGAGCTGAATATATATAATGTCTGAACTACAAGCTGCCTTGGTTCTTCATCAGCGTGTTTCTAATGAACTGTCATTGTGAATCCTGAAAACTTCAACAATCACAAATATTTAGTGTTCCATCCCAGAAAGTTCCAGGTACAAAAACTAAGCAAAACGCTGGCGTCATAGTAATACCTCACTATAAGGGCTGTTTTCTGAGTAATTTTCTACCCTTTTTATCTGTATTTACCCTGATAAATTCAGTGGAAACAGCCAATGTTGCCTCCACACTGTTTATATTTGATGACTTGATCATCAGCGTTGGGAGTTCCTCTGTAAACCCAGACGTTTTGACAGTTTGTTGCTCTGTAACATAAAGACTTCAGCAGATGTCTCAGCAAGTTAACTTCAGGGTCAGGAGTCACAGTAGAACTTCATTGTTGGCTCTACAGACCCATGTTGGCATCTAAACAACCTGTTTAAGCTTCTTTGTTTTATTCAAAGACTTTAATAAAGAGACCCTCACCAGAGGTCTCATTAGTTTGTGCTCTGTTTCCCACTCCATCTCCAGCCACAAGGTTCACATCACCAAACCCACATGGACTGTTATGCCAAAAGTTGATTTGACCAGCCTTTATGTGGAACATCGGCTTTATATTAACTTTATTTTTCTTTTGGCTGCTCCTTCTTCAGGGGTCACCACAGTGAACTAACTCGCATGAAGACTTGGTGATTGTTTTTACACCGGATTCATTCAACCTTTATTTCTACACGTTAGTCTCATTGAGTCTCCCGGACTCATTTACAACAGAGACCTGTTTTAAACAAAGAACACAGACGAGGTACAGACAACAATAGACAATCATATAAAAACATATAGAATGAAAAACTAAATGTAATAAAAACAAAACAAAAGCAGGTACATTATAAAGTGATGTAAAACACTAAACACAGGAACATGTCTGCGTTGGTGTTTGTCGTGAACTTAGCAGATGTTTAAAATCACTTAGAGAGGTCAAAGGTCAAGAGCTTCAGATGTTTTTGCAAGATGTTCCTGGAAACAGGAGCGGAGCAGGAGAAGGTCCTTTTGTCTAGTTCAGTCCACGTTGAGGGGACACTGCAGGATGTCCTCCTGACACAACCACAGATGCCGAGTGGGCGGCTGTGGCTGAGTGGTTAGAGCAGTCGTCCTCCAATGCGAGAGTTGGGGGTTCAAATCCACCAGCAGTCACATGCTGAAGTGTCCCTGGGCAAGACACTGAACCCCTCATCGCCTCTGATGTGTGTCCATCAGTGTATGAATGTGATAAAGCTCTGATTAGTCTCTTTAGAATGATTTGTTCAATTAGCTTTGTAGAGATCTAGTATAGAGCTGTATGAATGGGTAAATGAGACACAGATTGTTGTGTAAAGAGTTTTGAGTATCTTGAAATAAGGTAGAAAGGTGCTGTATAAGTACAGTCCATTTACCATTTACCGAGCTACCACAGCCCTCTGTGTGGAGCAGAGAGCTGCTGTCTGGGGCACCCGGGGGAGCACATGGTGGGGGTTAAGTGTCAGGGGAAGTTATGTCAAGGTTTATGGATGTTTGTAACTCCTATGGCTGAGAATGTTAACTGCCCATGAACCGTGTGTTTGAGTTAACAGAGAGCTGAATGAGGGGCAGCGCTGATGCTGCACATGCAGCTGGTAACCCCAAGGACGCCTCCCAGTCTAGCTGCGAGGCCCGGGACGTCCTGACCTGTAGTCTCTGATAAGTGTTATAAAAAGCACTTCTTGCACGCTGTCAGATCCTCGTGCACTGTCAGATCCTCGTGCACTGTCAGATCCTCGTGCACTGTCAGATCCTGGTGACTGGGCTCCAGTGAAACATCTGTGTGAGCCTGATGTGACTCTCTGCCCTTCCAAGTAAAGCTGGGTTCAAAATGTCGTTGTGTGTGGCTCCTTTAAGTAAGTAGATGATGTGAGGGTATTTTACCCAACATTAAGGGCCTTGCTCCAGGGCCCAGAGTGGAGCAAATGAGGGTGGAGGCAGGTGTGGGTGTTTCATCTATCCCACCCACATTTTGATGTTGTCGTTCCAGGGAGTTGATCCGGCGACCTTCCCATCACAGGCCCATCTTCTCTAACCTCTTCACTGTTCCCATTGTTTGTTTTTTTACTGAATAAATAACTTGTTTTTTTACTTTGAGAATGTAGTACATCTGTTAAATTACTTGTAGTTTTTTGGAACATTACAGAGACGGACTGTCTCTGTAATAACTAACAAATTATAAGTATAATTACAATGTTATAGTAGTTATAATGCATAACTAACTGCACTAATCTGCAACTAGTGCAGATTGATTAAACTGTAAAAGCACAATGACTTACTGTATAGTCTTTTCTAATCTTTAAACTTTCTGTAGTATTATTAGAAAATAAGTATTTCCTTCAGATAAAAGTGAAACCTTTGAGTTCATCAGCATTAGCTGATGCTAAATTAATCCATGCCAGCAATTAGTTTCTCTTTTGTGCTCGAGTTAATTCTCTGCCGCCTGTGAGACGATGTTTTAACCCTTACTTTGATTTGATGGGAATTTACCCCCAGGAAAAAGTATCCAACAGTTTTTATTCTTTCCAGCCATGTCACCTTGCTTTGACCCATTTCCAGCACCGCCTGCGTCCCTCAGTCCAGCATTAGATTTACTGAGCACAGTGCAGAGACAAGTGTTACCACCACGACCTGGTTTAGTCTTTTTATTCCCAGTTTCAGGGAGGGCTGCATCTTGGTGTGTGCTTTTTAAAGTAGGCGCTCTCTCTGTGAGGCCTTTCAGCTTCAGAGGAGAGGGCTTTCAAAAGTA
>NC_056503.1:3563299-3563394 GCF_014905685.2 Nematolebias whitei
TTAGTGAAGGCCAGCAGCTCAGGGGCCACAGTTAGTGAAGGCCAGCAACTCAGGGGCCACAGTTAGTGAAGGCCAGCAGCTCAGGGGCCACAGTT
>NC_056503.1:3563404-3567097 GCF_014905685.2 Nematolebias whitei
CAGCAGCTCAGGGGCCACAGTTAGTGAAGGCCAGCAGCTCAGGGGCCGGACACCCAGCAGTTAAAGTCATTATTAAATAAAACAAGTATTACAATGAGCTGTTACCTTTTAAATTAGTTTATTTTGCTGTATTACATCTGATGCAATAAACATAATCCAGAATTGTAATTCAAAGAACTTACATTTCAAGATTTATTTCCTTACAATAAAAGTAGTGATATTCTAATGTGAAACAATATTTAAAACAAAAATGACACAGTATTCCTCCTATTACACAAATGTTATTCTGTCATCTCTGATTTGCTTAATTTTTACACTTTTTAATATAAAATTAAAAAAATTTGATGTACCCTAAGTGACCAATATGTTGATGTTCCAGGTGGGTCCATTAAGAACCAGTTGTAATTTACAATAATGTCTGCTCAGACCAGTTCATCCTCAAACTCTTCATAAATCACAGGTGAAATGTGCACATCCTGCTCTGGTGTGAGCTTTGCGCAGAATCAAAGAGGCGGAACAGAACTCAGCTGGGTTGAAAGCGAGCACATTGCGTGTTGAACGTCTCCTTCGTGTCGTTTACTCAAATTAATTAACTTAATCCATCCTGTTTGTGGTTAACTGTTTTAAACTAACTACAAATCTGCTGTGCGTCCTCACCAGTATTCCTCCAGTAATTGGTTGTTGTTGAATCCGACTCACGGGCGATCACACACTGATACGATCAGATATGGTAAATGGACTGTACTTATATATCATTTTTCTATCAGATCAAGATACTCAAAGCTCTTTACAACAATCTGTGCCTCATTTACCCATTCATACAGCTCTATACTAGATCTCTACAAAGCTAATTGAACAAATCATTCTAATGAGACTAATCAGTGATTTATCACATTCATACACCGATAGGACACACATCAGAGGCTATGAGGGGTTCAGTGTCTTGCCCAGGGACACTTCAGCATGTGACTGCTGGTGGATTTGAACCCCCAACTCTTGCATTGGAGGACGACTGCTCGAACCACTCAGCCACAGCTGCCCTTATGATATGATCTGAACTCCCCGCTCAGCAGGGGAGAGAGAAAGAGTGCAGCCTTTCAACTCGTGTTTCTGCTCATTTGATTCTTAAAATTAAACATTTTTAACACCAAAACATGGATATTTGTAGGCCCCAGATTAAAGCAAAGCTGTGTCTCTGTTTAAATTTATTTTAGTTTGCCACAAACTCACTCAGTCTCTCTGAGAGTCCCAGAGAGAGTAAATGAGCTGCAAAGCATGCTGGGTAGCCTTGTGGAAATTATTTGTGCATTGCTTCTAAGTGTGGAAATGGGGTGTTCTTGGTAATGTCCTGTTCAGGTTTGTTATGTTGAAGTGTCTGTTATCTGCTGTAAGCTGACACCACGAGTCAGAGCTTGTTCCTGGTACGTAGAAGTGAACATTTTCACTGAAGGAGGAAGTCACCTGGCATTGTGTTGTGTAAGAAGCTTTCACTGGGGAGGGGGCTCTTCTTAGAGCTTCTGGATGCTCAGGAGAATGTTGAAAACTGAGATGAGCACTTGACTAGGGCTGCATGATATGGACCAAAATTAATATCGCAATATTTTTAAGATAAATAGCAATATATGATATATATCTCGATATTCAAACATCTGCTAAGTTTATGGCACAAACCCATGCAGACATGTTCCTATTTTGAGTATTTTACATCACTTTACAATGTAGCTGCTTTTGTTTCATTTTTTAAAATAATTTTCTTCCATTTATTTTTTTCTATTCATAAGCTTTATTTCATGATTGTCTACTGTTGTCATCATTTGTTAAAAACAGGTCTCTCTTGTAAATGAGTCCCGTGGCTCAATGAGACTAATCTGTTTAAATAAAGGTTGAATGAATTAATATATTTTTCTTTCCATAAAGTAAAACAAAAATATATTTCTGAGTCAAAGCTTTGTCCCAACTGTCACACAGGCACATTTATTAACAAACTGCTGTAACTCTACTAAATGTCTACAAAATAAACTATTGACCATACATATATTCAATAATAATCCTCTTCAGGCGCTTCACAATGTCAGTAAGCGTGTGTGAAGCATCACTAAAGACATGGTCCTCAGCGGCTAACAAGACAGCTAAAGTTAGCCGTCTTGTTAGCCGACCGTGTCTTGGACATGGTAAGCTGCTGATTTATTAATGTTGCACCACCTCACACTGTTCCTCTCATAAAGCACAGCACGGCTAAGAAACGAGTTTTGACCCGTGGTTTGTTCAGGAAAGGATTCTGAAAACAGTCGGAGCTGCAGCTTAAAACGTACAGCGCTGTTGTAAATGGTGAAGAAGATTCGTAGTTCTCACGTTTGTCAAGACTTGTTTTCAGCATCGTCTACAGAAAACATTTTTCTGCTGCTCATCTGAATATTTAAATCCAAACCATCTCCAAATAACAGCCGTTGTTTTTACTTTTTGCACAGCAGCACTGCTCTCCTCTCTGTTTACTTGTGTTAACCCCCCCCCACCACCACCACCACCACCAACACCTACCTGGAGAAGCAGGAGGCGGGGGTAGCGTGCACGGGTGAGGTGCTGTGTTTGTATTCAACGAGGGAGAAGGAGGGGCTGAGTGCAGTTGGAGGCGCAGACGGGAGAAAAAGAACTACACAGTGCACTTTATGTCCTCGGTGCTATACAGTAGTGTAAAAGTGTCACCGTCTAAAAATTCACAGAAAATTTGCAGATGTTTCAACATGGGCAAAGAGACTGACAACGTTTAAAATATGTTGTGGAAAATGTGCAGAAACCCCGGAGGAACCGTTTCTACAAGCCAAGCTAAAGGTCGCCGAACATTGTTCTAAGAAAACTTGCTAACTCCCTCAATATAATGTTATCAGTGCAGCTCTTATTAATTGGCCTTACAGACAACATGCAGCTGTTCACGACTTCCAATAAACCAGCCGAGTCAAAACAAATTATAAACATATATATAATATATTCATTAAAATGGTCTGATGATTTCTGCCTGTTTTCTGTGTTGCTCTTCAGTCTAAATTTATTTCAAGTGTCAACTCATCACATCTCTCGTTTGTTCACTGCCAAATCCACCCGCTTCAAACTCTCACACTCACACACACACACACACACCATGTCACACACACACTGAGTCACACACACATTGAGTCACACACACTCTCTGCTCGCTCTGTATCGCCACTGTGATGTCACAGCATCCTCTGGCTTTCTTTCCTGCAAAAAAGAAGTAAGAAAGATGTTGCTATGGTGACGGAGCCAGAACCTTAGTTTTATCGTCGTTACGTGTTATACGGTCTGGACGAAGGATCAGCCAATTGCGTGTGTTGTCCAGCAGTTGTTATTCAAAGCAAAGCTGCTATTTTTGGGGCTGACTGTAGCGTTACTCAGCAGAGTCAGACATACTGATTCCAGAGGGGGGGTTATGGATATGAACAGGTTTATGTGTCCTGTGACAATGGAAACATGGTAGACCTCTCGTAGCAAGAAGCGTGTGTGTTTCTGTGTTTCTGTTTGCCTGGTGTGGCTAATATTCTGCACAATTCACTGCAGAAATGTACAGAATGAAGAACTTGGATCAGCTGAAGTTAATTGAAACGTAGGTTTATTTTCACTTTGGCACGCTCTGAATCTGCATTGCTCCTATTTGAGGCAGATGGTAGAAGGTTTTTT
>NC_056503.1:3567197-3570169 GCF_014905685.2 Nematolebias whitei
TAATAATAATAATAATAATAATAATAATAATAATAATAATAATAATAGTAGTAGTAATAATAATAGTAATAGTAATAATAATAATAATAATAATAATAATAGTTATAATAATAATAATAGTAATAATAATAATAATGTGTTATGTATTGTCATCATTGTATGTTCCCATACAATGGTGAATTTTGTTCCACCACATGTTCCACATGTGGTGAAACAATAAAGAATCTCTGACTCTGAAATTGGCTCTCTGCATTTAACCCATCCACCACCAGGTGGAGCAGTGGGCAGCCATTGAAAGCACCCGGGGAATAATTGGGGATAGGTTGTGCTGCTCAGAGACACCATGAGATGTGCAATGACTGGGGATTGAACCTGGGACTTTCGGGTCCCGAGTCGGCTGCCCTGCCTCTACCCCATCTCGGCCCCCTACCTAGTAATAGGTACAAGGGCATTGTTTTTATTGTATTTATTGTTTGAGTTGTATCCTTGCTGTGAGGTTACCAGGCAACAAGTGCAAGTATCAGAAAGTTTAATGTAAAAAAGTTGTCTGGGAGGTGCTGTGGTTGCAGCTGTTGCATCTCAGCAAGAAGGTCTCAGGATCGCCTCCCGGCCCGGGGGTCTTTCTGTGAGGAGTTTACATGTCCCCTCATGCTTTCTCCCACAGACCAAAAACATGCATGCAACTCTAAATTGTCCCTAGGTGTGAGTGAGAGAGCTAGTGGTTGTTTGTCTCTGTGTCCCTGTGATGGACTGGAGACCTGTCCATCACAGGGACAGGGTGTCCCCCGCCTCTCGAACAGTAACTGCTGGAGAAAGGTGCCTGCTCCTTACAACCAGAGAGGAACAAGAGGGTAAAGATCACTGATGGATGGTAGGATAGTCAAAAAGTCATGAGTGTAGGGTAACAGTGTTTTTCTTTTTTTCTTTTTGGACTTTGTCTTAGAACAATATATTTTTGAATATTAAAAAAAAATAATCCTTGAATCAGTTTTAATGTCAAAGTGAGAACTTATCAGTAATAAAGAAGTCCTTTTTGTTGTTAGTGAAGATGTTTTTCATCTGATGAGTGGTGTTTTTCCCCCCAGTGTTTCATGAACAGTATCCTGCAGTGTCTCAGCAACACACAGAGCCTGCGAGACTACTGCCTGCACAACGCACACCGCCGAGACCTTAACAACAACAGCCGCACCAACACAGCCCTCATGGAAGGTGAGCGATGAGTCACGCCCGAACAAACACTCCTCACACTCAGCTGTTCACAAGCTGCTCTTTCCCACTGAAACCAGTCAAACGTGAGGCAGAGAAAGAGGCTAATATTTGGATATTGTCTGAAGAGGGACAAAGATTTTTTGTTTTCATTGTTTTGGTGTGAAAGAAGCTGCTCAATCTGATTTAGATAAATGCACAGAGCTGCAGTTCTCTGTCAGCAGTTACCCAAAAATGACTGACCTCTGTGATAAGTGTCACGTTACAAACAAACTGTTTTCCTGGCATTTTATGACAGACCGTCACAAAGTACTGTCAGATATAATTGTGATGATGATAGATAAGAATACATGGTTTTCAATTGTTGCAAGTAAAAATCTGAAAAGTATAGTTTACATTATTTGTATTCAGCTGCCTTTACTCTGAACCCAAACTAAAGTCCAGTGCAACAAGATGCCTTCAGGAGTCGCCTAATTAACAGTCTACCTGTTAGTACTTTAATCTCAGAATAAATCTCTGAAGTCCTCTTTCATAACACTGGTGATCAAACAGCATCATGAAAACCTAGGAACATACCAGACAGAGCACATATCAAGTTTTTATGAAGTTTAAAGCAGTTAGGTTATAAAACCAATCTCCTAAACTTTGAACGTCTCACAGAGCTCTGATCGATCTGAGAATGAAACAACTGCAGACTCTCTCCAACATGGCCGCCCACCTAAACTGACAGGCTGGGCAAACAGAGCTTTCATTTGAGAAGCAGCTAAGAAGCTCCATGATGAGTCTGGAGGAGCTGCAGAGATCCACAGCTCAGGTGGGACAGTCTGTCCACAGGACAACTGTTAGTTGTGGACTCCACAAATCTGTCCTTTATGGAGGAGGGACAAGAAGAAAACCATAAATGTCTGACACAAACCACGCAGGGACTCGGATCAGAACCAATCCAAACGTTTTAACCCTTAAACAAACTGTCCCCACTGTGAAGCATGGTGGTGGCAGCATCATGCTGTGGGGATGCTTTTCTTCATCATGGACAGGGAAGCTGGTGAGAAACTATGAGAAGATCAGTAGAGTTGATTACAGGACAGTCCTGGAAGAAAACCTGTTGGAGGCTGCAGAAGACTTGAGACTGGGTCAGAGGTTCACCATCCAGCAGAACTACACCGGAGCGGTTCAGATCAAAGCAGATTGTGTTGGAATGGACCAGTGAAAGTTCAGACGTAAGTCCAGCTGAGAAGCTGTGGCAGGACTTGAAATGACTGTGACTCCACTCTGAGCTGCAGCTGCTTTACAAAGAATGAGCAAAAGTTTCAGACCCTTGATGTTCACCTCTGGTAGAGACAAACCCCAAAAGACTTGCAGTCCTAAAGGCTATTCTGCAATATATGGACTTGTGAATGAATACAAATGCACGCCACACTTGGATATTTAGGTTTTTAAATTTTGAAAACCATGTATCGTTTCCTTCCTCTTCACCCCTGTGCACTGCTTTTTGGTGGTCTGTTACATAAAATCCCAGTAAAATAATTTAATGTTTGTGATAGTAAATGTCGGCAAATTCCATTTCCTCTCCCTGTCACATGAGTAACATTAGTGTTTGTGTGTTGTAGAGTTTGCCAAGCTGATCCAGACCATGTGGACATCATCCAGCAGTGAGGCAGTCAGTCCATCTGAATTCAAAACTCAGATCCAGAGATACGCTCCCAGATTTGTGGGTTACAAGTAAGGCCTGCTATTATTTTACATTTTTCCTTTTTTCTATGTGA
>NC_056503.1:3570269-3573089 GCF_014905685.2 Nematolebias whitei
GTGGGTTTTCTCCGGGTACTCCAGTTTCCTCCCACAGACCAAAAACATGCACGTTAGACTGACTGGTAACTCTAAATTGTCTCTAGGTGAGAGAGTCAGAGAGTAAATGATTGTTTGTCTCGTTTGTATCCGTGTGTCCCTGCGATGGACTGGAGACCTGTCCAGGGTGTACCCTGCCCCTCGCACAGTGATTGCTGGACATGGGCACCAGTGACCCTTGTGACCCAAAAAAGAAGAAGTGGGTAAAGATGATGGATGGAACTGAACATGGATATCTGTCCAGATGACATGAATGAACTTTTTTGTGATTTATGTACCTGGATGATGGAGCTTACAAAATATTTTTTTCTTGTAAAAACTTCAATCCATTCATTTTTTCTACCAGCTTTTCTCTTTCTGGGTCGTGGGGAGCTAGCACCTATCTCCATCAGTCATTTTATGAGGCAAGAAGGCACTGGACAGGTCCCAAGTCCATCTCAGAGACACATCAAGACAAACAAGAGAAACCACCATAACCATCCTTCAATTATCTTCCACTTATTCCAAAGTTGGGTCATGGGGGCAGCAGCTTGAGCAGGGAGGCCCAGACATCTCTTTCCACAGCCACCTCTTGGTGTTGCCACCATAACACCTAGGCAACATTCAGAGATACAAATGAACCTAACATGCATGTTTTTGGTCTGTAAGAGAAAACTGGGGGAAAAGAAACGTGCGTGAGGAAAAGGTATAAACTCCACACAGAATGGCTGGAAGCTGGACCGCTCTAACCACTGCACTGTTGTGTCGTCCTCCCTGCATGGAGTTGGCATCCGTCAAATCAGTTTTTGTTATACTGCTGTGACATGCAGAGTACTGACAGAAAGATGTGTCATTTAAAATCATTAATGCAGTAGTCCAAACTAAATATTAGCACAGGAACTGAAGAGCAAGAAATGACATTCCTTGAGGAAACTGTTTAAAAATGTATTAGATCTGAGTCATGTGATGTTTTCTAAAGAAAAAGTGTATTCTGCTTCGTTGTCAAAGGCTCCAGTGCACTCATCATCCATGCCCTGCGTTCTTTGTTAGCGCTCTGTTATATAACCACTCCACTTATATAATGAACTGTAACTGCATCAAGTCATGACATAAGTACTCTGAAACGTGAGACTTTTTTATTTGCCTCACATGTTTCACTGAGCTGAACTGTAGTTAAAAAAGGTTATAAAAACAAAACAACTGGACTTCTATTCTGTAGCTAAAGACATTTCTCCCATCCAGGAGGCTTTATCAATTCAAAAATGTATAGATTCACCATATCCTAGATGACTACACAAGCATAGTAAAGTAGATGTTTAATGTATTGCTCTGTTTTGACAAGATGCAGTCAAGTTTAGAGTAAAATGTTCAAGGTTCAGCTCTTGTACACTGAGTGATGGATATGGACCCCAGTGACCCCCGTGACCTGAAAAGCAGCAGATGATGGATGGATGGATGGGTGGATGAATGGATGGAGGGATGGATGGATGGATGGATGGAGTTTAAACACTGATCTGTTGGTTAAAAGATGATCTTCCTGTGTACTTCATGTATTACTTCTAATATTCTAGTATCAGTAAGTGTATGTTCTGCTTCCACAGTGTACATGTATTATTACTGAGTGGTTATCATGGCCTGTTACTGTTGAATGTTATACAGTGTAATTAATTAGGAATTATACCATATGATAAGCATTAAATCACTCACTGTTACAGTAAATTATTTGCCACTTGAGGCTCTAAAGTTCTTCATTTGTGTGTTTGAAATATCTCCTGGAATGTCAGGATTAACTCGGGGAAAGGTCAGAGAATGTTGTTTTTGTGAAATGCTTGTATCCCAGTGCAAGTGTGTTTGTGTAAAGATCCAAACACTGTGGTGCTTTGAGGCCTTCACTCCTGCACACTATTTTCTATATTTTATTTCTGGTTGTTAGGAAACATAAAACAGCTGTCACTGTAAGAGACCAATGTGACTGTCATCTAAATGTTTACTTCTGTTTTTCAGAACTCAAAGAGTGCCCAGGGCCTCGTGGGGCTGAAGAACTTAGGAAACACTGTAAGTAAACCAGTATGTCAGAAACCACGCATGCTGACCTGAAAGACTGAAAAGTCATTTTATTCTCCACTGAGTCTGTCGATCTTCTGAAATTCTGTTTACATTGTGCTCAGCAGAACACTTTGCTGATATGTGGCCAAGAAAGTGGTGGTCCAGCACAAAATCTGCCTGGCAACAGACAGACGGACAGCTCCTGAAATAAATACAGTGGGCCGTGTGTGGGGGGGTACAGTAATCAGAGAGTCTCATCTATGGTCTGGGGAGGACTTGTCAGAGTCAGAGATTCTTTATTGTCATTCGCACCTCATGTGGTACATGTGGTGGAGCGAAATTATGTACACAGGGTCCCAGTTACATCCAACAATAAAATGTATAAGAAAAACAGTAATAACATCTAAGATATGAACTAAGAAAAACATCAACTAAATATACACTAAGCACTAAGAGCATAAAAACATCACGTCGAACATCAGCACAAACATGAACATGAGTCTGTGTGAGCAGATGTGCACGCATGAACACATCAACATGAAACAGATCAGCAGCAACATGAAACAGATCAGCAGCAACATGAAACAGATCAGCAGCAACATGATGTGATTTTTTTCACAGTGATTATTCTGGTTAGAGATTCATGAGTCTAACAGCCTCAGGGTAGAAGCTGTTCCTCAGTCTAGTGGTTCTACACTTAATGCTCCTCAACCTCCTTCCTGAGGGGAGTGGGGCAAAAAGTGTGTGTGCTGGGTG
>NC_056503.1:3573189-3573857 GCF_014905685.2 Nematolebias whitei
TGATTATTCTGGTTAGAGATTCATGAGTCTAACAGCCTCAGGGTAGGGTATACTTGTTTAACCATCCGATTCCATTCAATTGTTGCCGGGGGTTTCAAGTCTTTCCAATTTACAGTGATTAGTTTTTTTTTAAACCAATAATAAAATATTTACTATATATTCTTGATTTGAGTTGAACTCCTCATTTAACATAACCCCCAGTATATAAAACAGAGGACCTGATGAAACCTCCATCTGCATAATTTTCTCAAGCTCCACCTTGATATAATATGTTAAAAGCTACCCAAACAAAACAACTTGGCTGAATGCAGAGGTGCGCACCCTGCTGGAAGCCAGGAACACTGCCTTCAGGTCTGGAAACTCAGAGGAGCTGAGAAGGACAAATAAAGTGCTGGTTGCTGGTATTAAGAAGGCCAAGGCCACATAAGCACAGAGGATCCAGGGTCAATTCACCTCACAAGACCCACGGAGCATGTGGAGGGGCATTAAGTGCATAACAGATTACAGTATAAAGGAAGGAGCGAACAATGCCTCAAAGACCCATCTCTGCCTGATGCCCTCAACAGGTTCTATACAACATCCCTGGAAAAGTGTTGAAAGAATGTGCCGATCAGCTCTGTAAGGTGCTGGCAGACATCTTTGACACCTCACTTACCCTGGAGACAGTT
>NC_056503.1:3573957-3575449 GCF_014905685.2 Nematolebias whitei
GGTCTTCAGGCAGGTGGGAACTGTCTCCAGGGTAAGTGAGGTGTCAAAGATGTCTGCCAGCACCTTACAGAGCTGATCGGCAAATTCTTTCAACACTTTTCCAGGGATGTTGTATAGAACCTGTTGAGGGCATCAGGCAGAGATGGGTCTTTGAGGCATTGTTCGCTCCTTCCTTTATACTGTAATCTGTTATGCACTTAATGCCCCTCCACATGCTCCGTGGGTCTTGTGAGGTGAATTGACCCTGGATACTCTGTGCTTATGTGGCCTTGGCCTTCTTAATACCAGCAACCAGCACTTTATTTGTCCTTCTCAGCTCCAGTGAGTTTCCAGACCTGAAGGCAGTGTTCCTGGCTTCCAGCAGGGTGCACACCTCTGCATTCAGCCAAGTTTTTTTGTTTGGGTAACTTTTAACATATTATATCAAGGTGGAGCTTGAGAAAATTATGCAGATGGAGGTTTCATCAGGTCCTCTGTTTTATATACTGGGGGTTATGCTAAATGAGGAGTTCAACTCAAATCAAGAATATATAGTAAATATTTTATTATTGGTTTAAAAAAAAACTAATCACTGTAAATTGGAAAGACTTGAAACCCCCGGCAACAATTGAATGGAATCGGATGGTTAAACAAGTATACCCTACCCTGAGGCTGTTAGACTCATGAATCTCTAACCAGAATAATCACTGTGAAAAAAATCACATCATGTTGCTGCTGATCTGTTTCATGTTGCTGCTGATCTGTTTCATGTTGCTGCTGATCTGTTTCATGTTGATGTGTTCATGCGTGCACATCTGCTCACACAGACTCATGTTCATGTTTGTGCTGATGTTCGACGTGATGTTTTTATGCTCTTAGTGCTTAGTGTATATTTAGTTGATGTTTTTCTTAGTTCATATCTTAGATGTTATTACTGTTTTTCTTTTACATTTTATTGTTGGATGTAACTGGGACCCTGTGTACATAATTTCATTCGCTAAAGAACCTTGAATCCTTGTATATATTATGGAAAAGTTGACATCAGTTCTACAAATGACACTGATCTTTTTGACCAAAGGTGGTGCTGTGTGGAGGTGTACCTGACATCTTGATGGGTGGGTCGTTGTGACGTTCAGAGGATTTGGTTCATTGATTTTATATATTCATTGTGACTATTTTTTAAAGTTGTGGGTAGTTCCAGTGCTGTGCATTTCTTTTTTTTCTTTTAGTGTTCAATGAAGGGGGAATGTCAGATGTTCAATTGTGTAAAAAAAAGAAGCTTAAAATAAAATGTAAAAAAAAAGAAACATCTGATCTAAAAATGATGCAGAAAAACTGGTCCATGCATTTGTCACGTCTAGACTGAACTATTGCAATGGTTTATTATCTGGGTGTCCAAATACTTCTTTAAAACGTCTTCAGTTGATCCAAAATGCTGCTGCCAGAGTCTTAACTGGAGTTACTGGGAGAGATCATATCTCTCCAGTTTTAGTTTCTCTCCATTGGCTCCCTG
>NC_056503.1:3575549-3577329 GCF_014905685.2 Nematolebias whitei
TCACCATCATCCCAGTCCCAAAGAGCTCTACAGTGACTGGTCTGAATGACTATCAGCCAGTGGCCCTCACCCTGATAGGCATTAAATGCTTCGAAAAACTGGTCATGACCCTGTAGTGAACTAAGCCTGAGGTCAAATCCTGACCTTAAGGACCTTATGGGACAGAAACTGTCATTTCATTGATTTGAATCCAGAAATACAGGTTGACCCATCCTGAGACTTTCTTTCTTGAATTAATCAAGTGAAAGAACACTCTCTTTTCTATTATCATTACTATTTTACAAATGTTTGATAATCAAAGTGTTTTTAGTTCAAACCATTTTTAGATGTTGCAGTGAACTAATCATTTTTAATTAACTGTGAAACAGTAATAATGATTTTAATCCTCATGCAAAGGAAACCATGTTGATGTCTGTTACAGAGTAATTATGCATTTTCTGATTTTCTGTCTTTGAATGAGCAAGTGTAAGCTGGTCCAAGGTTGGAGTCAAACGCAAAACAAGTTGTTGGAACGAACTGTCATGTTTTTAAAATCCTCTCAGACGTAAATATAGAGGCTGGCACCTGTTTTCCCCCAACTCGTCTAAATATTCCTCTCGTCTGTATGAAAAACATTTTCAATCTGTTCCATAACATTCTTGCTGTTTTTCTGACTCCTAGTGACCTCTTACATCACAAAAACACACCCCTGTCTGGTCGAAACGACCAATCAGGAAACTCCCAAATGAACCGGAAATAGAGCCCTTTAAATGTTGGTACTTCCTAGTTCAAACCAGTCGCTTCAGGCTCCGGATTCAGTC
Source organism: Nematolebias whitei (assembly GCF_014905685.2). Taxonomy (NCBI): domain Eukaryota; kingdom Metazoa; phylum Chordata; class Actinopteri; order Cyprinodontiformes; family Rivulidae; genus Nematolebias; species Nematolebias whitei. The sequence continues at coordinate 3,576,350 of NC_056503.1, forward strand.
GTTTGCCGCTCCAGTGCTGGGAGAACAGAAGTCCAGCATGATCCAGAGCTCTTCCGAGTCTTTTGGGATTATGACATCTTCCACCTCTGAGTGGAACTCTGACGGACTCCACTCTTGTGAGTCCACCGAGAGGTGAACCTGTGTCGGACGGAATACCGTCACTACTTCGGACGATTCACAGCTGTTCCTACGGAGACGCTGAAAGGGTGCGTTAAATGGAACTCCGTACCAGTGGAATCACCTCCTCCAGGTAAAAGAGTTGATTTATACCACCTAAGTGTACTGGGGAAGAAGCTGGGAACTCACCGGAGAGTGCCGTTCTGATGCCGACACAAACACTTCCCTCGTCCATCCTTTCACTCAATCTAAACTTCATCTTTCCATCTTTAAACTCTTCTATTTGCTAGAAATCATTCCAGATATTTTTAGAAATGTCTGTTGTACAGCTGGAAGCAAGGTTTTCAACCATCGCCGTATGGTCTTCCTTGTAAAACTTGCTAAATTAGCCATGTTGTTATTTTTCAATTTGCCAATTAATGTAAATGTGTGATGTGTTTAAATCGTTGTTAAATAAATGACCCACTGTCGTTGGTGAGTCAAAGATAAACACGTTTCCGTCCACATTTTTAATTATTCAATGCACGATATTATCCAGTCCAGAAAAATGAAAGAATCCGTTTAATTTATGAATATATATACAGCATATGTTCATCTACAACCCACACACATCAGAACAACCATCAACATTAACGAGGACCCTCACCAGTACGCATACTGCAAGAACGAATCAACAGAGGATGCCATCTCCTCTATGGTCCACACTACTCTTACGTCCGTATGCTCTTTGTGGACGTCACATCTGCCTTCAACACCATGATCCCCCAAACCCTCATGGACAAACTGCTCACACTAGGACTAAGCCCCTCTATTTGCAATTGGGTCCTAGACTTCTTAACAAACAGACCTCAGTCTGTGAGGAT
>NC_056503.1:3577429-3578574 GCF_014905685.2 Nematolebias whitei
CCTGCTGTTGGACTTACCACCCCACAAACCACATACAACTGCAGCTGCTCTGCCAGTGACATCATTGCTGACAGGTGACTCTCTCCCTACAACCTGTGAGGACCTGTTAACACGGCTGATCCTGACTTCTCACCCACAGCCAATAATAAAAATTGTTCTTGTTTTTGCACTCCTGTGTCTGGCTATTTTAAATCCAAAAACCCAATCGTGACAGCGTATCTTAGATGCATATCTACTGTTTCTTTTATACTTTATACTTTGCTATTTTTGGGTGTAACTCACACCCTGAGCAAGCTCCTGACTCTTCTTTATTTATGGACCAAAGATACTTCCTAAGAACTCTGCCTGTGAACCTTGGAACCAATAATGTTGACGTGCTATAAAAGCTTTGAGTCATTCAGTTCCACAGAACAAAACTCACTGCCACAGTTGAAATGTACAACTGGAAATAAAAGAGGGGAAAGCTCAGACTTCAGTGGAAAATTTATTCAACAATAAAAGCCTCTAACCCTCACATGGCCGCCTTGTGTGGTAAGTTGTTTTAACAGTTTTTATTTGATATGAGTGCACAAATTAGAGATGACGATTGTTTTTCAGCTCCCAAGTCAACTCAGTCAGAACTGGTTTTGCTGTTACTGGGTGAGCAGGGAAGTGGGAAGAGCTCAGCAGGAAACACCATCCTCTGTACACAAGCCTTTCATAGGAAAACCACCTGTACCAGCAAGAAGAGTGGCAAAGTCTTTGGAATGCAGGCAAATGACCAGGCTTACACTGCGTTTCTTTACCCACTTGAACTAAATCTCATCTTCACTCATTTTGTCTGAAATTCTTGCAGCAGGTAACTGTGGTGGACACACCAGGCTGGCTGTCCCATTGCTCTACTCCAAATTGGGTGTCACGGGAACTTGTCAGAAGTCTGACTCTCTGCCACCCAGGACCACATGTCATCCTACTGGTGCTGCCCACCTTCAGAACATTTGGCCAGCAGCAGTGGTGGGCCATGGAGGCCCAGCTCAGACTGCTTGAATCCCCTATCTGGCAGAGAGCCATGGTTCTGTTCACCCAGCGAGACAAGTTAGGTAAACTAACGATCACTGCTACAGTCTGCTAAATGACAACACTGAAATTAACAACATGATGGCTGT
>NC_056503.1:3578674-3582019 GCF_014905685.2 Nematolebias whitei
GTTCCTCTCAAACCCAGCCGGTCGAAGCAGATGGTCCTCTTGTCCTGATCCTGGTTCTGCTAAAGGTTTCTTCCTCATGAGGGAGTTTTTCTTTCCACTGTCGCCTTCATGCTTGTTCAAGATGAGAGTTCTGTGATGAGTTCAACTCAAAGCTGCTCCTCAGATAAATAATGTTAAATTACTATTTTATATATAAACATTTCTGTTCATTTCCCTGAGACGACTGCTGTTGTGACTTGGTGCTTTATAAATAAACTGAATTGAATTTAAACGTGATACAAGCAGTTGTTTCGTAGACCTCATTTTACATAGCGTGTAGCGTATATCTTAGCTCCTTATTTACGGTTTCTTTTGGCGCTTTGAGTATCTTGATAAGAGTAAGGCTCTATATAAGTACAGTTCATTCAATTCCATACTTTATATTTTGCTATTTTTGGCTGTAATTGGGACCCTGTGTACATAATTTCATTTCACCTCGTACCACATGTGGTGTAAATGACAATGAAGTTGACTTGATGAACATACGTTGTTGTAACAGCTGATCCTCAAAACAGACCATTTGTTTACAGTTGTAACTTTATCAATAACAACAAACAAGACAGAGACACTCTGTGTACATCCACGGTGTTCTTGACTTTTATTCATATATATATGTGTATATATATATATAAATTTATATTTGTATACTACGGCCACTGTTAAAACGTGACTCATCACATGATCACCTGTAAGTATAAATAACTTTTTTTTCTCTCTTGAAACCTGGTAAATAAACCACCTGAAAACAGTTGTGGGTCATTTTCAGCACCATTGAATAGTACATTCTCTATATTGCATCAGGATATAAAAATATACAGACGTAGTGTTTTGTCTCTTCAAAACATTCTTTCTGCGTTGTTCAATGGTATGAAACAAGAGAGGAAGAAAAGACGCCATACCGATGACGAGGGTTGTAACCGTTAGTACTTTCTGTTGTTTGTCCGTGTCAGATCCTGGCTGGACTCTCCGTCCATCCATCCATTCATTCACAGCACTTTCAAAGCATCAGTAGCAGCCACACATGAGAAAACAGATCAAATAAAACAGAAGAGGTTCTCCTCTGAAACGTTTTACAGTCACAGTGTCACCAGCCCTCCCGACCACCATCAGAGTGAAAGAGTTGCTAACAGAGTACTGGGAGAGTTGCAGTGCGATGGAAGGGAGAGCTGTGAAAAGCAGGCGAGCGTCTTCTTACAGTCAAACTCTAAGAAAAGTTTACGCACATCCCAAAGTGGTGATAATGTTCATGATGCTCTGCTAATCACTCTATGGCCCAAATGAACAACAACAGAAAATCATGAATATGAAAAAAACGTAAAAGAAACTAAGCAACAGGTGACTTTGCTTTCTGAAGCAAATGAGAATATTAAGAACAAGTGAAGGTGAAGTCAGGGTGAGTCTCAGTGCATAGAGAGGGGACGTCTGAGATGGGTTCACCTGGTTGGTCAGATGGGATTATTGCCCTGTGCCTGCCTCACACACATGCATGCGCTCACACACACACACACAGTAAACACAGATCCACCCGGATAGAGCAGGAAACAGGAGCAGTGACAGACACAGAGCTGGTAGGTTCCTGCGGAGTCCAGAGTGTTCTCCTCACAGCAGCTGGTGGAGTTCAAGCCTTCATGTGTGAACATCAAATGTCCAAAGACAAGTCCCAAACAGGCCACGCTCCAACAGCAGTCTCAGTTGTCATCTGTCCGTTCCTCCATCACGTGTCCTCCCCTCAGAGTGGTTCCACAGTCGTCCTTCAGGGGGCCTCACATCCTGGAGGAGGCCAGCTCATAGAACAAGACGTATGCGTCGCTGCTGCGCACTTGGCTGGACGACATTGGCGTTACTCTGAAAACACACAGGAGAACTGTTAACTCCATTATAACCACAGAGGTAAAATAAGGTGTGGTGGTGGCTAAGAGTCAGCTGCAGTGCACACTTTGAGTGGTAACGATAAGAACTGGGTTAAAACTGCTGAAAATTACTAGAGTCAACTCTGTTGGTTTGTTAGCAAAATATCCCAAGAATTACTGGACAGGTTTTAATAAAACTTTCAAAAACCTAATGAACAAACCGTTCAACATGGCAGCCACAGCTAATTAACCTTAGCCAGGTCAGAAAAGGCAGAACGATGTTACAGACACTGGATGAAGGCTCATGCACAACACGCCTCGGTGCGGGACTGACACGTGCTGTGGTCGCCTCGCTCCATGCACGACACAAGGAGGTGGTGACGGGCCTGAGACAGCCCACCTCTGATGTCCTTGACTCACTCTTAGATTTGTCCACTCATGGGGTGATCTAGGGATGGAACCGACTAGTCGACCAGTCGATTCTAAGACATCTTGCGAGTTTTTTAAATTTCATGTCGACTAGTCGCAGTCAGTGGGCGTGTCACATGATCAGTGCCGGGCGCTGGCTACAAAACTGATTCTTCCAAGCAGATGAAGGAGAGGAGCAGCCCAAGTCTTCCCAAACAGGTAGAAATTCATCAACAGTGTGGAAGCATTTCACTAAAGATGATGTTGTTTTTACTTTCATTTTATTTAACTCACTAAATAAAGTAAAAATAAAAACATGGGTGTGCACCACCGGAGCTTCCACTGTGCACCACCACCAGAGGAGAAGCCACCACCACGGTGGTTTATGTTATTTAGTGGATTCAATAAAATAAAACAAATTTTTGCAGCTTACTTTACTACTTGCTCTCGCCGAGATCAGATGCTTTTCCATCCCTCTCAGCTTTGCTGCTCTGTCTGTCTGTGAAACTGCTTCTGAACCTCTCTTGCATTTCTTCTGAACCATAATTATGGACTTGTTTTGATCAGTTGGTCCCTCAACTCAATTTACAACATTTCTTCGAAAGGAAGACAGGCTTTAGGCGAGCCGATTTGCCCTGTTGGCACGCACACAGCTGGATATGTCATTGACTTGGACTTGATGATGTGTCTCTGTTGTCATTTGTGGATTGTAAGGACGCATATTTAATTGGATTTTCGATAACTGGTTCCTGCTTTTTTGAATTCGGCTGGTTGCTGGTTTTATTTACAATCAAGGAAGTCGTTGGCAGCAAATTTGGACCAGATCACACTGCTTGCCTTTATGATGGCTTGATTTGTGCCTCGAGTACCCAGAGTCAAATGCTTTGGGCAGAATGGATCAGATCTCTGGGATTTTACTCAGTGACGTTCCATCGGTGTGGCCATGTAATTTGGACATTTCGGAACCGAGTCGACCAACACAGACTGAAGGTAAATGTTATTAAGTTCTGCCTTCCCCCAAAACAACTGTGTGTTTATCTGAATTTGG
>NC_056503.1:3582119-3584131 GCF_014905685.2 Nematolebias whitei
AAGCCGGTATGTATTCATGTCCAACAACTGGCTGCTGTAATAATTCTCTTTGAGGTCAGCATACACGTACATAATATCAATAAATGTAGAAGTGGGCATTATTCAAGTTTTCTATTATTGTTAAATTTTAATTCAATTCAGTTTCTTTATAAAGCACCAAGTCACAACAGAAGTGTCTCAGGGAACTGAACAGAAACATTCATATATAAAATAATAATTTAAGAATTTATCTGAGGATCAGACTGCTTTGAGTTTAACTCATCACAGAACTCTCATCTTGAACAAGCATGAAGGCGACAGTGGAAAGAAAAACTCCCTCATGAGGAAGAAACCTTTAGCAGAACCAGGATCAGGACAAGCGACCATCTGCTTCGACCGGCTGGGTTTGAGAGGAACAGATACACAATGGCAGGTCAAGAATCACGTTAAGATAGAAATAATATCAAATGAAAACTATTCAATTTTAACAATTCATTTAAGGAAATGAGGTCAATTTGTCCTCTAATAATCTAAGCTTAAGACAGTACAACAAGCCAACTCTAACTATAGGATTTATCAAAAAATCTTAATCCCAGTCTTAAAACTGGATAATGTGTCAGCCTCATGGACAGAAACTGGAAGTTGGTTCCACAAGAGAGGAGCCTGAGAACTGGAAGATCTGCCTCCCATTCTGCTTTTGGAAACTCTAGGAACCACAAGTAAACCTGCAGTCTGATAGTGAAGCGCTCTGTTAGGAAAATATGGAGCAATAAGATCAGTAACATAAGATGGAGCTAGGTTGTTGAGAGCTTTGTAGGTTAGAAGTAAGATTTTGAATTCTATTCTGGATTTGACAGAGAGCCTGTGGAGAGAAACTAAAACTGGAGAAACATGATCTCTCCCAGTAACTCCAGTTAAGACTCTGGCAGCAGCATTTTGGATCAAATGAAGACGTTTTAAAGAAGTATTTAGACACCCAGATAATAAACCATTGCAATAGTCCAGTCCAGACGTGACAAATGCATGGACCAGTTTTTCTGCATCATCTTTAGATCAGATGTTTCTAATGTTAGTGATATTACGCAGGTGGAAGAAGGAGGTTCTAGTAACGTTCTTAATGTGGGGGATAAAAGACATGTCCTGATCAAAAATAACACCAAGATTTTTAACATTAGAGCTGGAGGACAGATTAATGCATCTAAGGAGGGAGAAAGACTGAAAAATTCATTCCTAAGGTGCTCAGGTCCAAAAACCAAAACCTCAGTTTTGTCTGTGTTCAACAGGAGAAAATTAAGGGTCATCCAGGTTTTTATGTCTTTAAGACATGCTTGTAGTCTAAGTAGCTGATTGGATTCATTGGGTTTCATAGACAAATATAACTGTGTATCATCAGCATAACAATGAAAATTTATCCAATGCTGTTTAATAACTTTACCTAATGGAAGCATATATAAAGTAAAGAGTATTGGTCCAAGCGCTGAATCTTGAGGAACTCCATGACTAACTTTGGTGTATGAAGAAGATTCATTATTTATATTTACATATTGGAATCTATCAGATAAATGTTTTAAACCAGTTTAGAGCCGTTCCTGTAATCTCAACATAATATTATGATCAACTGTATCAAATGCAGCACTGAGGTCTAACAGGACAGTGTTTTACCATTTAACTTTGATGCATGGTTACTTTCAGCCCAGTAGTATATTTCTGTAAAATAAATCATAGAAATGTTTTCAGCAGCATTGATCCTAAATTTGATATCTTATGTGAAGACCCAGTCTTCTAAATATACTTATAATTGTTATTTATTTAGGATGTTTCCTGACTTCAAGAATTAAAATGTCAGTTCATCACAATGATACATACACGCTGGACAAATACTGTCACGGTTTGTAAAGGTTTGGACCCAGGCATGCAGACCACCATGAGGAGCTCAAAAATAAAGCTAAACTTTATATTAAAAAAGACTAACTTGGCAGCAGAACGTACAAAACTGAGGTTAGGCACAAGGAGTTATAAAAGAAACCAGATTT
>NC_056503.1:3584231-3585381 GCF_014905685.2 Nematolebias whitei
TACAAAACTGAGGTTAGGCACAAGGAGTTATAAAAGAAACCAGATTTGAATAATGCACAATGCTCAACTGAAGCTGGAGAACTGAAAGACTACAAAGGCTGGGACTGATGAGGGAAGTGGCTGCAGCTGTGGCAGGTGAAACAGAGAGCAGGTGTAGATGGGCGTGGCACTCACACTGAGGAACAGAAACTGATTGATGGCACAGGGGAAACAAAAAGGAACACAACAAGGCACAGACTAACAAAACAAAACAACAGCAAACACAGTATCAAAAATAAATCAAAACCACAGAGTTTAACAAACACAGTTTTCAGTTTTGTGTACTTTGTTGTGCAGATTTTAAAAGCTCCACATGTGCACTGCAGAGAACGTAGTTTGTTGTATCTTGGGTCACTTTGTCCTGTGGCTCAACTGAACGCTGTCTGTTCTCTCCAGACGTGCTACAGGTGTAAAGCCAGAAGAAGGTGTACCAAGAAATTCACAGTACAGAAGTTCCCCAAGATCTTAGTGCTACGTATCCTTTGCCTCAGACACCAGGGTGGGGTTCTGGTTCTGGTTCTGGTGTGTTCCGCCAGCACCAGCAGGGATTCTGTGTTGTTGTTCAGACAGAGGAGTTTTGACGCAGAGATATAAAAACGGCCTCAGGTTTTGATTTGACGCAGCAGAGATTGTTTTCTCCTTAACCGTGCGCCCACTGCAGACCTGAAACGCTTCTCTGAGGCGCGGAGAACAAGCAAACTGTCCACCTTTGTTAATTTCCCTATGAAGGATCTTGACCTGCGAGAGTTTGCCTCTGACAACAGCAGTAAGTAATTAGCCTAACATCTTTACTTGCTTTATGTTCTGCTTTTGTTATTAGCCAGTATTTAGATATTTACTGGTGCTTTAATCAAAAACTTCATCCTAATATAAAACATAAAAATACTGTAACGCATATTTAAAGACTAACTGTCAAAGCAGTAAGTTTTGAGTTGACTTCTGTTGTGTCTTTTGTCCCCTTCAGCAAACGCAGAGTACAACCTGTATGCAGTGTCAAACCACTCGGGTACCACCATGGGTGGTCACTACACAGCCTACTGTCGCAACCCCACCTCGGGAGAATGGTACACGTTTAATGACTCCAGGTGAGTTTGAGTAAACACCAGACGGC
>NC_056503.1:3585481-3587670 GCF_014905685.2 Nematolebias whitei
GAGAGTCTGGAGTCTGATAGTTCCAGAGGCTGAGGAGATGAAGAACTAGAGAGTTGCTGGAGTTGAAAGATTCTGTTAGAGTCTGAGAAGTTCTGAAGAATGAAAGGAGTTCATGGTTCTTGGGTGCAAACGCATTCAGGATGATCCAGAGACGTTTTGGGATTATAATTTCTGTTTGAAAACCACGTACGACTCCCCGAGGGTTTGGTAGTTCTCACGGAGACGCTGAAAAGAGTCAGAAAGGAACCTACACCGACGCTGAGTTCATCATCAAGGTAGATGGTTCTATTTTCGACCAAGTGTACCGTGGGCAAGCTGATATCTGATGGAGCGTGCAATTTCTGGTCAAACAGATTAATTCCCTCACATATTTCTCTGTAAGATAAATCTCCATTTCATCTTAAAACTCTCCTCTTTCTCATAAAATCAGTACAGATATTTTAGAAATATCTGAAGCAAAGTCCTCGATCACCGCCGAGTGATCGATGCTCATTTCCTGTGAAACTTGTCTGTTATTATTTTCATATTTTGCCAAATTAATGTAAATGTTTGATGTTAAACTTTGATTCTGAAAATAAATGACCGCATTGATTTGATGGGTCAAAGATAAATGACGTCTCTCGTTACATTTCTGTTAAATTCAATGCACGACATTACACAGTCAGAAAAATGAGGAACTCGTGAAAAAGTATGCATATATATCTCATATATTGTCATACTACACTGTCATTAACATAGATTAGTGCCATCCAATTTAACTTGTGTGTAAGGTCAGTATTTTTGAAAAAAACTTAATCACATATTGATATTTTCATACATACGATACATACAGATGTATAGTACATATGATACATATAGATGTACAGTACATACGATACATACAGATGTACAGTACATACAGATACATACAGATGTACATACAGATACATACACGGGTACATTTGTTGGTACTGTTACAGCTTATTGCAACAACGCTGCATTTCTCATAAAAAAATGATTCAGTTAAAAGCAGTTATCTACTGTACAACTGCAAATAATTAGTATATGATGAACAAAATATGTGAAAGGAAATAATGTGTTTAATTTACAAAAATCTGCTAAAATTGTAAGAAAATGTTGTTGACACTCCTAAAGAGGTTATCTTTGTAATTATAGACATGTTTCAAACTGTTTGAACTTAATTAGTATCACAGGAACTTCCAAGCTTTTTTTTAGCCAGTCAGCCAATTTAAAGGGATCAAGCTGATGTCTGCCGTTGCTGAGGGATTTTTTTTTTTCATTCAACCTTTATTTAGACAGATATGTCACATTGAGCCTAGAAGACTCATTTACAAGTGAGATCTGTTTAGACATACAAAAAGTAATGAAACTGGACACATGTAGGAATTGGATGCAAAAAAATTCCTATCAGACTTTTTTTCCTGCCTGAGAAGAAAAAAACTCTATTATAAAACACCTGACACAAACAAGCACATAGTGACGTACACATTCTGCAGAGGGGGATGATGAGAGCGGTGAGCAATGTTTATAGATGCTCTCAAGGTCACTGTAAGAGTTCTGATAAGAATGGGATAATCAGCCAGTGTCCTCTGGTGAGCTCCATTAATATTCTCGATGTATGTCGAGGAATGGCCAAGAATAACGACTATGAGAATCCAAGAGTCCTGAAATGATGACACGTTTATTCAGCTGGTTTCATCTGGTTATCAGTTGGAAATTCCTCAGGGAAGGGGTGGTGAGCGTCAGATCCCATGTTTTCCAGGTGAATTCAGATAAGATGGCCTTCAAGGCCAGCCAAGGGAGCCAAATTCAGATAAACACACAGTTTTTTGGGGGACAGGCAGAACTTAGTGACATCTACCTTGAGTCTGTGTTGGTCCAAACGGTTCCGAAATGTCCAAATTACATGACCCCAACGATGTAACGTGACTGAGTAAAATCCCCGAGATCTGATCCATTCAGCCCAAAGCATTAAGTCTGGGTACTCGAGGCACGAACCAAGCCATCATAAAGGCAAGCAGCGTGATCAGGTCCAAATTTGCTTCCGACGACTTCCTTGATTGTAGATAAAACCAGCAACCAGCCAAATCCAAAAAGCAGGAACCAGTTATTGTAAATCCAATTAAATATGCGTCCTTAAAATCCACAAATGGCAGCAAAGATAGACGCATCATCAAGTCTTCAAGTCG
>NC_056503.1:3587770-3598237 GCF_014905685.2 Nematolebias whitei
TCCACAAATGGCAGCAAAGATAGACGCATCATCAAGTCTTCAAGTCGATGAGATATCCAGCTGCGTGCATGCCAACAGGGCAAATCGGCTTGCCTAAAGCCTGTCTTCTCTTCGAAGAAATGTTATCAATTGTGATGAGGGACCAACTGATCAAAACAAGTCCATAATTATGATTCAGAAGATATGCAAGAGAGGCTCAGAAGCAGTTTCACAGACAGACAGAGCAGCAAATCAAAGTGGAGAGGGAGGGGAGAGGAAAAGCGTCCAACCTTGGCAAGAGCAAGTGGTGAAGTTGAACAATGAATCTTTGTAGTTTTTGATATGAACATTTTTCTGGACTGGAATTGAACAAGAAATGCAAGAAAACCTTTATTTTTTGGTGCAAGATAGTCAAGTGGGTAGGAGTTACACTGTGTAAAAAAAATAAAGTGTATACCTTTTTCTTTTTGCTTGTCCAAGGCGATGCAGGGTGACCAATCCTGGTGAGTGGAGGGAACAATTTTATCCTGGTGCAATTTTGGAGCCAGGGGGGTGGCCAATAGTGGCCTTGGCTACCATATATTAATTTATGACCCCCCTCTAGGACTACCCCGGTAGAGGGATCTTTTTACACCTAAAAACCGTATCTCACAAAAGTGAGTACACCCCTCATATTTTGGTTAATATTGTATTATATTTTTCATGGGACAACATAAAATATGGGGCAGCACGATGGTGCAGTTGATAGAGCTGCTGCCTCTCAGCGAGAAGGTTGCCCCGATTCAGAGATTCAGACATTCAGATTCAGAGAGATTTATTTGTCATACACAACACACGTGGTACATGAGGTGGGACAAAACTATATACACAGGGTCCCAGTTACATCTTACAAAAACACAAATTGTAAAGAAAAACATTAGTAAGATCCTAGTCAAACTAAGAACTAAGAATATACTACATTCACTAAACTAAGAATACACAAGACTAAGAATACGCTAAGCACTAATAGTACAAAAACAATGCGCCAACACAACAGCAGCACAAACATGAGTCTGTGTGAGCAGATGAGGACCAATGAACACAGCAGCATGCAATGATCAGCAGCATAAGATCAGCATCATGGATAGTCATCAGCACATATCAACAACCAAGTGGCATTACAGTGATTTTTCACAGTTTTCTTGATCAGGCTGGTAATGTTGTTGCTCCAGCTGAGGGTGCATTCAGGTGCACACCCAAGTACTTGTAGCTGGAGACCACTTCCACCACAGATCCTCCTATGTTCGTGGGGGGGGTGGGTGGTAGGTGAGTTTATTCCATCTGAAGTCCATGACCGTCTCCTTCGTCTTATTCACATTATGGGTTGAACGAGTATATAATTTTTAAACTCGACATTAACATAATAAAACCAGAGTAGAACTTGAGTATTTGATGATGTCATATATCTCAAGATGCAAAAATAAATAAATAAATAAAACCGCAAATTAAAGGTAATTATTTACAACAACAAAAAAGACCAACAAAACATTGGGAGTGTATATTATGCTCCTACCATTTATCGTACTGCAAATAAGTCACAGGAAAAACTAAACTATTAGTTATTATTATTAAACTGCAAGCGTGAAGAAACGTGCAGCACGTCAAAATCGAAACTTAACCGAAACTGGTTCTGTGGATTGGACTTCGTGTTACACCATACTCTGTGACCTGCAACAGTGCAACACCGCCCCCTACGGTCATACGGTGGTCACATAATATGATGTCACTACGGATACTCGATGTTAAATTTTTAACCTCGATAGATGTCCTAACAATCGATGTGTAGATTACTCGAGTACTCTGTTAATGCCCTAATTCACATTGATGTGAAGGTTGTTCGTCCTGCACCAGCTCTCCAGGTGTTTCACCTCCTGCCTGTAGCTGGACTCATCATTGTTTTTGATGCATCCAACTAACGCTATATCGTCTGCAAACTTTACAATATGACAGCCTGGATGGGTTGGTATGCAGTCATACATTAGCAGAGTGAACAGGAGGAGGCTCAACACACAGCCCTGGGGGGAGCCCATGCTGAGGGTTATGGTGGAGGAGGAGAAGTCGTGGATCTTCACAGATTGTGGTCTGTTGGTTAAGAAGTCTGGGACCCAGTTGCATAGAGAGGAACTTAGTCCTATTGTGATTAGTTTGCCCATCAGGGTCTGGGGAATTATGGTGGTGAAGGCAGATGTGAAGTCCACGAAGAGCATATGGATGTAGGAGTCCTTCTGCTCCAAGTGGGGGAGAGCAGTGTGGACCACAGAGGAGATGACATCCTCTGTTGATAGATTCTCATGGTATGCATACTGGTGAGAGTCCACATTGATGTTAGCTTTGATGTGGGTCATGACCAGTTTTTCAAAGCATTTAGCCACTATATGGGTGAGGGCTACTGGCCGATAGTCATTCAGGCCAGTCACTGTAGAGCTCTTTGGAACTGGGATAATGGTGGCAGTCTTGAGGCAGGTGGGAACTGTTGTCAGGGTGAAGGAGGAGTTAAATATGTCAGCCAGCACTTCACAGAGCTGATCGGCACAGTCTTTCAGCACCTTCCCCAGGATGTTGTCTGGGCCAGTTGCCTTGTGAGGTTTGATCCTCCTGAAAGTACTCCTTACTTATGCTGAGGTCACGCTGAGGAACTCTTCTTCTTGTGATAAGGTAAGTCTGGAGCTGGGTGGTCTGTTCGGGTCCTCAAAGCATGCGTAGAATCTGTTGAGGGGCAGAGGGCATTTTGCACCTCTGCCTTTATAATCTGTTATGCACTTAATGCTCTTCTACATGTTCTGTGTGTGATGAGAAGTGTCCCTGGATCTTAGGTGCATATGCTGCTCTGGCCCTTTTAATATCAGCATCCAGCTTTAACCTTGTCTTCCTCAGCTGCTGTGAATTGCCAGACCTGAAGGCAGTGCCCCTGGCTCTCAGCAGGGTGTGTACTTCTGCATTCAGCCAGGGCTTTTTGTTCAGCTAGCTTTTCACATTCCTTAAGGTGGTGACGTCACCAGTACACTTAGACATGTAACACAGGACTGAGGATGCATATTCTTCTAAGTCTAGCATCCCTCCCTCCTTGACAGCAGCTTCCTAGAATACTTGCCAGTCTGTGTGTTGAAAGCAGTCCTTTAAAACAGAGTCACTGTTTCTTACCCACCCCTTTAAACGTCTTTGTGTCGGTCTGGACCCTCCCATCGGGGGCAGGTAAGCAGGAGCCAGAAGGATTGATATGTGATCAGAGAATCTGAGGTGGGGGCGGGGTACGGCTTTATATGCATCTTTCACGTTAGTGTAAACACTGTCCAGTGTGTTACTTCCTCGCGTTGGTATGGTGACCTGCTGATAAAAACTTGGCAGTGTCTCCTTCAGATTTACGTGGTTAAAATAACCAGCCACCACATAAAAAGCCTCCGGGTGTTTGTTCTGAAGCGAGCTGATATTATTATTTAGCTCCTTCAGGGCATCTTTAACATTAGCGTTCGGAGCTATATAAATAGCTATTATAAACAATGCCGTAAACTTGCGGGGTAAATAATGTGGTCGACACTTAACTGTTAGTTGCTCTAAAGCCTCGGAGCATGTACTGTTTATCAGCGTACATTTGTGGACCAATCTTTGTTTATGTAAACACACACCTCCATGTGTCTTTCCCATTTTTTTCGCTGCAGCGATCCACTCGAAACAAAAGTCTGCCGTCCATCTGAAACGCTGAGTCCAGCATGTCGCTGTTTAGCCATTTCTCTGTGAGACATAGTATAACACATTCATTCATCTCCTCTGAGGCACTCACGCTCAGTTGAAGCAGATCCATCTTGTTATCCAAGGACCGGCCAATGGCCAGAAAGAGAGACAGTATCGGGAGTCTGCCAGACCTAGCATTAGCTTTCTGCCTCACCAGCATGCCAGCCCGGCATCCTCTCGTCTTCCCTCGGGCACAGTGTCCCCTCTTTCCATTTGAGCGCTGCTATTCCACGCTGCTGTCTCCACGCTGATGTCCGTAAAAGTTGCAGTCTGCCGAGCGTAGCCTTAAGATTGTTGTTGATTGCTGCTGTGTTCAGTGTTAAATCATCTCTCATCCTCATCATTTCGGTTCGGCTATAATTCACACACTTAATGTGTGCAGAGTCAGGTTCAGAGTCAGTCTCAAAACTCCTGAAAACTGGGATCTCACTGGGAGCCAGTGAAGCTGCGGCTGCTCTGAGCGAGGCCATCTTGATTAAAAAAATCCCATCCGGGAGCCATTGTGGGTGGAGTTTGCATGTTCTCTCCGTGCTGCATGGGTTTTTTTCCGGGTACTCTGGTTTCCTCCCACAGACCAAAAACATACATGTTAGGCTGATTGGTAACTCTAAATTGTCCCTAGGTGAGAGTGAGAGAGTGAATGGTTGTTTGTCTCGTTTGTACCTATGTGTCCCTGATGGACTGGAGACCTGTCCAGGGTGTACCCCACCTCTCACACAGTGATAGATGGATTTTGGCACCAGTGACCCCCGCAACCTGAAAAGGAAGAAGCGGGCAAAAATAATGGATGGATGAACACAGAGCAGACAGCATCCCCACTAACTCAGGAGCCAGGCAGAAGGAGAAATCCCACATAAGACAGGCTCTAGAGAAATGTGGATATCCTAACTGGGCCTTCCTGAAAGCAGAGAAGAAACCCAAACAGGACTCCAGTCAGCCATCAGGTGAAAAGGAGGAACCCAGCCACAGACCAGTGGTCATTTCGTATGTTGTGGGAGTATCAGAGAAACTGAGATGTTTATTTTCTAAACACAACGTCCCAGTGGCTTTTAAACCCCAAAAAACCTTACAACAAAAACTGGTTCATCCCAAAGATCCAGTCTCTCGGCACAGAGTAATATTGTGTATGCTGTTCAGTGTCAGGAGGGCTGTGATCAGTCTTACATCGGGGAAACTAAACAGCCACTGGCCAAAAGGATGGCCCAGCACAGAAGATCAACATCATCAGACCAGGACTCTGCGGTCTACACTCATCTCCAGGCCAGCGGTCACTCTTTCAGGGATGAAGATGTTCACATCCTTGATAGAGAGGAACAATGGTTTGAGAGAAGAGTAAAGGAGGCCATCTTTGTGAAAAGAAATCGTCCATCATTAAACAGGGGTGGAAACCTCTGTGTAACTGTCCCCCTCTTACAATGCTGTGATTGCTAGTATCACTCAGCCCTCTGTGAACAGTAAACAGCCATCAGTGTGCTAATGATCTATTGTTAGGCTGATGGTCCTTCTTGAGCATGTGAGCAGCTGGTTTTGGTTGTCAGCAGCAAAACTGGTTGATCCACTCTGAGAAGGTGCTATTTAAGAGACTGAGCTGAATACAGCTCCTCAGACTGAGGAAGTCTTTCAGATGAAACGTTTCTACATGTTTTTGTTGTTGTTGCCATTTTTGAACATCCAGAGGACCCGACTTAACTTTTTTAGATCCTCTCAAAATAATTCAACACATAGCCATTAATGTCTAAACCGCTGTCAACAAAAGTGAGTAAAAAGTCTATTTATCTCCTCTTAAATTATACCACATTTGTTTGAAAAATGCACTGAGTTGAGTATGAGGGTTGCACCCATAAAAAAACCTTGCCTGATCTTTTTTGCCAAAGCCAAACCGTTTATTCTGTTAGACTTGTTTTGAGCTTTTGATTCCCCAGGTGCTGACAATCAGGCACCTTATTGTCAGCACCTGTGAGCAAGAATTTTGCTGCAGGGGTCACAAATGCTCTTTTTGCACCACTCCTACTCAGCCCCAACTCTGCTCAGTTCATCCTGGATTTGCAACGCACTTCAGGACAGGTTCTGGAGGCGTGTCCAGAATCCAACATCCTGCTAATGAACTTTTAATGAACTTTTAATGAACTTTAATTCACCGAGTGAGAGTTCTGCAATGAGTTAAACTCAAAGCAGTCTGCTCCTCAGATAAATAATGTTAAATTATTATTTTTCAATATGAATGTTTCTATTAACTTATTTTATATATAAATATTTCTGTTCAGTGCCCTGAGACGACTTCTGTTGTGACTTGGTGCTATATTAATAAACTGAATTGAATTAAATCTCTGATGAACCAGATTCTACAAAAACATTTATATTTAACATTCTATATTTTTCTTCATCATTTGATGTATTTGCACTCGTGTCTACTTTTATTGTTCAATTAGATATGTGGTTTTGTTTCTTGTATACAGATTGTTTTATTTTAGCTTTGATTTAAAGTGTAATTCTTGTTTTGTGATTTGTACATCTGTGGGTTAAAATAAAGTTGAACCAATGGCCGTAGCTCTTCTTTATATATATTTGAGGGAAATATTCCTGAGATACAATAATTTTGTCTTTTTATGATTTTTCAGCTGAGTTAACTTTAATTAACAGATTATTTAATAAAGTCAAAGTGAAAACAGGATTTCATGATAAAGCCGGCACCGTTTATTTATTTTTTATTCTTCACTGATAAAAAAACAAACATTTTTTATATGTAAAATGTTTTTTTTCAGGGAGGAGGTCCTACCCTCATCTATGGTCACGAGCTTTGGGTTGTGACCGAAAGAACGAGATCTCGGATACAAGTGGCCGAAATGAGTTTTCTCCGTAGGGTGTCTGGGCTCTCCCTTAGAGATAGGGTGAGAAGCTCGATCATCCTGGAGGGACTCAGAGTAGAGCCGCTGCTTCTCCACGTCGAGAGGAGCCAGTTGAGGTGGCTTGGGCATCTGTTTAGGATGCCTTCTGGACGCCTCCCTGGTGAGGTGTTCCGGACACGTCTCACCGGAAGGAGGCCCAGAGGAAGACCCAGGACACGCTGGAGGGACTATGTTTCTCGGCTGGCCTGGGAACGCCTTGGGATTCCCCCGGAAGAGCTGGCCCAAGTGGCTGGGGAGAGGGAAGTCTGGGCCTCCCTACTTAGGCTGCTACCCCCGCGACCCGACCCCGGATAAGCGGAAGAAAATGGATGGATGGATGGAAAATGTTTTTTTTTTTAAACAATTTCCACCCTCCATCCTGGTCCTCCCACCTGCCAGAGCTCAGAATCCAGCCTTGTGTGCTTCAATGGGTAGGCAGCTCGTATGATACTCCGCAGTGACTAGCTCGCTCTGAATTTTGTCGTAGGTCACCAAACACAAAAAACGCCTGTACTTCAGCATTAGAACACGGTGTTGTCATTATTGTTTTTAAAATCTAAAAAATAGATCCAGCCGCTGCTCCGAGTTCCAAGTAATTGCAAATGGCGGATCGGTGAAAAGTTTCTGAGAGAGATCCAGTGACCAATCTGTGGCCAACGGTGTTCTGACGTCACGTTTAGGTGCCGACTCAGCTCGAACGGTCCCACCAGAGAAGCAGGGACAAAAAAAGGGGTCGAATAAGCTAAAAAGTACTAGTGGAAAAGCGCTCAAACCGTAGCGAACTGAGCAGAGTTGGGGCTGAGTAGGAGTGGTGGAAAAGAGGCACACGACAAATTATGAAGAGGGTGTTCCAAAAATGTAAGACTACAAGATAACCATTTTCTCACCCTGTCAAAACTTGGGAACACTAGGCAGTACTCCACAGATTTGAAATCCAGGTTTGCCAGATGATATAGCATGACTCTCTACTCAGATAATCTGAAATAGACAGCACACAGTCAATTTCTGGTCTCATAAGCCTCTTTTCCATAGCTCCTCTTCAGCACGACTCGACTTGTTTCAGTACGGTTTAGAGCCCTTTTCCACTATCACTTTTTCATGGAACCGGTATCTTTTTTGGTCCCTTCTTCTTAAGGGTTCCAAGCGAGCCGAGCCGGCACCAAAACGTGACGTCAGAACACTGTCAGTCACTGATTGGTCAGGAGGCGGAGTCACTAGAGGTGTGAAATTTTTTCAAAACGATCGATCCGCCATTTGCAATTACTGGTGTTTGAACTTGAGGAGCGATTGGACCTATTTTAAAAACAATAATGACAACACCGTCAGTGTTTTCCCTAGATAAGAGGTTTTGGTTTTTGGACCTGAGTACCTTAGGAATGAATTTTTCAGTCTTTCTCCCTCCTTAGATGGCATTAATCTGTCCTCCAGTTCTAATGTTAAAAATATTAGTGTTATTTTTGATCAGGACATGTCTTTTATCCCCCACATTAAAAACGTTACTAGAACTGGAGTTAGGGTTGGCTTGGGTTTCCTGAGCTGTCCCTTAGTTATGCTGCTATAGGCTTAGACTGCTAGGGGACAAACTGACCACAATTTTCACTCTACTTCTGCCTTTACTTACTCTGCTCAACCTGTTTTGTATTTGTAATTATTTTGTCTATCCTTAACATGTGTTTTTGTCTTTCAGATACACCTGGACCTATACCTGGATCTACCATTCTGTGTTCGTCTGTCTCTCCTTTCTGTCCTCTCAACCAGCCGGTCAAAGCAGATGGCCGCTTGTCCTGAGCCTGGTTCTGCTGGAGGTTTCTTCCTGTTAAAAGGGAGTTTTTTCCTTCCACTGTTGCCACTGTGCTTGCTCAGGATGGGAGACTGCAACAAAGCCAAGATTCAACTTGTCTGCTGGATTCCTTAGATAGATAACTTTACTAATAGGCTTTTATGTATGTGAATGTTTCTGTAAAGTGCCCTGAGACAACTTTGTAGTGAGTTGTAATATATATAAATAAACTGAATTGAATTGAATAACTTGCCATGGCGGGGTGCTCATCTCGTCCGTGATTTTTGTTCGGGGGAGTGGGTGGTGGTGGGGGGGGGGGGGGGACTGAGACTCGGACTGAGACTCATCCTAAGCTGCACAGTGCGCTGTTTAAACCAACAATTTTAGAGGGGGGGGGGGGGGGGGCACAGAGACAGCCACACGCTGTTTGCACTGACAGTTTCACAGTGTGTGTGAGAGGAGAGAGACAGAGACACATCTCAGCCACGCGCTGTCTTAACCGACAGTTTTTTATTTTGACGGGGGAGGTGGGGGTCGTGGGGGGAGAGACAGATGCACATCTGAGCCATGCGCAGTTTGTACCGACAGTTTTCGAATGGCGGAGGTGCATTCAGTGTGAGGGTTCAACATGAAGGAAGGGGCTGCCTTTAGCTTTTTAGCTAGTGCACCTGCATTGCGAGCTGCTAGTTTAGTGTTACTTCAGTGCCGACAGGTGGTTGGGGGTGGGGTTCGGTAGACAGGGCACTCGGTTCTGCTGACGGGGCGGGGCGCCCCGCGTGTACAATGGTAGGGGAAAAACTGACCGTGGTCTAATGCTCATAGATCATAGGGTCAAAATGTGAAGAACAACAGAAAACAGTATTCTAATTGCTACACCAAGAAGGTGAAGTTTTTGGTGGCAGTAGTGTGATGAAATAAGATGGCATCTCCCTCACTGGAAAAACAAGGCTCGTCATTGTTGGAAGCAGTCTCAATGCAGAGAGATCAAGAAGAGATGCCATAACCAGTAGCAATCCAGTACTTCCACAGTCTGAGATCGAACGTATCCTACAAGATGACAAGATTAAAAAAAAGATGTTCTATTATAGGGTGGCACGGTGGCACAGTTGGTAGAACAGCTGCCTCTTAGCGAGAAGCTTGTCAGATCAAATCCCAGCCAGAGGGGCATTCTGGGTGGAGTTTGTATGTTCTCTCCGTGCATGTGTGGGTTTTCTCTGGATACTCCGATTTCCTCCCACAGACCAAAAACATGCATGTTAGGCTGATTGGTAACTCTAAATTGTCCCTAAGTGTGAGTGAGAGAGTGAATGGTGTTTGTCTCGTTTGGCTTTAAGTGTCCCTGTGATGGAGTGGAGACCTGTCCAGGGTGTCCCCCACCTCTCAAACAGTGATGGCTGAATATGAGCACCATTGACCCCCCGCAACCTGGAAAGGAAGAAGCGGGTAAAGATAATGTATTTGTATTCAACCTTTATTTATACATATTAATCACACTGAGCTTCAGAGACTCATTTACAAGTGATACCTGTTTTAGACAGACAGACAAAAGTAAGGAAAAGAGAAAACATGAGGGGAGGTAATAAAAAAATCATATCTCGTACTATGTCCTGGCTGGGGCGCAGTGTGAAAGTTGGAAAAAAAAAAACCTCACACATAAACAGACACAAATGACGTCATGATACGTTTATGAGAAGGAGGCCGACAGATGGTGAATTGTCCGTAAACACTGCCAGAAAGTCCTATAGTCCCAATAAGAGATTGTACAGTATCTATCAGCAGGCTCAGCTCTGATACAGGTCCACAGGTGTCTTCGGGAAGGGGGTGAGTTGTCCATGAATACTTCCAGAAAGTTCCAGTCCTGATAAGAGATGGTGCAATGTCTATCAGCCAGCTTAGCTCTGATACAGTTCAACAGAAGTCCTCGGGAAGGGAGCAGGAAGGGGATGGGAGGAACAAAGCGGAGCTTCTAGTTCGCATAACCTCTAGGAGAAATTTGAGATGTTGGCCTATTCAAAGGCAAGGGGGGAAGCCAGATTCATCCATCCATCCATCCAT
>NC_056503.1:3598337-3599610 GCF_014905685.2 Nematolebias whitei
TAAATAAATCAGAATCTGCCTGTCCCAAAACAATTAGTGTTACCTGAATCTGTGTTTGCCCAACCAGTCTACATGTGCTTTGTGGACTTGGAGAAGGCATTCGACTGCATCCCTCGGGGAGCCCTGTGAGAGGTACTCTGGGAGTATGGGGTAACAGGCCCTTTGATATGGGCTGTTAGGTCCCTGTATGACCGGTGTCAGAGCTTGGTCCGCATTGCTGGCAGTAAGTCAAGCTCGTTCCTGGTGAGAGTTGGACTCTGCCAAGGTTGCACTTTGTCACCGATTCTGTTCATAACTTTTATGGACAGAATTTCTAGGTGCAACCAAGGTGTTGAGGGGATCCATTTTGGTGACCTTTGGATCACCTCTCTGCTTTTTGCAGATGATGTGTTCCTATTGGCTTCATTGGGTCGTGATCTACAACTTTCACTTACCATACCATACCACTTTATTTATAGAGCACTTAAAACAGCGACAAGGCTAACCAAAGTGCTGTACAGACAAAACAACAGACAACCCACAAAGCAATATACAAAATGAAGTAAATCAGAATATAGACATAAAAACGATGCAGATAATGACGACAAACCAGTGTGGAGCATACAGGATCAAAACACAGATCATCTGGTGTTGAAAGCCACCGAATACTAGTGGGTTTTTAAACGGGACTTGAAAACCGAAAGGGAGGGGGCCTGTCCGACAAGCAGAGGTAACTCGTTCCAAAGTCTTGGTCCTGCTACAGAGAAGGCCCTGTCACCTCTGCACTTAAGATGAGATCCTGGAACTGTGAGGAGGAACTTGAGCAGTTTGCAGCCGAGTGTGACGCGGCCGAGATGAGGATCAGTTCCTCTAAATCCGAGGCCATGGTCTTGAGCCGGAAAATGGTGGAGTTCCCTCTCCGGATCGGGGAGGAGATCTTGCCCCAAGTGGAGGAGTTCAAGTATCTTGGAGTCTTGTTCACGAATGAGGGAAAAATGGAACAAGAGATCGTAGGTGGATAGGTGCAGCATCTGCAGTGAAGCGGGCACTGTACCGGTCTGTCGTGGTGAAGAGAGAGCTGAGTCAAAAGGCGAAGCTCTCAATTTACCGGTCGATCTACATTCCTACCCTCATCTATGGTCATGAGCTTTGGGTTGTGACCGAAAGAACGAGATCTTGGATACAAGTGGCCAAAATGATTTTTTTCCGCAGGATGTCTGGACTCTCCCTTAGAGATAGGGTGAGAGGCTCCATCATCCGGGAGGGACTCAGAGTAGAGCCGCTGCTTCTCCAC
>NC_056503.1:3599710-3600854 GCF_014905685.2 Nematolebias whitei
CTTGTAAATGAGTCCTCGAGGCTCAATGGAATTAACCTGTCTAAATAAAGGTTGAATGAATATGCATTTAAGGACATGTACATAAATGGTATATTTGCAAGTTTTGAAAACTTATCACTGAAATTTAGTCTTCCTTGGTCTGACTCAACAGAACAAAAACAGTCCAAACATAAATTAGGTTCTAGTAATATTTCTAAAGCTGTCTCATCTGACAGGGAATCATGGGCAATAGTAGGAAGGATAGTTTGAATTTTCTCCCTAATTGGAATCATTTTATTTATAAAGAATCTCATAAAGTCATCAATACATTATAGTTGTAGGGATACATGGTTCAACAGAGATGGGACTTTTCATTAGTCTGGCTATAGAACTGACCAGAAACTTGGGATTGTTTTTATTCTCATCTATTAAAGATGAATAATATACAGTTCTAGCTTTACAGAGAGCTTTCTTATATGTTAGCAGACTATCTCTCCAAGTTTAATAAAATTCTTTTTTTAGTGGAGCACCATTTTCTTTCCAGCTTTCTAGATGCCTGTTAAAGTACTCAACTCAGAATTGAACCAAGGAGCCAGTTTCCTCTGACTGATTACTTTCTTTTCTTTTCTTGCATTGAAGTTTTAAAATAATGTAATCTGCAGCCACTTCTTCAGGTCGTCCTCCATCCCTCATCCTCAGCAGTCAGCAGTATTTATTATTAACCTTTATTTAACCAGGCAAAACCCACTGAGATCACAGATCTCTTTTTCAAGGGAGGCCTGGGTCTGAAGGCAGACTAACATGCATGTTTTTGGTCTGTGGGAGGAAACTGGAGTACCCAGAGAAAACCCACGCAAGCACAAGAAGAACATGCAAACTCCACACAGAAAGATCCCAGGTCCAACCAGGGATTAAACCCAGGACCTTCTTGCTGTGAGGCAACAGTGCTAACCACTGAGTCATCGTGCTGTCGTGCTGCAGTATGATTACATTATCCTGTTTGAGCTCTGACAGGTGGTGTTCCTACATGTTTAAATTAAATCTACAGTGATTGAAGATACATTAGCTCATACTGTTCACACATGAACAAAATGCTGGTTCTGGTCTGCGCGGAAGTTGCATCCGTAATTTGTGCAAGGCAGCATAGAGGCTGGATGGATATGAG
>NC_056503.1:3600954-3602076 GCF_014905685.2 Nematolebias whitei
TCGAGGCTCAATGGAATTAACCTGTCTAAATAAAGGTTGAATGAATATGCATTTAAGGACATGTACATAAATGGTATATTTGCAAGTTTTGAAAACTTATCACTGAAATTTAGTCTTCCTTGGTCTGACTCAACAGAACAAAAACAGTCCAAACATAAATTAGGTTCTAGTAATATTTCTAAAGCTGTCTCATCTGACAGGGAATCATGGGCAATAGTAGGAAGGATAGTTTGAATTTTCTCCCTAATTGGAATAATTTTATTTATAAAGAATCTCATAAAGTCATCAATACATTATAGTTGTAGGGACACATGGTTCAACAGAGATGGGACTTTTCATTAGTCTGGCTATAGAACTGACCAGAAACTTGGGATTGTTTTTATTCTCATCTATTAAAGATGAAAAATATACAGTTCTAGCTTTACAGAGAGCTTTCTTATATGTTAGCAGACTATCTCTCCAAGTTTAATAAAATTCTTTTTTTAGTGGAGCAACATTTTCTTTCCAGCTTTCTAGATGCCTGTTAAAGTACTCAACTCAGAATTGAACCAAGGAGCCAGTTTCCTCTGACTGATTACTTTCTTTTCTTTTCTTGCATTGAAGTTTTAAAATAATGTAATCTGCAGCCACTTCTTCAGGTCGTCCTCCATCCCTCATCCTCAGCAGTCAGCAGTATTTATTATTAACCTTTATTTAACCAGGCAAAACCCACTGAGATCACAGATCTCTTTTTCAAGGGAGGCCTGGGCCTGAAGGCAGACTAACATGCATGTTTTTGGTCTGTGGGAGGAAACCGGAGTACCCAGAGAAAACCCACGCAAGCACGAGAAGAACATGCAAACTCCACACAGAAAGATCCCAGGTCCAACCAGGGATTGAACCAAGGACCTTCTTGCTGTGAGGTAACAGTGCTAACCACTGAGTCATCGTGCTGTCATGCTGCAGTATGATTACATTATCCTGTTTGAGCTCTGACAGGTGGTGTTCCTACATGTTTAAATTAAATCCACAGTGATACATTAGCTCGTACTGTTCACACATGAACAAAATGCTGGTTCTGGTCTGCGCGGAAGTCGCATCCGTAATTTGTGCAAGGCAGCATAGAGGCTGGATGGATATGAG
>NC_056503.1:3602176-3603366 GCF_014905685.2 Nematolebias whitei
GCATCCGTAATTTGTGCAAGGCAGCATAGAGGCTGGATGGATATGAGCTTTGACCTCTGTGCCATGTATCTGAGCCACTACCACACTGAAAGGGTCAGAGGTCGCTCCACAGCAGCCACTCTCTTCATTCAGTCTGAGCTTTCCTTGTCAAGGAGTGGATGTTGGTCTTCCACCACACCACTCTGCTTCTCGTTTTCATGCCATCACATGGTGAGAGCACAGAGAAAACACTGTTCTGATCACTCAGCCGTGCATCCATCCTCGTGTCTCAGTGTGCCTGTCCTCTGTACGTACCTTGCAACTTAATCTGGGATATGCATGGAGGCCGGAATGAGACAAAAAGAGTAGAGACTGCAGGGCTTTTAAGAAAAGGAAATGTTCCTGTTTCAGTGTTGCCAGTGTTTGTTAAACCAGTCCTCCTTTTAAAACTCAATCAGGTTTTTCACAGTTTGCTTTAAGAGAAGTTTCACAACGCTAAAATAGCTTGAGATTGTTTTGTTTTTTTGTCTGAATGCACAACCCAGCTACTTTTCAGGCCAGAGTTTTAAATTAAGATCATCTTATGTTAAGAAATTACAAAGTTGGATGCATTTTGGCCAAAAATTGCAAAATGTTGACATTAATTTCAAAGGTGTTGTGTGTTGCAGATAACTGTCAACTAAAACCACGTCATATTTTAGCTCAGTGTGTGTAAAACTGACTGAACTAGAGGTGCAGGGAGAAGCATGGAGGGAGATGGATGGATTCTGTTTGAGTCACAGAATTCTATAAAACACTAGAACGTGTCCTGCCTGACCCGTCCCACCCATTGTTTACATTTGTGACATCATGGAGAAGCTTCGATGGACTCCTAAATTGTTACGGCATGAGAATGAAGTCCCAAATACATCCGGGGTAAACTCAGGTATACAACCATTCTACAACCTACTCACAGTTGCTTTATTGATAAGTAATTCCTTTTAATTTATTCTTGACCTCATTTCTAACCATCAAGCTTCCAGGAAGCAGATGCAGGATGAGGCTCTGCTGAATTTTATCCTGAAGGACAAACTTATATTTTTAGAATAAAAATTTGTTTAAAAACAAAAACAATCTCAGTCCACAAACATCCTCATTCACAGCACGTTCACTTATATTTTCATGTTATGATACATGTTCACATTATTTATTGACTGTATCTAAAATTATCA
>NC_056503.1:3603466-3609442 GCF_014905685.2 Nematolebias whitei
GGTCACTCTGTTAATACTCTGCCATGTAGTGCTTATAGTTTTTTCCCAGGTCGATTAATTTATGCCAGCGAGTTCCAGGAGCCGCAAGTGGCCTGCAATTCTCAGATGTCGCATACATATATGGCTTAGCTCGCAAAGCATCTGAGTCTGAGTGCTAGAAGCATGGTACATTCCTTCACACGAGACAGGCAGCCTCACAATTGCCTGAACTGCTGTCAATGTCTTCCGAATTTGTTGATACGCCAGGTACCCGCTGATTCCAAAAAGCAGAAATCCTGTTATAAATCCAATTATGTAGGCATCTTCACGTCCTCAACAGACTATACAGACAGACACAACATCTTCCACTCGCCCCAGGAATCCATGGTATATCCAGCTGCAAATGTCCCTTCAGTACATGAGGGTTCTCCTCCGTCTTCTAGTTGAGAAAATTTTATCATTTGCATTGAGAGACCAGCTGACCAGATCCATAATTTACAATTCAGAAGATGTGTAACAAGAGGCTCTGATTAAAAAAAAAAAATGTATGTATGTATGTATGTATGTATGGATGTATGGATGTATGGATGTATGGATGTATGGATGGATGTATGGATGTATGGATGGATGTATGTATGTATGTATGTATGTATGTATGTATGTATGTATGGATGTATGGATGTATGGATGTATGGATGTATGGATGTATGGATGGATGGATGGATGGATGGATGGATGGATGGATGGGTTTCTTGAGTTTGGTGTACCAAGGCCTAGCTCCAATAATTGAATGCTCTGTTCTAAACAGGCCTGCCAATCCAAGAGCACATAAGACAACAGGGTAGGACTCTCACCTGGCTGCTGGAGCGATGTGGGAACAGACACCACATTATGACCAGCCACCCCAGTGCATCATACTTTCAAGTTCAAGAGCTGTTTGAAAAGATCCAGAAGATGATAGAGGCCACAAAACAGCCCAGAGTGATTCAGTACGGTGTGAGCACCCTGCTGGGACAAGATGTGAAGGTGGAGACAAGGTGGCACACAAGGAAGCAGAACATTGAAATGGCAGTGGTGGACGATGTGCAAGATGGTATTCTAGGACAAAAGGACATTGCCGGGCGATGGTCTCCCATGACAAGAGGTAATCCCTAATTTAGCCTGTGTGGTCAAAGACAATCAATGACATAAAATTTGTGGAAGCTGAGAACATATAAAAACTATTGAAACATTTGTGACATGTACAGGCTTTCCAGTGGGTCCACCTGGTCCTAAGCATGCCCTCAGCCTCATCCTGCTAGGAAGGAGAAGGTCAGGGAAGAGCTCAGCAGGAAACACAATTCTGGGCAGAGAGGTGTTTCAGAAGGACTCAAAAACCACCCAGTGTTCTGAAGGCCATGCTGAAGTATCAGGGTGGCACGTAACAGTTGTGGATACCCCGGGGTGGAGTCTATTTGGTCAGGCCAATCCTGAAAAGGTCAAGAAGGAGATTGCTGAAAGCCCCTCATTCTGTCCTGTAAGGAGCAAAGTGACATTCCTGCTGGCCATACCTGTGGACTCATTTGGAGAGAAAGACAGGAGAGCTGTGGAGACTTACCTCAGTGTGCTGGGGGAGAGGATTTGGAGGTACATCACTGTGTTGTTCACCTATGGAGAGGTGCTGAGAGGAAGGTCAGTTGAGAGCTACATCGAGAAGACAGGAAAGCCTCTGCAGTGGGTGCTGGACAGATGTGACAAACGTTTTCATGTGTGTGATGCAAATATGTGTGACCAAGCTAAAATAATACAGCTCCTGGAACTGGTGGAAAAATCACAGAAAGATCAAAAGTCTGTTTTAAACAATGAACTGTATAAATTATAAATTGGATACTGGATTGGACCAATCCTGTAATTGTAATCCTGAGGTTGCGGGTTCAAGCCCAAGTTGTGCCAGGCCTGATTTGCTTTGTCAGAAACTCCAGAAGTCTCAGGTGGAGGCCTCAACAATCGCCTGGATCAAAGACTACCTGACAAACAGACCACAGTTAGTGAGACTGAAGGGTTGTGTGTCTAACCAGGTGGTCAGTAGCTCCGGAGCACCACAGGGGACTATACTCTCACCATTCCTTTTCACTCTGTACACCTCAGATTTCCAGTACAAAACAGACTCCTGTCATGTGCAGAAATATTCAGATGACTCTGCAGTGGTCGGGTGTATCAGAGATGGACAAGCTGAGTACAGGGAACTGGTGGACCACTTTGTAGTATGGTGTGGAAACAATCATCTCATCTTGAATGTGAACAAAACAAAGGAGATGATTGTAAATTTAAGGAGAAACAGGAACAGGTCCAACCCCATTTCCATCGTGGGAGAAGAACTGGAGTTGGTGGAGAAGTATAAATACCTTGGGGTTCACCTGGACAACAGACTGGACTGGAAATGCAACAGTGAAGCCGTCTACAAGAAGGGACAGAGCAGACTGTACTTCTTGAGGAAGCTGAAGTCCTTCAATGTTTGCAGCAAGATGCTGCATATCTTCTATAAGTCTGTTGTAGAGAGCACTATCTCTTCTGCCATCATCTGCTGGAGGAGCAGCACCAGAGCAAGTGACTTAAAAAAGATCAACAAGCTCATAAAGAAGGCTGGCTCAGTTCTGGGGACTCCTCTAGAACCTTTGGAGATAATTGTACAACGAAGGATTCTTCATAAAATGAAGAACATTATAGACAACCGTCAGCATCCTCTTCATCAGACTGTCATACAACAACAAAGTGTCTTCAGTCAGAGGCTTCTTCAAATCTGTTGTAAGACAGACAGCTACAAGAAATCCTTCCTGCCCAGAGCCATCAGCATCTAGAACAACTCATTAATGAAACCAGGATGATGAGTTACCCCAACATATAATTTCCCTCTGGGATTAATAAAGTATTTTTGAATTTGAATTGAATTGAAAGGCATCTATGTAAAACAGGGGTCACCAACCTTTGAGACTGATACTTCAGTGGGACCGAATGACATGAAGGGCTACTTGTTTGATACAAACAAATTTGCACGGCTCACCTTTATAGTATAATACATTTACATACATGTGAATATATGACTGCCTGATCACATCTGATCTGTATTATTAAAAACTCACCACAGTGATTATCAGTAAGGATTTAGCATGATAAATATGATCAATTATTATTGATAATTAGTTATTAGAACTCTCAGTCGAGAACTTGAGTCCTCAGTTTGAATCCTTTTTTGGCTCTTCTGCGCAGCTGTAAATTGTTCCCCGCTGTGACTGAGAGTGTGGATGGTTGTTTGTCTCTTTGTCCGTCTCTGTGATGGACAGGAGACCTGTCTTGGGTGTCCCCTGTCTTCACCCAAAAGCAGCAAAGACTGGCTCCAGTCCCAAACAAAGGGGACAAAATGGATGAATAACTACAGCAGCAAACTGATATTTAAACATAAATTACTATTTCTTTTATGTTCATCTCAATCAGTAACATTTGAAATTCAGTGTATTTGATAAATATTTTATTAACTGTTTTGTAGGAATGAACACATTTGTAACATTCATTCAAAATATCTCTTTTACTACAACTTCTGAAACATTTTTAAAAACCTATTAATAATAAACTCTTTCAACCAAGTCTTGTTTGTACCAACTGTTTTGTTTATAACATTTCAGAAGAACTCTAACTTGTAGATACTAATTATCAGTAATGCAAAAAACAGACATTTTTAAATGAATCATGTGACATTAGTAATGGTCCTCAGATCTGCAGCATTTTTAATAATAATAATACTTTGTTTATAAAGCCCTTTAAAATAACCACAGCTGCAACAAAGTGCTGTACATATAAAATCATTTTAACTAATCATTGCATCTTTTACGCTTTTAAAGGAATTATTTTTCACATATTTCATCATTGCTTTTTTCAAGACCTCATCTGAAAATGCCTCATGAAAATCGTCTGCCGTTTGTTCAAAGCTGCCTCTAACTCTGACCAACAAAGTCCATGCTCAATAACTTTAACTCTGACCTTCTTCTGCCTGATGTGAGACACCAGGGGGGTCGTTAGCATTGAAGCTAACATGTTAGCTGATGAAGTGTTGCTCCACGTTGTGTTTTGATGTCGCCACAGCCCACTAATGAGACACAGACACACAGGTCTTTCACAACTGTAAAAATACCTCTTCCTCCCAGTCACTGTGTGAACATATGTTTTCTTATGTTTTTCTGCCATGCTAACATCTTGGAGGTAAAAACTAGCTTGTAGCTGCACCGCTGCAGAGATGGGAGTGGTCTATGCATCATTCTGAACTTTGACCCCAGACAAGATTGCTAAGCTGTATACATAAAACTATTTCTTTTTAAAATTTTTATTAATCATTTTCATTTCAAATATACATCCTTGCAAATGTTATTTCTTAAATAAAAAAATATAATTATTGATTTTTAGGTGGTGCTCCTTGATCATGAGAACTATTTTTAGAACATGCCCCATGGGCGACTCATGTGGTCCCTGTGGGCGACCAGGTGCCCGCGAGCACCGCATTGGTGACCCCTGGTGTAAAACAAATCCCAAATCATTCATGCAAGTTTGCTCGCTGTGGCAAACCCTGAAGAAGGGAGAAGCCAAAAGAAACTTGTTTATTGTAGTTTTTGAACTATTAAAATGGTGCACACACAAAAAGTTAGTTTGAGTAGCACTTTATTGAATTTAAATTGGAAGCTAACCAAAGTTTTACCTTGAAGGCATGGTATTTCTAAATCAAAGTAGCAATAAATCATTCAAGTGTCCTGATGCTAGCAAACATGCTTTTTGTCTCACCGTACACAGTCACTGGCTGGTCAGTGACTTTGTTCTGTTCAGACAACCCACCTTATTCCTGGGGATACTGTAGAAATGATTAAGGGTACAACTTCCTGTCAGACAGGAAGTAGCAGTAAGCGTTGGTTAACTATGGTAGCAGAGCACGGACTGCCATTTATTTGAAAGTAATTTGCATTTAGTTTAGCAGAAAAAACTCTGTGTATTGTTCACGTTTATTAGCTTTGCAGAGAGTGGTGAAAGCTGCATAGAAGACTGTTGGAGTCAGTCTCCCCACTGTCACAGACATCTACATCTCTAGATGCAGGAAGAGGGCCACCTGCATCATGAAGGACCCCACTCACCCAACACACACACTTTTTGCCCTGCAGGGAAGAGGTTAAGGAGCATTAAGTGTAGAACCACTAGACTGAGGAACAGCTTCTACCCTGATGCTTTTAGACTCATGAATCTCAAACCAGAATAATCACTGTGAAAAACCACATCATGTTGCTGCTGATCTGTTTCATGTTGCTGCTGATCTGTTTCATGTTGCTGTGCTCATGCGTGCTCATCTGCTCGCACAGACTCATGTTCGTGCTGCTGTTCAACATAATGTTTTTATGCTGCTAGTGCTTAGTGTATTTTTAGCTGATGTTTTTCTTAGTTCATATCTTAGATCTTATTACAGTTTTTCTTTTACATTTTATTGTTGGATGTAACTGGGACCCTGTGTACATAATCTCATTCCACCACATGTACCACATGAGATGCAAATGAAAAATTTCTGACTCTGTGACTGACTATTAAACAACCATAAAGTTTACTAAAACAGCCGTGCTGCGTTCAGGTACCTGTTGTGTTCAGGGCTGCAGAACAACCAGACCAAACTAAATCAGTGGCTTCAACAACAGAGTTTGAACACGGACCAAAACAAAAAGAGTGTTCCTGTGTAAAGACGTATAGTTTCATCTCCTACCTACAGATGATGAATTAAGAAGAATGTGTCTGAAAAATGTGAACTTGAAGAGACCACCCACAACACTGTCTGTGAATTCATTTCACTTTGTTGACAAACGGCCGACGGAGGAAAACCTGCATCCTACTTTGTGTCTGGACGACAATAAACCACCGGAGAAGAGATGCTGGATCCTCAGAAGGATTGAACAGTGACGAGAACATCAGGGATGACTTCAGGTGGATGGAGGTCAC
>NC_056503.1:3609542-3617384 GCF_014905685.2 Nematolebias whitei
TTATGATACATGTTCACATTATTTATTGACTGTATCTAAAATTATCATATATATTTTAAATTTAAATGAAAATATGAAATATAAAATACAACTTACATTATATTATTGTATATAGTAGGTCATCAAATCAGTGTCAGCTGAGTCTGTCAATTAAGTTGCCTGTAGGGATCTTTAGGATCCAGCAGGTGTCAGTGTGCAGCCACACAGTGTCACAGTTTTTTTAATTT
Organism: Nematolebias whitei; assembly: GCF_014905685.2. NCBI lineage: Eukaryota > Metazoa > Chordata > Actinopteri > Cyprinodontiformes > Rivulidae > Nematolebias > Nematolebias whitei. The sequence goes on from NC_056503.1 coordinate 3,609,770, forward strand.
TTTTATCTTTATTGAAAAAGTACAAAACAATACAATAAAATGCAGTATACAGTAATGATATAACATGGGGTTACAAACACTGAGACAATAATTTACAACATATTACATACATATATTGAAGAGAGCACATGAGGTGCAAGTTTTTATGGCCTCGTGTTGGTGGAGTATTTAATAGTTTTGATGTATTGTTTGACCTCATTTTCAAAAATGGAGATAAGAGGTTTTTGATTAGTGTATCCACATTTATGAATATGCCATTTGGCCAGGTATATAATGAGATTAATAATATAGAACTGTTTTTCTTTAGCTGTTGGGTCAGTGAAGCCAAACAAAACATATTCAAAGCAAAGTAAAAGATCTGGTTCTAGAAAAGTAGAAATTAAAATAAAAATACTTTTACAAAATTGAGTCAAGAAGGGGCAAGACCAAAATAAATGAAAGACATCTTCTGGGTTTTCATCACAAAAAGAGCAAATTATATTTATATCCTTGTTAAACCGTTGTAAATAAACTTTGGATGGGTAAAAGCTATGAATGATACTTCTCCTACTTTATTATTTATCATGTATCTGGTTGGTAAAGTCCAAATCCTTTTCCAGTTAAGGTTAATAATAAAGGTGTTCCAATAAGGTGCCACATATGGAGTTGACACAACATCTTTCTGAAACAGTGAACGGATACGACGGTTGTTGTTACGAGTTGAGGAGAAGCAGAGTTGATCAGTTTCAAGTTTGGTTGGATCAAAGTGTAATGGTGTTGGATTCTGTCCTGATGTACTTCCATGTAAAATAATTACTCCAGTAGGGATTGCTTTTATTACAATATTAAATTTGTTAATAGGGATCATAATGTTATATTTTATGACAAATTCTTGATATGATATTAATGATCCATCAGTGTTGAGCAACTGATGAACTAAAACTATGTTGTGAATAAACCCATCCATCCATCCATCCATTTTCCATCCATCCATCCATTATCTTTACCCGCTTATTCCATTTTGGGTCACAGGGGTCGCCGGTGCCCATGTCCAGCAACCACTGTGCGAGGGGCGGGGTACACCCTGGACGGGTCGCAAGTCCATCACAGGGCCTGTGAATAAACCAATTAGGGTAAAATAAGGATTTGTTTTCATGCAAGATGTCTCTATTGTTCCAAATATAATATCTGTGTGGAGAGAAATGATGTTTGTAAATCAATGACCAAGAGAGAAGCATCTGTTTATGAAAACTGGATAGTTTTGAGGGGACTTTTTCAGCATTATAATTGCAAAATAGAACAAAATGTACGCCTCCTAATTTAGAGAAAATAAAGTTTGTATGAAGTTCCAAACTGAAGATGGGTTCTTTATAAATTGTTTTAGCCAATTTATTTTAAATGTGTTATTTAAAGGTATAAAAGTCCAAAAAGTTGAGGCCACCCTTATCATAAGAGTTAATTACAGATTTTTGAACAGTGTTTTTTATTCTTCCAAATGAAGTTAAACAGCATCTTGTCAATCTCTTAACAGACCTTTTTATTAACATCAAGAGACGGGGCAGCGTATGTGAGGCGGGACAGTCCCTCAGCTTTGGTTAGCAGAACTCTTCCTCTCAGATAAATCTCTTTGCTCCATTGATTCTGTTTTTTGGGTCTAGTCAATAATGGGGTTAAAATTCAAACGACATCTGGATTCTCCATCTTTAGTGATAATGATTCCTAAGTAAGTAATGGATTCTTTTACAGGTATGCCACAGGTAGACAGACTATCAGTCTTTAAGAGCAAGCAGTTCACATTTTTTTATATTCAGGCAAAGTCCAGATGCAGCAGAGAAAGTGTTTATTAAATCAATCGATAAAGGTATCTGAGAAAGGTTTCTTAAAAAATAATGTAGATAATTTCATTGTCCGCTACAGAGATACCTTTTAGTGGGCTCAGTTTTATAGAATCAGTGAGTAACTGAGTGCAGAGCAGGAAAAGATAAGGCGATATGGGGCATCCTTGCCTGACCCCACGTTTAAGGAAGAATCGAGGAGAAGTCCCAGCATGCAATCTGACTGAGCAATTTCCATTTGTATACATATTTTGATGGCACTGCTAAAATATGAACCAAAACCAAACTTTTCTAGAGCGTGAAATATAAATTTATGTTCAATGGTGTCAAAAGCCTTTTTATAAAAGTCTAAAAAAAAAAAAAGAATAAAACTTTCATCAGCACATAAATCTGAGTAATCAATTAAATCAAGTACTAATCTGATGTGGTTGGAAATATGTCTGTTCTTCATAAAGCCGGACTGAGTCATGTCAATACAGTTTGGTCAGGTGTTGAAACGCTTCATGGCGCCTCATAGACCCATCACTAGTCATTAACAGGAGATCAGAGCCGATGCCTGTACAAGGACATGATCCGTAGGCGTAGTCGAAGAAGAGGGTCGGTACCGTGGTCAGATGAAGCAGACAAATCCAGTAAGGGACGAGTCAAGGAAACCAGCCTGAGGTTCATGGTCAGGAGGCAGAATCAGGAGCGCTGGATATCTACTGGCAAGAAGCTTTCAACAATCTGGCACTGTCATGAACCAGAGGCCGGATCGCAAACAACAACAACAACCACTGAGAGGGTTAAAAGATTTATTGTGAAATGAAGTAAAACTCTGGAGTAGGTCCGGTTCTGGGCTGGTTCCGATCTTCTGATTGGTAGTTCGAGATTGGGTAGTGTTGTAGTGGCGGGCTGCCAGTAGAAGTAGAACTGATGTTAACGTCCACTGGAACGGAGTCCAACAGGCTTGCAACTAAAAGATAAAGGTTAGTAGATGCAGGGGGAAAAAGACTAATTGGGGAAATGAATCTGTGGGAATCAGATTCAGGGGTAAGGATAAGTCCGTGATACAGAATGAGCTTGACCTTTAATCCGTGATCCAAAAAACAGTCAGAAGGGAAAGGCAGAGTTCATACCGTGAAGTCAGTTGTTCAGCAGAAGTATCCAGTACGTGATCCAAAAAGAGAGTCAAAAAACAAGAGCATGAGTCGGTACCTGATCAGATGAGCAAAAGCAGACGAGGGCTGAGGCAAAAGCGTGGTCGTGGTCAAGGCAAGGGTCATGAACGTGATGAGTCAATCAATGGAATGCTGGAAAGTCTACTGCTGATGAGACAGGATAGAGAATCTGGCCCAGACTGAGAGGAATGAGTGAGCTTAAGTACTGACTGGACCAGGTGGTGGAGCTGTGGGATAATGAGCGGTGACAGGTGACATGAGTTGAGTGATTACTGAGTGTGCAGCATGACAGAGGAGCTGACAGAGAGCAGAGCTATGACAGAACCCCCCCCCTCAAGGTCCGGCTCCTGAAGGACCACCAGGCTGGAGAGGGTTCAGTCGATGAAAGTCTCTAATGAGGGTTTTGTCCAGAATATTGCGTGAGGGCACCCAGGAACGTTCCTCCAGGCCGTACCCCTGCCAGTCTACCAGATACTGGAGTCCTCTCCCCCACCTTCTGGAACGAAGAAGGCGTCGGACCGTGTAGGCTGGGCTCCCCTGAATGAGTCGGGCGGGTGGTGGGAGGTCGGTGGTGGGTCGAAAACATGGCAGGACAAATGGCTTGAGTCTTGAGACATGAAACGTTGGATGAATGCGCATGGACCTGGGTAACTGTAAGCGAACAGAGACAGGATTGATTATTTTGGTAATCAGAAAAGGACCAATGAAACGTGGTGCTAGTTTCTTAGATTCCACACGGAGAGGAAGGTCCTTGGTGGAGAGCCACGCTTTCTGGCCCACCTTGTACAATGGTTGAGGCGTTCTCCTGCGGTTAGCCCCCCGAACGTACCTTTTGATGGCCAAAATTAGGGCTCTCCTGGCTTTTCTCCAGACTCGCTGGCAACGTAAAATTGCGAGTCGTGCAGAGGGAACCCGAGCTTCTCTCCCCTGGACTGAAAAAACAGGGGGTTGGAATCCATAGACAACATGAAAGGGTGAAATACCTGATGTAGAGGATGGAAGAGAGTTGATTGCTTGTTCAATCCAAGGGAGGTTGGACGTCCATTTCCTCGGGTCCCCCTCGCAGAGGAGCCGAAGCTTGGTCTCCACCTCCTGGTTGGTACGCTCAGATTGTCCATCCGTTTGGGGATGAAAACCTGACGAGAGGCTGACCGAGATCCCTAGCAGGTTGCAAAACTCCCTCCAGAACTTGGAAATGAATTGGGGACCTCGGTCAGACACAATGTTCTGGGGGAGCCCATGGAGCCTGAAAACCTCCTTGGCCATGATAACGCTGAGCTCCTTGGAAGAAGGTAACTTGGGGAGAGGAACCAGGTGGACCATTTTAGAAAAACGGTCCACAATGGTCAATAACACTGAATTACCCTCAGAAGGGGGTAATCCAGTCACAAAGTCCATAGCAATATGTGACCATGGGCGTGAAGGAATTGGCAGGGGTCGTAGCAGCCCGGCAGGTGGGCGATTGGAAGACTTGGCACGATTGCATTCGGGACATGACTTGACAAAGTGCTTGGTGTCCTCCGTAAGCGTAGCCCACCAGAATCGGGCGCGAATGAGTTGGAGGGTCTTGGTGATTCCTGGGTGACAGAACAACTTTGATGAATGGCATAATTCAAGAACCTCTTTTACCTTTTGATTGGGGACAAACAGGCGCCCCCTAGGACAGGTGGGTGGACGTGGCTCGGAGAGTTGGACTTGTTGGAGATCGAGTTCTAATTGAGTCAAAGAAAGACGTACGGTCTCAGGCAGGATGAACTCGACCTCTTCTGAGGGCCCTTCCTTGACCTCAAAGACCCGGGACAGGGCATCCGGCTTGGCATTCTTGGGCCCGGGTCTGTAAGAGAGGGTGAAACTGAACCGAGAGAAAAACATAGCCCACCTGGCCTGACGGGGATTGAGTCTCTTTGCTGTGCGAAGGTACTCCAGGTTTTTATGGTCGGTCCATACCAAAAAGGACTTCTTCGCACCTTCCAGCCAGTGCCTCCATTCCTCCAGGGCCATCTTGACTGCCAAAAGCTCACGGTCTCCCACGTCGTAGTTTCTCTCAGCGGGGGAGAGTGCCCTGGAGAAGTAAGCACAGGGGTGGATCTTACCATCTGTGCTGCGCTGACTGAGGATGGCGCCCACCCCGGTGCTGGATGCATCGACCTCCACAATGAATTGTTTCTCGGGGTCTGGAGAGTGCAAGATTGGAGCAGAGGAAAACAATGTTTTGAGCTTCTGGAATGATTGGTTGGCAACGGAGTCCCAGATGAACTTGGTCTTAGATGAGGTGAGAAAATGAAGAGGAGCTGCAACTGAACTGTAGTTCTTAATGAACCTCCTATAAAAATTTGCAAAACCGAGAAACCTTTGCAGCTGTTTACGATCCTTGGGCTTAGGCCAATCCACCACCGCTGATACCTTCCCGGGTTCCATGGATACTTGACCTGGAGAAATGTTGAACCCAAGGAATGAGGTGGACACTTGGTGGAAAGCACACTTCTCTGCCTTGACAAACAAGTTGTTCTGTAAAAGGCGGGTTAAGACAGCTCTGACATGGCGACGGTGAGAAATGCTATCTTGTGAAAAGATAAGTATGTCATCAAGGTAAACAAAAGCGTAAATGTTAATCATGTCACGAAGGACATCATTAACCAGGGCTTGGAAAACGGCAGGAGCGTTGGTGAGGCCGAATGGCATAACAAGATATTCATAATGGCCATCTGCGGTATTAAAAGCCGTCTTCCATTCATCTCCCCGCCGTATCCTGACCAAATGGTAAGCGTTGCGAAGATCCAGTTTGGTGAATATCTTAGCATTTTGGATTATATCAAAAGCAGAGTTCATGAGGGGCAGAGGATACTTGTTCTTTATGGTTATTTTGTTAAGTTCTCTATAGTCAATGCATGGACGAAGTGACCCATCTTTCTTCCCTACAAAGAAAAAACCTGCACCAGCGGGGGATGCTGAAGGTCTAATGATACCAGCTTGGAGGGACTCTGTTATATATTTCCTCATGGACTCTTGCTCGGGACCAGACAAAGAATATAATCTACCCCGAGGGGGGGTAGAACCTGGGATCAGGTCAATACCACAATCGTATGGACGATGTGGCGGAAGGGACGTAGCTTTTGATTTATTAAAGACCTCTTTCAAATCATGGTACTCTTTAGGTACCTGACTTAGATTAGGATAGGTCTCCTCATTGGCTGTGACAAGGGCTGGTGAACTGGGTTGGCTCTGAATACATGTAGAATAACACTCATTAGCCCATCCTACAATCTCTTGGTTCCTCCAATCGATTTGGGGGTTGTGTTTGCGTAACCAAGTGGAACCTAAAACCACTGGGAGTTGGGGTGAATCAATAACAATGAATCTGATCAGTTCCGAATGGTTGTTGGCCGACACCATGGTGACTGGAACAGTTTCAAGACTAGATTGACTTAAAGGATGACCATCTAAAGCGAGGACCTTATGGTTGTTAGGTGATGGAACAATGGTCAGATCTATGGATTTGGCAAAGGTTTTATCAATGAATTCCGTGTCGGCCCCTGAATCAATAAAAGCTGAGACGATGACGGGTTGACCACCCTTTATTATGAACTTGACCTTGGACTTGGACATGATAGGTGGAGAGGACTTGATCTTATGACTAAGACTCAACAGGAGCCTCTCTTCTCCTGCTGAGCCTGGTCTTTTACTGGACAATGATGACAATCATGACCGCCTTGACCACAATAAAAACAGAGATGGTACCTCCTCCGACGTTCTCGTTCCTGGGTGGTCAGACGACTTCTTCCTAGTTGCATGGGTTCCGTAGCATACAGAGGATCCTGAGGGCTCTTGGTTTGTTCCGTTTTAGGTTCATGATCCACAAGGTGATGTCTGGTTCTGGACATGGCTGTGGCCTTGCCTCGACTCTGTTCACGGTCACGCTCACGCTCACGCAGGCGAAGGTCAACACGGGTGGCCACCTCCTCCAGCTGGCGTAGGGATGAGGGATAGTCCATTGTTGCCAGCACATCCTTAACATCTTCATTAAGCCCCCTGAAGAAGGCGTCAGTGAGTGCGTGTTCATCCCAATGACTGTCTGCTGAAACAGAGTGAAAGTGAATGATGTATTTGGTTACAGAATCCTTGCCTTGTTTAATATCAAAAATTCTTCGGGCTGCCTCTCTCTCAGGGAGGATGGGGTCAAAAACCCGACACAACTCTTTGGAAAATTCAGAAAAATTACGACATACCACGCCACCTTTTAACCATTCAGAAGTGCCCCACGTCTTGGCTCTTCCAGCGAGAAGTGAGACAGCATAAGCTACTTTAGCATGCTCAGTGGGAAAACATGAAGGTTGCAATTGAAATTGAATGTCACACTGAGTCAAAAATGGTCGACATTGCTCAGGCTCACCTCTGAAATGTTCAGGGGGGGCTAACCGTGGTTCTCTTGGTGCAGGAGTCAACAGGGTTTGGTTGATGACTTGGTTTGACTGTTGGGACAAAGCTTGAAGAGAAACAACCTTTTCCTGAAGCCCTTTCTCAAGTTTACTAACAGCCCCTTCTACCTTAGAGCACCACTCTCGGGTTGGTGTTGGATCCATAATGGCTAGATTCTACTGTCATGAACCAGAGGCCGGATCGCAAACAACAACAACAACCACT
>NC_056503.1:3617484-3637889 GCF_014905685.2 Nematolebias whitei
TTATGATACATGTTCACATTATTTATTGACTGTATCTAAAATTATCAAATATATTTTAAATTTAAATGAAAATATGAAATAATATAAAATACAACTTACATTATATTATTGTATATAGTAGGTCATCAAATCAGTGGCAGCTGAGTCTGTCAATTAAGTTGCTTGTAGGGATCTTTAGGATCCAGCAGGTGTCAGTGTGCAGCCACACAGTGTCACAGTTTTTGTTTTTTTTTATCTTTATTGAAAAAGTACAAAACAATACAATAAAATGCAGTATACAGTAATGATATGACATGGGGTTACAAACACTGAGACAATAATTTACAATAACATGTTACATAAATATATTGAAGAGAGCACATAAGGTGCAAGTTTTTATGGCCTCGTGTTGGTGGAGTATTTAATACTTTTGATGTATTGTTTGACCTCATTTTCAAAAATGGAGATAATTTGATTAGTGTATCAACATTTATGAATATGCCATTTGGCCAGGTATATAATGAGATTAATAATATAGAACTGTTTTTCTTTAGCTGTTGGGTCAGTGAAGCCAAACAAAACATGTTCAAAGCAAAGTGAGAGGTCTGGTTCTATAAAAGTAGAAATTAAAATACAAATACTTTTACAAAATTGAGTCAAGAAGGGGCAAGACCAAAATAAATGAAAGAGGGTTTTCATCACAAAAAGAGCAAATTATATTTATATCCTTGTTAAACCGTTGTAAATAAACTTTGGATGGGTAAAATCTATGAATAATCTTGAATGATACTTCTCTTACTTTATTATTTATCATGTATCTGGTTGGTAAAGTCCAAGTCCTTTTCCAGTTATGATTATTAATAAAGGTGTTCCAATAAGGTGCCACATATGGAGCTGACACAACATCTTTCTGAAATAGTGAACGGATACGACGGTTGCTGTTACGAGTTGAGGAGAAGCAGATTTGATCAGTTTCAAGTTTGGTTGGATCAAAGTGTAACAGTGTTGGATTCTGTCCTGATGTACTTCCATGTAAAATAATTACTCCAGTAGGGATTGCTTTTATTACAATATTAAATTCGTTAATAGGGATCATAATGTTATATTTTATGACAAATTCTTGATATGATATTAATGATCCATCAGTGTTGAGCAACTGATGAACTAAAACTATGTTGTGAATAAACCAATTAGGGTAAAATAAGGATTTGTTTTTATGCACGATGTCTCTATTGTTCCAAATATAATATCTGTGTGGAGAGAAATGATGTTTGTAAATCAATGACCAAGAGAGAAGCATCTGTTTATGAAAACTGGATAGTTTTGAGGGGACTTTTCCAGCATTATAATTGCAAAATAGAACAAAATGTAGGCCTCCTAATTTAAAGAAAATAAAGTTTGTATGAAGTTCCAAACTGAAGATGGGTTCTTTATAAATTGTTTTAGCCAATTTATTTTAAATGTGTTATTTAAGGTATAAAAGTCCAAAAAGTTGAGGCCACCCTTATCATAAGAGTTCATAATTACAGATTTATTAATATAGTGTTTTTTTATTCTTCCAAATGAAGTTAAACAGCATCTTGTCAATCTCTTTACAGACCTTTTTATTAACATCAAGAGACGGGGCAGCGTATGTGAGGCAGGACAGTCCCTCAGCTTTGGTTAGCATAACTCTTCCTCTCAATGATAAATCTCTTTGCTTCATTGATTCAGTTTTTTTGGGTCTTGTCAATAATGGGGTTAAAATTCAAACGACATCTGGATTCTCCATCTTTAGTGATAATGATTCCTAAGTAAGTAATGGATTCTTTTACAGGTATGCCACAGATAGACAGACTATCAGTCTTTAAGAGCAAGCAGGTCACATTTTTTTATATTCAGGCAAAGTCCAGATGCAGCAGAGAAAGTGTTTATTAAATCAATCGATAAAGGTATCTGAGAAAGGTTTTTAAAAAATAATGTAGATAATTTCGTTGTCCGCTACAGAGATACCTTTTAGTGGGCCCAGTTTTATAGAATCAGTGAGTAACTGAGTGCAGAGCAGGAAAAGATAAGGCGATATGGGGCATCCTTGCCTGACCCCATGTTTAAGGAAGAATCGAGGAGAAGTCCCAGCATGCAATCTGACTGAGCAATTTCCATTTGTATACATCGTTTTGATGGCACTGCTAAAATATGAACCAAAACCAAACTTTTCTAGGGCGTGAAATATAAATTTATGTTCAATGGTGTCAAAAGCCTTATAAAAGTCTAAAAAAAAAAAGAATAAAACTTTCATCAGCACATAAATCTGAGTAATCAATTAAATCAAGTACTAATCTGATGTTGTTGGAAATATGTCTGTTCTTCATAAAGCCGGACTGAGTCATGTCAATACAGTTTGGTCAGGTGTTGAAACGCTTCATGGCGCCTCATAGACCCATCACTAGTCATTAACAGGAGATCAGAGCCGATGCCAGTACAAGGACATGATCCGTAGACGTAGTCGAAGAAGAGGGTCGGTACCGTGGTCAGATGAAGCAGACAAATCCAGTAAGGGACGAGTCAAGGAAACCAGGCTGAGGTTCATGGTCAGGAGTCAGAATCAGGAGCGCTGGATATCTACTGGCAAGAAGCTTTCAATAATCTGGGACTGGAGCTGGGTTAAAGAGAGCAGAGCAGGTGGAACTGACTGTTGTGACTGAGCAGAGGAGGTGTGGTGCAGGGAAACATGAGCTGAGGAAGGGCGACAGGCATTCAGGTAGAAACATGAAGACAAACAAAACAGTGGAAGGAAAAGGGTAAAAACATGACACCATCTTTACTTTACTTGGTTATTTACATTTCTAGCGACTTTCACTTTTACTCCACTACATTTCCCTTAACCATCTTAGTTACTCGTTCCTACAATATAAAATTTAAATAAATCTGACTGGGCAATGGCTGTTTGTTCTCCCAGTCTGTGACTTCACGTGGCCCCTTCTCTCCCCCTCACTGAAAACTCACTCACAAACCCAGCCCCTCCCCCGCCGCTGGTGTGACAACTGGTTCCTGCTGTGAACAAGCCAGATGTGCATGTAGATATCAATCATTACAATAGTTCTTTGTTGACTCACAGTGGAGCCACTGTAAATTCTTGGTAGGTGTGAAAATGAGAGGTTTGGTGTTCTCCAGGACATTAACTGGTTACAGCAGCAAGGTGGTTGATGGGCCACTAGTATTCCCATTAAAGAACACAGAGACAGTGTCAGCAATAAAATAATCTTTGATTATAAATTGTGAAAACAACATAATGTGGGTTGGTTCATAAAAATGTTAATTCTGAATTATGGAAATAGAACATATAAAGGTTGCTATAATATCTTCAGTTACTGCTAGCTTTAAAATCAACCCTGACACTTTCTGCAGTCAGTAGGAAAATAGTTCCTTATTTCTAATGTCATTTAATGAGAAACAAAACATCAACCTAAAGGTTCTTCTTGTTCAGTTAACTAAGATCAACTATAAAGTTAAATTATATACCTCTGGACGAGCGAGGACCTCTGGACGAGCGAGGACCTCTGGACGAGCGAGGACCTCAGGTGCTGGCACAGGAACCAGCCTTGGTGCTGGCACAGGAACCAGCGTTTCAGGTGCTGAGGCGGAACCCAGCATGGAGGAAGCAGGAGTGAGAACCAGCGAGTCCAAAGCTGGTGCGGAGACCAGCGTGTCCAGTGCTGAAGCTGCTGGCATGGAAGACCACACAGGTACAGCTGGAGGTGTGGGAGAGAGATCAGCTGGAGGTGAGCTGAGAGGAGAACCAGGATGGGCAGGAGCCAGCAGAAGAGAGCGCAGCACGCGCCTCTCCATCCACGCTCGCCGGAACTGCTCCCACATCTCAGGCGAGCTGTCAGAGTTGTCAGCCCTGGTGTACCTGGAGATGACATCCTCCACAGCGATCATCCTCCCCCAGAGATCGCTGGGGCTGCAGGGTTCCTCCCCCCCAAGTGACAGGTACGCAGGGGTGTACGGCTTCCTCCTCCGCAGCGACAGGTGCGACGTCCTCCCCCCTACGAAGGGAAGCACACGGGCATGGACTGGGCTGCGTCTGAGGAGGGACGTGCTGGAGTTCGGTGGAGCCGGCTCGGTTCTGCCGCCCGTTCCTCCTGCGGTGAGTCCGAGCAGATCCCCCCCTCCCTTTGCAGACCGCTCCAGGAAAGCAGGAGGTGGTTGGGGAGGAGATGGGTTGCGAGGAGCTGCTGCTTTGTGAGGAGGTGAAGAGAAGCGAGGTGTTGAGGCAAAAGACCCAGTTTTAAAAGCCAGGCGTGTACCTCGGTACAAAGTCTTTGTCCTCTCTTCCTCACGTTGGGCAGTCTTCTCTGCCCCGTGGGCCAGGAACTCACAAAGAGTTATCTTCCTGCTGGGTTCGGTATGGTCTCTGGATTCTGTCATGATCTGACTGTAGCGTGTTCGAACCCACGTGCAGGAAGGGAATGATGCTCCAGTAAAAAGTAAAAACAGTTTATTAATTAAATAAACATAACAAAATGCTGACGGGGCAGCTAACTTACTTAAAGGAGGACACGAATAGAAACAGGTCATGAAGCCTTAGGACAAGGACAATCCAGAGACACTGACAAGACACCAAGGGGCTGAATATAGACAGACACTAACAAGGTGAAATGAGTGACACCTGCGGTGATTAGGATTAGACACAGGTGCGACAGTGCTGGAACACAGGAGGAGAAATGCTGAGGGGTGGCAGGCAAACATGAGGAAAAACACAACATGTAAGACAAGACCCCAGAAACCCTACACTGGTAGGTACTGACAAAATCCCACAGGTAGGCATGAACGATCCAGGACTAGGGTTGGACATCGTTTGAATTTGAGCAATTCCAGTTCTGGTTCCTATCGATTCCCAATTCCGATTCTTTTTAGAGGCGGGATTAGAAAAAGACCTGTCAATTCAATTCAGTTTATTTATACTGTATAGTGCCAAGCCACAACAGAAGTTGTCTCAGGGCACCGAACAGAAACAATCAAATGTAAAAATAATAAGTTAACAGAAACGTTCATATAAAAATAAGTTAACACTATATATCTGAGGAGCAGACTGCTTGGAATTTAACTCCATCATGTTATAAATGAGCTTCAGTAGTTAGCCAGAGTTTTTCTGAATGAAATAATTTGAACTTCTATTTGAATTTTAATTATATGAACTTTCTACTTTTTGATTAATTTACCATGAATTTTTCACAGAGCTGTTTTTAACCAGTATATAAATATTAAACTTCTGAATTTCAATAGGTTATGAATTTCTTTTCACCCTTTGCTAAAATGTCTTGATGACATCAAGACTTGGATGGCTGCAAACTTCTTGAGTTTTAATGATCAGAAGACTGAGGTCATTGTGTTTAACCCAAGTTCTACCACTGTCACTGATCCTGTAAACCTGCACTCCCTTCAGCCTCATCTAAAGCAGTCGGTTACCAATCTCGGGGTAGTGTTAGACTCGGACTTTAAGTTTAATAAACAGATCAACTCTGTTCTACAAAAAAGCTTCTTTCAGCTAAGGCAGATAGCAAAGCTTAAGTCCGTTCTGTCCAGATCCGACCTTGAAAAAGTAGTCCATGCATTTATTACTTCCCGGCTGGACTATATGTCCTCTCTTCACTGGCTTCCTGTACGTGTCAGAGTTGATTTTAAAATTCTCCTGCTGACATTCAAGTGCATTAACGGCCTTGCACCATCATACCTCTCCGACCTTCTTCATCCTTATACTCCTTCTCGGGCTTTGAGATCATCAGACCAACTGCTTTTGGCCGTACCAAAAACCAGCTGAAGCTCAGAGGAGATCGAGCGTTCTCAGTCGTGGGCCCTAAACTTTGGAACAATCTGCCCATCAACATTCGACAGGCCACCTCAGTCTCTATTTTTAAATCTCTCCTAAAAACACATCTGTACTCATTGACACATCTGTACTCACTGAAACATCTGTACTCACTGACACATCTGTACTCACTGACACATCTGTACTCACTAGATAACTCTTTTTAAACTGAATAATAATCAGCATATTTAATCTGAGGCTGTTGCACCAAACTTTCTGAGACTGAGAGCTACTCTGGTGGGACAGAGTGACACGATGCGCTACTTGTTTGATACAAACATAAATTTACACGACTCGTCTTTAATGATAGTATTAATAATAATAAATTTACATCTATGTGAATATATGATGATGAATGTTAAGGACTCTCCACAATAAATATCTATAAATTACCATGGCAAATATAATCAATTATTATTGATTAATGATGAGAATTCTCAATAGAGAACTCACGTTCTCCGTTTGAATCCTGGTTGGGGCTCTTCTGTGACTCTAAACTGCTCCAGTTGTCTGGGACCGTGGATGGTTGTTTGTCTCTGTGTCCCTGTGATGGACTGAAGGCCTGTCCAGGCTGTCCCCTGTCTTCATCAAAAGGCAGCTGGGATAGGCTCCACCTCCTGCCCCAGCCCTTATTAGGAAAAAAGAGGAACCTAATGAATGATGTACTATAGCAGAAAACAGGGGGGGTCTGGGGGTTCTCCCCCAGAAATTTTTGAATATGTAGATGTGATTTGTGATTTCCTGCATTTTGGTGTATTTTAATAGGTTGTTAAACATCTACGTGTACCTACATTTGTAAACACTCTGCTTCCGTCAAGCATCCTATACCCCCCCCCCCCCCGGTTCTGAGCCCGACTCTTCTTTGCTGAATTCACTGTCCTGCTCGTTGTTGTCCGACTCCACACGTGAAACCTCCAGGTTGGGCTGGACAATATGGCCCAAACTTTTATCACAATATATTTCTTAGTTTCGGTCCATGACAATATAATTCCAGTATCGATATAAAAAATATTAAAGCCTCAGATAAACTGTACAATAAATTAATGTTCACCTTTTATTTGTTTTAACCTTCAAAGAAATTTGAAAGAACCATCAAATAAGCATAAAACTCTCAACTTTGTCAATATTAATATTATTTAAACAACAGCAACATAACCTAACAACTCGTGCAGCAAACCTGTGTTTTCTGGGGACGTTGGCTCAAACTGTTGTTGTTCTTCATCTTGTGACTCTCAGCAGGTTCTGTCCAGTGGAACAAGTTCCATGTGTTCCCACCGCTAGTTGGAACGACTCTCCGACACATTTTGCAGCACACTGACTGAAACCTGCAGTTTATCGGATCTTAGATAGTTGAACCACTTCCACACGACAAATTAGTCTTTCCTCTCTTATCAGTGATGTCCAAACAGGTCTCACTTGTAAATGAGTCTTCTGGGCTCAATGTGATTTATCTGTCTAAATAAAGGTTGAATGAATGTCATCTGCTTTCTCTTTGCTTGTAAAAGCTTGTTCAGTCACATTCACTCATTTTGAAGCGAAAACTTACTGCGGGTTGGAGCTTTAGCCTAGCCTGCTACCACCGACTCCTTCTGGACTCGAGCTGTGTGTGTGCTGCACGTCACCGAACAGAAAAAGAAATGCATCAGTGAAACGTTGTGATCATAATGTAATGTATATTGAAAATGTGCTTAAAACTCATATCACCATTATGGAATAAAAGTATATTGTGGTATATATTTGTGCGGCTGTGGCTGAGTGGTTAGAGCAGTCGTCCTCCAATGCGAGAGATGGAGGTTCGAATCCACCAGCAGTCACATGCTGAAGTGTCCCTGGGCAAGACACTGAACCCCTCATAGCCTCTGATGTGTGTCCCATCAGTGTATGAATGTGATAAATCACTGATTAGTCTCATTAGAATGATTTGCTCAGTTATCTTTGTAGAGATCTAGTAGAGTGCTGTATGAATGGGTAAATGAGGCACAGATTGTTGTGTGAAGCACTTTGAGTATCTTGAAATAAGATAGAAAGGCGCTATATAAGTACAGTCCATTTACCATTTATATTGATATCAAATAATTGTCCAGCCCTACCTCCAGGCGCCTCCTCCATCTGTTCATGGCGGCTGCCTGTGGGCTCCTGCCTGGTTAGCTGGGCACTCAGCCCCACCACTCACTCGCTCCTCCTCCAATCTTGATTGCCATTGTCCTTCAATTCTCAGTTGTCCAACAATGAGAAGCCTTTTTTTAATTAAAGTAAATTGGACTGTCTTTTCAACATTTTCATTGCTGTTATTTTGACAATTAGTGCCGTTGTTTTAAACTCAATTCAAAAATACTTTATTAATCCCAGAGGGAAATTAAATGTTGTAACTCATCATCCTGGTTTCATTAAAGAGTTGTTACAGATACTGATGGCTGTGGGCAGGAAGGATCTCTTGTCTGTCCTACAACAGATCTAAAGAAGCCTCTGGCTGAAGACACTGTTGTTGTATGACAGTCTGTTGTTGTATGACAGTCTGATGTTGTATGACAGTCTGATGTTGTATGACAGTCTGATGTTGTATGACAGTCTGTTGTTGTATGACACTCTGTTGTTGTATGACAGTCTGATGAAGAGGATGCTGAGGGTTGTCTATAATGTTCTTCATATTATGAAGAATCCTACTTTGAACAATCATCTCCAAAGGTTCTAGAGGAGTCCCCAGAACTGAGCCAGCCTTCTTTATGAGCTTGTTGATCTTTTTTAAGTCACTTGCTCTGGTGCTGCTCCTCCAGCAGATGATGGCAGAAGAGGTAGTGCTCTCTACAACAGACTTATAGAAGATATGCAGCATCTTGCTGCAAACACTGA
The DNA here is from genome assembly GCF_014905685.2 of Nematolebias whitei. Taxonomy (NCBI): domain Eukaryota; kingdom Metazoa; phylum Chordata; class Actinopteri; order Cyprinodontiformes; family Rivulidae; genus Nematolebias; species Nematolebias whitei. The sequence goes on from NC_056503.1 coordinate 3,626,165, forward strand.
AGGACTTCAGCTTCCTCAAGAAGTACAGTCTGCTCTGTCCCTTCTTGTAGACGCTTCACTGTTGCATCTCCAGTCCAGTCTGTTGTCCAGGTGAACCCCAAGGTATTTATACTTCTCCACCACCTCCACTTCATCTCCCATGATGGAAATAGTGTTGGACCTGTTCCTGATTCTCCTGAAATCTACAATCATCTCCTTTGTTTTGTTCACATTCAAGATGAGATGATTGTTTCCACACCATGCCACAAAGCGGTCCACCAGTTCCCTGTACTCAGCTTCTTGTCCATCTCTGATACACCCGACCACTGCAGAGTCATCTGAATATTTCTGCAGATGACAGGAGTCTGTTTTGTACTGGAAATCTGAGGTGTACAGAGTGAAAAGGAATGGTGAGAGTACAGTTCCCTGTGGTGCTCCTGAGCTACTGACCACCTGGTTAGACACACAACCCTTCAGTCTCACAAACTGTGGTCTGTCCGTCAGGTAGTCTTTGATCCAGGTGATTGTTGAGCCCTCCACCTGAGTCTTCTGAAGTTTCTGACAAAGCAAATCAGGCTGGATTGTTAAATGCACTGGAGAAATCAAAGAACATGACTCTCATAGTGCTGTCTGCCTTTTCTAGATGACAGTGAGTTTGCTGGAGCAGGTGTATGATGGCATCTTCAACTCCAAGTCCAAGCTAATAAGCAAACTGCAGTGGGTCCTGATATGTGCTCGTTTGTTTAGTCAGGTGGGTCAGCAGAAGTCTCTCTAGGACCTTCATGATGTGGGATGTCAGGGCAACAGGTCTATAGTCACTGAGAACTGATGGGTGCGTTTTCTTTGGTACTGGAACAAGACAGGATGTTTTCCACAACACTGGAACCTTCTCCTGGGTCAGGCTAAGGTTGAAGAGGTGCTGCAGAACCCCACAGAGCTGCTCTGCACAGACCTTCAGGACTCTGGGACTGACACCATCTGGACCTGCAGCCTTATTCCGGTTCAGTCTCTCCAGCTGCTTCCTCACCTGACTTCTGGAGACGCGGAGGGGGGAGGCAAAGGAGGTATCAGCATCTTCTGATTTAGTTGAAGACCAATATGTAGAAGAAGGGTCCATGACTGAGGTGGTAGATACAATATTTGAGGTGTGACAGGACAGCCTTGGGTCAATGGAGGGTGGTATGTATGTTTGGCTGTGGGCAAGAGCGGAGGATGCTGAGCTTGTTCCTGAACTGAACCGATTGAAGAATGTGTTCAGTTCATTGGCTCTGTCCAGGCTTACATCCTTCTGCTTGAAGCCTGTGATCTGTTTCATCCCTGACCACACCTCTCTGATATTGTTCTGTTGGAGCTTGCTCTCCAGCTTCTTCTTGTACATCTCCTTGCTGTTTCTTATCTTGACTTTTAGTTGCTTCTGTGTGCTCTTCAATAATTCCCTGTCTCCCTCCCTGAAGGCTCTTTTTTTTCTGGTTTAGCAGTTCCTTCAGGTCAGTGGTAATCCAGGGTTTGTTATTGGGGAAGCATCTCACTGTTCTGGTGGGGATGGTGTTGTTTACACAGAAGTTTATATAGTCGGTCACACATTCAGTCATGGCATTGATGTCCTCTCCATGTGGCTGGCACAGTGCATCCCAGTCTGTAGCCTCAAAACAACCCCGCAGGGCTTCTTCAACTTCCATTGACCGTTTTCTCACTGTTCTCTTTATTGCAGGTTGCCTCTGAACAAGAGGTTTATATTTTGAGCAGAGAAACACAAGATTGTGATTTGATTTGCCAAGAGGGGTTTTTGCTTTAACGATGTATGAATCCTTGACATTTGCATAAAACAAGTCCAGCATTTTGTTTTCTCTGGTAGAGCAGCTGACAAACTGTTGGAATGTCAGAAGTGTAGCAGAGAGTGAGACGTGATTAAAATCCCCAGATATTGCAACAAACGCACTAGGGTGTTGTGTCTGTAGCTTAGCAACCTCGGAGCTGATGACATCACACACAGTCTCAGCAGCAGCATTGGGTGGAATGTAAACAGTTGCCAAAATAACACTGGTGAACTCTCTTGGCAAATAATATGGACGACAACTGAAGCCTCCAGTATACTGCCGCGTACGTCCGTTCACGCGTACGTACGTACGCGTGTACTGTATGCAGAGGGTTCAGAATTCATAATCCAGCGTACACCCCGAGCAGCTGCAGAGCAGCTTCACAGACAAGGGGCGTTTACCTTCGGGACAAATTGAGGTCGCCGATTGGTCATTTGCTGACACGCCTACTGGATTGATTGACAGGTCGGAAAACAGAAAAAAGAGCGAGCGCTGGCAGCCTCCGTCGCAGCGGTGATCTGTGTTTATATGTCGTTAATAAAAAAGATCTAAAAAATAAAAAAAACAGAGAGCGCTGGCTCTACAACCCACACATCAGACCAGACCACCAGGAAATCTCCAGACCCTCTCGCAGCCACGCTAGACCTGAGTTTAATTCGCTCATGACAAATTCCTCCATTTCTCACCATTTCAATCATGGCATCAACAGAGGAGGAAGAGATCACTGCCTCTTGGCAAAAAAACAAAAGAAAAGGCCAGATCAGGGATGAAGAAGGGGAATTTAACACATTGGTGTCGCATACAAAACAGTCCGTCGCTGGGCAGTTTATTGTGCGACACCGCATACGCGTATGCGGTCGTAAAAATTTGAGCTTTGCACAGAGGGTACGCTGGGGGGTACGCTCGTACCTCTGCGTACGTACGTGCGTACCTCTGCGCATGAATGTACGCGGCAGTATACTGGGGGCTTTATACACATCAAACATTTCTTTTATTGTATTTTTAATAAATAATCAAATTTTATTAATGACCTTCTTAAACTGTCAAACTGATTTGCAATTTAGTTGTGCTGTTTAATTCCATTTTCGAGTTTTTTAATAAAATTGCTGTATGGGTTCCAGTGTTTTCTCTCCACAGACTCTTGAGCTCCTGCATCTAAGTTAATCACGCTCAGCTGCTGGCCATCTCCCTAATTGTCCGGAGGAATGCTTCAAAGACAGGCCTCCAGGAAAATAAGAGGGTGCAGACGTGCTTCATCCAGTTCCAGAGCATATCTTGCTGAGGGTACTTGTGCTCCTGGCCTTTTAGTGTTTATGTCTTTGAAATACTTACCTGTGTGTTTCTTTTGATTCTGACAGACCTTGGTTTCCCTGCGCTTCAGTCCTGGATAGGGCTGGGCATCGAGGATTGAGAATCGACTGGAACTGGGACTAAATGTCAGACTTTCCCAGAATCATTCAAAATATTTATTTTCAATTCCTACTTTCGATGCCTAGTCCGCCAACTGGAAGTAGAAGCCGCCCACCGAACACCAACGAAGATGAAGCTGCCCGCCAAAAACCAACGAAGAAGAATCCACCGCAAGTGTTCCCATACATGGAGAGTGAGCAGCCGTGGTCGAAAGCGTGGCTTAACTTTAATAAAATGACCAGGCAGCTCAGTGCAGCACTTGCAATAATTTTATATCCTGCAAAGGAGGGTGTAGAAGTAAAAGTGTGGCCCGTCTTTGAAGCGCTCCACCGGACTGTTTTTGCTGCCTCCTTCTCCAGCTCCATCACGTAAATAAACCACGTCTTATACCAACATTAAGGCAGCTAACAAGTTATACTCGACTTAAAGCGGTGGGTCAACTCAAATGCAAACACCCTGCTCGTATTTTTTTCATAGACAAACGACCCAAAATGGTTAATATTGTTAGACTGATGTGCTCCTTCGTTCACCATAGCATCCAAGGGAAATACGTCAGTGCAACTGAATGAAGAGTGCCACAGAACGGTTACAGCATATATTGTGAAAAGATTCATCCCTTTTCAGATGTGGAATCACCAAAATTTAGGTTAGTTAGGCAACAACAATAGAGCTAAGCTAATTAATAGTCCATCCTAAGCTAACGTTACAGTAACAGTGACATTACATGTTTGTTTATACGTTCGCAGGGACACGGTGAAAACCATCAACCCAAGTACACACCACCTACCATGGACCACTTGTCAAATAAGTTATTCCCATCTTGGTATAAGGTGGAGAAGTCCACTGTAACTACAGCTGCTCTGCACTTTAAACAGAAGATGGATGACGTGTCTGGCAGCAGATCCAGAGAAAGATGATTGAGCAGGTGAAATGTCATTCACACCTGTCCTTCTCTGCTTTAAAATCTGAAATCTAAATACTAGTAATGTTCTTTATGGTCAACAGAGGAAGACTGTGGAGATGATGGGGTCACCATACAGTCTGAGGAAAGGCCTGAGAATGAGGGAGTGGAGGATGAGGAGGGGAGTGTTTGTATGATAGCTGAAATCATATAGATTCTCAATCTTAATAACGATCATGCCTTTAATAATCCCATTTTACTGATAATATATAGGTTTAGACTGCTGGAGGACAACCTGACACACATTCCTCTCTCTGCTGCCGTCTTCACTTACTCTGTTCAACCTGTTTGTATTTGTAATTATTTCTATCTTGTTGTTTTTGTCTTTCCTCCTATAGAAAGTTCACCTGCACCTGTCATCCTGTCTGTCTCTCCTTCCTGTCCTCTCAAAGCAGCCGGTTGAAGCAGGTGGCCTCTCATCCTGAGCCTGGTTCTGTTGGAGGTTTCTTCCTGTTGAAAGTGAGTTTTTCTTTCCACTGTCTCCTTTGTGCTTGCTCAGGATGGGAAACTGCAACAAAGTGAAGATTCAACACAATCTGCTGCTTCTTTAGATAACTGTTATTAATTGGCTTTTATAATGTATGTGAATGTTTTTGTACAGTGTCCTGAGACGACTTCTGTTGTGAGGAGGTCCCAACAGAAGTTGGGAGTCGACGGGGGAGAGGGCGGGCCCCAGAAACCATCTTATCACCAGTAAACGTCCACTATGGGAGTGTGCTGCTTGTGGGACTCAGTTTGTTGTGGCTCCTCGGACTGATGAAGTCCTTTGGATGAAGGACGAAACGTCTCGACAACAAAAGAAAGAACCATCCAGATGAGCTGACTGAACATTGTTGGACTTCTGTTGTGACTGGCACCATATAAATAAACTGGCACCATATAAATAAACTGCATCATTCTTAGATCCTCTTTTAGCAGCAATAACTCAGTGAACGTGGTTTTCTGTAGGACTTTATCAGACTCTCACATGGAGGAACCATGACCCACTCTTCTTTGTAACGTTGCATTTGCTTCAGCTCTCTGAAGGTGCCACCACAGCATCTGGATCAGGTCTGGATCATTTCAACCGCTATATTTTTTCATTTGAGCCGTTCTGTTGTGGACCTGCTGCTGTGTTCAGGATCCAGGTGGGTCCAGGCTTCAGCTGTAGGACAGATGGGCTCACATGTGGCCCTTATGGTCAACTCAATGACTGAGTCCAGGTCCTGGACAAGTCCACTCCACCAGCCCTCCTCTACTGTGCAGACATGCAGTATGAGGTGTTTGTGCTGATAGTCTGCAAACATGCTGCTGTGCATTATGGGTAAACATCTCTGCTTTGGTCTCATGCGTTCAGCCATGCTGTGATAAGACACGTGTCATGTAGAAGCTGTGGTCAGGAAACACTTCTACACGTTCTTCTACAGCCTGAAGATACTTAGTGGGGTTTTCTGCTCAACATTATGTTTGTAACGTTAAAAATCAACAAGCTTCAAGTCTCCTGCTTCTTTCTGCCATATTTATACGAGGTTTTCAGAAAAGCTTCCATAAAGCCTCAACTTTTTACTTTTCTGTTCGTGAACTTTGACCTTTGTCTTGTAAGTATAAGATGGAGCTCAGAGATGGGTTATTGTCATGTCTCTGAGTGATGCACAGTCTGACCTTGGGGTGAATTTGCTGAAAAATCTACTCCTAGAAGAAAAATGGCAGCTGTCCTAAATGTTTTCTGCTTGTGAAAAAAGTCTTCACGGTACAGTTCCTTACTAACACGAATAAGGTCTTTACATCAGGCCCTGTAAGGCTTTGGACGGTTCTACAAACAGAACCACACGTGCATCTCTCTAAAACCCTGATCCATTCAGACGTGCACGTGGAATCCACGTGCTTAGTATCATGGTGAAACTGTATAAATGTAGATTTTAACTATTTCTGCTTCAAAAAGGAGACATAACTAAAACAAACATGTTTGTATAAATCTTTGTTAAAACAAGTTCCACTTCTCCTGAAGGATGTGATCAGTAAAGAAACGCACCGAGACGATTCTGTACACGTCGACGGTGGGACAACATACAGGTGCGCTGCAGAGCAGGGGGGTCCACACTTCATCATGGAGCTTCTTTTAAAATGACCAAGTCAAAGTGATCTACCTGCTGTACGGCCCTGTTTACACCAGAACAACCTCTGGAAACATTGGTGTTGTTTCAGTGTTTATTGGGGTAATAACAAAAATTGAGTGGGTTTACACAAGAACGCTGTAGTTTCAATGTCTGTTGGGTTGCCAGATAATAGATGATGAACTATAGTACTGCGGCTTTAAAATGATAGTATTTTGACCTAAACTGTGATATGTGCTGAGTAAAGATGTGTAAGATGAGGTGTGTGCATGATCCCAGTTAGTCCAAACTGGTGAATCCACCAACGTCTCTTTGGAGCCTGGATTTTATTGGTTTTGCTCCTAAGAAAAACTTTGGACTGCAGCCTGTAGTGTGCATGTGCCACTTCACATTTCGTTGGAGGGATTCCCCCAAGAATCTCCACTCTGAGACCTGGATTCAGAAACCTTCAGTTTCAGAGAGAATGAGGTTGTTGAACGCAAGTGAACGGCCGAACGTTTCACGTCGTATAAACGGGGCCTCAGACTGGCTGTCGCCTGTCAATCAAGAGACAAATTTCATAGATGACAGGTTGACATCTATTTTTTAATGTCATACCATCTACCCATAATACCTTGTGGGTGGCTGTGGCTGAATGGTTAGAGCAGTCGTCCTCCAATGCGAGTTGGGGGTTCAAACCCCACAGCAGTCACATGCTGAAGTGTCCCTGGGCAAGACACTGAACCCCTCATAGCCTCTGATGTGTGTCCCATCAGTGTATGAATGTGATGTGAAGCTCTGATTAGTCTCTTTAGAATGATTTGTTCCATTAGCTTTGTAGAGATCTAGTATAGAGCTGTATGAATGGGTAAATGAGGACACAGATTGTTGTAAAGAGCTTTGAGTATCTTGATAAGATAGAAAGGTGCTATATAAGTACAGTCCATTTACCATTTATCTTTAAAATGTTGGTAGAGTAAACAAAATCAAGGCCAACACGGTTGTTCTTTTTGTAAACAACAGATTTTTATCCACTTCTTCCAGTCTCTTCAGACAGTCCGAGCAGCTGAGCGCTGTTCGTGTCAGGCTGCAGACGACACGAGCTGAGCGATCTTCTGCTGCAGCACAGCCTTCATCTCCTGGTTGTCCAGGTTATCAGTGATGGTGGAGAAGAAGTGGCGGGTGTTGTCGCTCTCTGCAGGGCTGCAGCTGTCTGGGAAGGCGGCCATGATGGCCTCGTAGTGACTGAGAATCTCCAGACTGCACAGGAACAGAGGCTCCGACCGGCCTCCTGGCATCATCACCTGCAAACATCACAAAGTCCTCAGCTGCAGCGCAGAGCCATAACACATCACAGTCATGCTGGCCCCTAAGAACAAACGCATCGATAAACTTTATTTTGACTTGCTGCATCAACTTAAATCTACAAAACATATTTTAGACATTTTGAAGGGATTGAAGAATAATTTGAATATTTGACAAAAATAGTTGTTAGATTAAAATGAGTTTGTAAAAAAATACTGAACATTAAAAAAATTTGAGACGCCAACTGACAGATGAACATTTTGTAGAAAAATCTTTAAAGAGCTTAAAATTCAAACCGCAATTGTATAAAAATAACTCAGTATAAATAAAAATAACTGTTGTTATTTTATTATAACTGTTGTTATTTTATTATAACTGTTGTTATTTTATTATAATTGTTGTTGTTGTTTATTATAACTGTTGTTCTTTATTATAACTGTTGTTATTTTATTATAACTGTTGTTATTTTATTATAACTGTTGTTGTTTATTATAACTGTTGTTTATTAAAACTGTTGTTGTTTATTAAAACTGTTGTTATTTATTATAACTGTTGTTATTTATTAAAACTGTTATTTATTATAACTGTTGTTATTTATTATAACTGTTATTTATTTATTATAACTGTTGTTATTTATTAAAACTGTTATTTATTATAACTGTTGTTATTTATTATAACTGTTGTTATTTATTAAAACTGTTATTTATTATAACTGTTATTTATTTATTATAACTGTTATTTATTTATTATAACTGTTGTTAGACCAGAAAAACTTTGGACTCCAGCCACCTGGAGTGCACATGTGCAACTTCACACTTGGATCATTTCACACCTCCGTTTGTGTGTGTGTGTGTGTGTGTGTGTGTGTGTGTGGGGGTTCCCTGTAATGTGGCTGTTGTCTGTAAATGAAGGGCGGAACGTTTCACGTCGTGTAATCGGGGCCTCAGACTGGCTGCTCCGTCTGTCAATCAAGTGACCCATTACATAGTAGCTATGTTTACATGGACATAAATTATCGGATTAAACGTCCATTTGGAATAAAAATGTGTCGTGTAAACGCCCATTCAGATTATTCTGAGCTGATTCAGCTCGATCCAAAAGAATTTGTAATCAGAATGAGACGGGTGATGTATGCCGATTCATAATCCAAAACGTGCGCATGCAAACACTTAATCTGTTCATTTTTTTCCGATTGTGGAAAACTGACCTGACTGCACATGTGCGACCTTATGTCATTTCCACCTGGCTAATGCTAATAGTATTAGCATGTCGGGGAAGTAAAACTGGTCGGTGAGCGACAACATTTCTACTAGAAACTTTGAAAGAGCTCAAAATGATCTGCATCACCTGCAGCTCAGTGATGGAGTGCAGCAACGTCTCCATCATTAAAACCTGCCGCGGGTCCATTTTGGGTGCTCAGGTTTGTTTACGTTCATCCCAGAAGTAGAACAGAAGTAGAACTTCTTCTTCTGTGTTATTTTAAAGAGAGTTGACCACTCTGCACACGTCAGTACTGCTGTTCAGAATCTAACTCGGTTGCATGTAAAGACTCGTCATGAACAGTTTGTGCCCATATTAACGATACATTTGAACTATTTAATCTGAAAACATTTCAATCCGGTCACAGAATTTTGCGCATGTAAACAGTGAGGATGGATGATAAGATGACGTCTGTTTTTGAACGTCATGAGGTCTACTCAGCCTTTGAGATCCACGTATGGGGCACCCCTGGTTTAGTGTATATGTTACATCATTATATACGGTTTCTTTTTATACTTTACTATTTTAAGGTGTAACTGGGACCCTGAGTTGTTCCACCTCATGCGCCACACGTGATGGAAAGGACAATAAACTTGATTTGAACTTGAAAGCCATCAACGTTTTAAAGAGATTGGTCTAATCGTCCGACTTCTGTGATGTGTTTAACCTTCAAACGATGCTCTGGGGGAGGCTGTGGCTCGGTGGTTAGAGCAGTGTTCTAACGAGAGGGTCGGAGGTTTGATTCCTGCTGTGTGCGATGTACCGAACGTCCTCACTGCTCCGGACTGCTAAGAGACGGCGCTGGTCCTCAGTGTTCCTACCTGGATGTGCTGAACGTGGCAGAAGAGCTGGCTCAGAACAAAAAGAACTTCCTGGCTTGGCGCCGTGCCCACTTCCCCCTCAGGTTTTGACTCTGTTAATTTCCCAGGAGGGTTTTCTGCGTCCATCAGAGGACCTGTAGACATTTTAGGAGCTCTGAGAGAAGAAGTGGAGTCTCTGACTGCTGGTGGAGCTGCAGAGGCAGGAGCAGCAGCTGGCGAGGGAACGGACAGTTTGCTTTTCACCGAGCTCATCGTTTCCCTCACAGCCTGAGCGTACAGCCTGCCCACGTGGGCCCAGCCCTCGGCTGACAGCCAGCCGGAGCAGCTGGAGCCACAGAGCAGCTGAAGGGCTCGAAGCAGCAGGACCGACAGGCGCAGCTCACATGAAAACTGTCTCAGGTCCAGCAGGGGCAGGTAGTCCACGTACTCCAGAGAGAAGGGGACGCTCAGGCGATGGGAGACGATCAGCTCCTTCAGGACTCTCAGCAGTCGGCTCCACTGGGAGACGGAGCACCAGGGGAGGGTCTGCGTCAGGGTCACCAGCAGACCCTTACTGAACATGCTGACGTGGTCGGGCCGGTGCTGGTCCAGAGACAGATGGGACAGCATGATGGACTGCAGGGGATCGGACACAGAGCAGCACTCCATCCAGGCCAAAAGACCCGTGCCCTGGCTGTACTGAGGCAGGTCCAAGCCTGACCAGTCCTACAGGGGAGACACATCACAGACACACCACTGAGTCATCCTGCGTCCATCTGCAGGAAGTTCATCCTGACTGCTCACTCAGGACAAGCTGTCTGAACCAGAGGCCTCTGCTGGACACAAGACAAGTTGACTTTCATTTTACACATTTGTTAATACTGTTATTATGAGACTATTTTTATATTTTATGTTTTACATGAATCAGTTTTGCTTAGCAAGAAGATCAAAGAGTTTTAAAAGAGAGCAAACATGATCAAACATCAGATCTGCGGCTCATAAAATGGAGCTTAGAGCAGTGTTTCTCAAAGTGGGGAGGGGGGGGGGCTGCGGCCCCAAGGGGGGCACTAGGGGGCCTCAGAAAGCTGGAGAAAAGATTTTAAAAAAGCAGCTTTTTTAATTTAAATTTTAAAATGTTTAAATTACTGTAATCAAATCCAATGTATTTTTCAATAATTATTTTAAAATATATTTTCTAATAATATATTGAAATATTTTTCACCATCCAACATTTTTCAGTCAGGTCATCTGGACAGTTGCTGTTGTCCACATGACCTGACTGAAAAATGTTGGATTGTATACGTGGATTATTGAGCATGGACTTTGTTGGTTTTGTTCTCCATGCTCATCTTTCTGACTGGCTGCCAGTCACGTGCATCAAGCTGCTTTACTCCTCAAGCGTAACAAGGAGAAGAAGGAGCCGACCAGCAGCTGCAATCTGAAGCTATGAAGCAAACATCAAGTCGGGCTTTACAGTCGCACAGAAAATGGCCATGATTGACCCAAATGTGTCCTCTGTGTGGACACGTCACAAACGAGTGTTTAAAACCTGTTGGTTAAAAACACCTTGATGCTCAGCAGCTGGAACAATTAATAGAATACAGTGAATACAAGTTAAAACATTCTAAAAGTTAACGTTAAATATTTTGTAGCATTGTTTGTGGGTTTGAGAGGGGGGTCTCAGCCAGAAGCTAATGCTGTTTGGGGGGGCCATGGCATGGAAACGTTTGGGGACACCTGCCTTAAAGGACGACTAAAACAATTAATTCAGAATTCTAACAGTTCTGAGAACTTCTAACGCTCTAACGTCGTAAACGTGACAGAGAATTTGTGGATTAAAAGCTGAGTTTGTGCAGAAACCGAGCGATTTAGATGAACTCAACTGGTTCTACTAAGAAGAAGGAGAAGAGTTAAATATCAACCAGTTATACCAGAAACTGATCCCAAACCAGTGAAAACCACAACTGATCCAATATTACATGTGGTGAACGTCTAGGATGAGCAATGATTTGAAGGCAGTGGTTCGTCTACCATTGTACAAGCAGGGCGCCCCGCCCTGTCAACAGAACTGAACAGAGGTTGGACTCCACCAGTCCACAGTCAGACTGATTGTGTACAAAC
>NC_056503.1:3638289-3650288 GCF_014905685.2 Nematolebias whitei
CACTGGACATTTAATAAAACTGTCAGAACGTAGTCCCTGGACTGACATCTACAGCTGATGAACTTCTGGAGGAGTCCATTCAAAATGACCACAGCAAGTGACTGTAGTGGCTAAACTTCAGCGAGTTCAACTCTCAGAGTAACAGCTGAAGGCAGCACCTCTTATTATCCACCTGAACAGGCTCTGGCTCTTCCATTAACCTTAATGTGGCCCGAACTGCAACACCCCCACCCCCCAATAAATGTTATATGACAACAACTGGCTCAGCACCGTGATGTGCACTATTACTTTTATTGGCATTTCGAGTTACCATGGCAACATAATTTGCTAACAAAGACGCCATTTTTTCCCATTGAAAAACACTGACAGACCTCTTCACAGCCTCAGACACAGTGAAGAGGTCCCAGAATAAAAACACTGATTAACTTTTGGAGCCATTTTGGTTCAAGATGGCTGCCACCGCTACCTCTGAAAACACAAAATTGACTATAACTCAGTCACTCTTTGAGATATTGAGCTGAAATTTGGTGTGGTTGTAGCTGAGAGTGAAGCCCAACAAATATTGAATTCAAATCAAAAATCCAAGATGGCCACCAAAGCTACCTTTAAATGGATTTAACTCAGTTATATTTACACATATAGAGCTGAAATGTGGTTATAGTGGAGAACGTCGCCCATCACAAACTGAATCAAAATCAAAAATCTAAGATGGCCACCACAGCTTAAAAGAAAAAAACATTATAACTTTTTGATTTTTTTTTTTAACATGTTGAGCTGTAATTTGGTGTGACGGTAGCTGAGAGCAAACCCCTACACATACAGTGGGAGAAAAAAATATTTAGTCAGCCACTGACTGTGCAAGTTCTCCTACTTAGAAAGATGAGAGAGGTCTGTATTTTTCATCATAGGTTCAACTATGAGACAAAATGAGGAAAAAACATCCAGGAAATCACGTTGCAGGATTTTAAAATAATTTATTTGTAAATTATGGAGGAAAATAAGTATTTGATCAATGACAAACAAGATTTCTGGCTCTCACAGACTTGTAACTGCTTTAAGAAGCTCTTCTGTCCTCCACTGGTTACCTGTATTAATGGACCAGTTTGACCTTGTTATCTGTATAAAAGACACCTGTCCACAGCCTCAAACTCTCAAGAGTCCAAACTCAACCATGGCCAAGACCAAAGAGCTCTCGAAAGGCACCAGGAAGAAAACTGTAGACCTGCACCAGGCTGGGAAGAGTGAATCTAGAATAGACAAGCAGGATGGTGCGAATAAATCAACTGTGGGAGCAATTGTAAGAAAATGGAAGACATGCAAGACCATTGATAATCTGCCTCGATCTGGGGCCCCACGCAAGATCTCATCCCCTGGGGTCAAAATGAGCATGAGGATGGTGCTCAAAAATCCCAGAGCTACACGGAGGGACCTGATGAATGACCTGCAGAGAGCTGGGACCAAAGTAACAAAGGCTACACACTACGCAGAGGGACTCAAATGCTGCAGTGCCAGGCGTGTCCCCATGCTTAAACCAGTACATGTCCAGTCCCATCTGAAGATTGCCAGAGAGCATATGGACTGGGAGGACTGGGAGAATATTATATGGTCAGATTAAACCAAAACAGAACTTTTTGGTAAAAACTCAACTTGTCGTGTTTGGAGGAAGAAGAATGCTGAGGTACTTCCCAAGAACACCATTCCTACTGTGAAGCATGGGGGTGGAAACATCATGCTTTGGGCTGTTTTTGTGCAAAGGAGACAGGACGACTGATCCGTGTTAAGGGAAAAATGAACGGGGCCATGTATCATGAGATTTTAAGCCAAAACCTCCTTCCATCAGTGAGAGCATTGAAGATGGAACGTGGCTGGGTTCCAGCATGACGATGATCCAAACACACAGCTCGGGCAACGAAGAGTGACTCCGTAAAAAGCATTTCAGCCACAGTCTGTGCAAACCTGGTGAAGACTTACAGGACACGTTTGACCTCTGTCATTGCCAACAAAGGTAATGTTACAAAGTATTGAGTTGAACTTTTGTCATTGATCAAATACTTATTTTCCATCATAATTTACAAATAAATTATTTTAAAATCCTGCAACGTGATTTCCTGGATGTTTTTTCCTCATTTTGTCTCATAGTTGAACCTATGATGAAAAATACAGACCTCTCTCATCTTTCTAAGTAGGAGAACTTGCACAATCAGTGGCTGACTAAATACTTTTTGCCTCACTGTAAAATGGATCCAACGCAGCAGTCCTTGTCAAAGTTCCTGCAGGAACTTTCTAGTTTTAGATTGAAAGTCTGGCACGAGACGTGGAGGGTGCAAGGCTTCAAGAGAAGCTAGGCCCTTCATTTCTAACTAGCTTTGACCAATAGCTGATGCAGATACATGATCCTCACTCATCTGGAGTAATGATACAAACTTAGTCACCCAGAAAAACAATAAAATACTAAAGATCTGTTCACATTATCCTGTGTTCTTTCCAAGCTGCAGCTGGGCCACATCTAACCGTATCCCAGACATTTATGTATTTTATTACTGATGTCATGTCAGTCCAATCAAACGCCTGCAGATTAAAGCCTGATCAACCTGCTGCAGTGTCCTTACCTACGGCTGAGAGGTTGGGCAGGACGAAGGTTTTCACAACCTCCTGGGGTGACAGAAAGCTCGGTCTCGTCTCTTCTCCCTCAGACATCGTGTCAGACGTCATCAGCAGACCCAGAAACCTGAGGAGCTGTTCCTTTTCACTGACCGACAGGGACTTGGTCCTGATTGTTTCCTGTAAACACCTGCAGAGCAAACTGTTACCGCTCACATCTCCCTTCGCTCTCTTGGGTCCTCGGAGTCCAGGCAGCTGCTGCAGGATGCTGGCCATGAGACCGGACGCTCCCTTGTTGAACACAGCTGAGTAGCAGCAGGACTTCAGCGCTGCCTCTGGGTTCTGAAAGGCAACTCTCGACACCAAAGAGACCGCTGTGCTCAGGTTACCCTGCGACGGGGCTGCAGAGGCCCCGCCCCCTCCCTGAATGATGCAGTTGAAGACCATGTTGAGTTCCTGTTGGAACCCGTCTGTCACAGGTTGGGGGACGGAGCAGCTGAAGAAGCCCCTGCTGGAGAACCTCAGCATGGCAGCCAGCACTTTGTTCTTGTCTTCCAGAGACAGAGCAGAGAAAATGTCTGCAGAGATTTTCATCACTTTCCTGCACTGGCTGAAGTTTAGGCTCTCCGTCTGCAGCCGAGTCATGAGGGTGGAGGAGAGGCTCAGGAGGGTTGTGGGCTGCCTGAAAACTGCTTGGTTCTTCTCCAGGCAGTCCATCCAGCAGCTGTCAGAACGGGCCCAGGAGGCCTCGCTGGCAAACAACGCAGCGAAGCTCTCGTAGTCCTCCAGGCGGTGGCTGATGATGCAGCTGCTGACCTGGAGCTGCACTTCAGGAGAGATCTTTATAGCAGGGAACGCCAGAGACTTTAGCAAACTTATGAGTGTGTTCTTCTCCTCCTCAGCTTCAGAAGCTTTGTCCAGAGCGATCAGAACTCTTTGGACACTCTGTTGCAGCTGGAATGTGGGGAAAGATGGATGTGAGCAGTCGTCAACTCTGAGCAGACCTTTCTCCTGCCAACACCGTGCCAGTGCTGCTACAATCATTAGGGCTTCGCTCAACTTTATCCTGCTGGGCTGAAAACGAGACGGGGAGTGAGAAGCACGGAGGTCTCTAAGAGCTTCTCGAATAAGTTGAGGACTCGGAACCTTATTGTCACTTCTGGTGGTGACAGCTTCACACAGTACGTGCAGCTTCTCTTTGACTGGAAGGACAACTTCCTGCTCCATCAGGAAGGATGTGTGAAGAGTGTCCAGACAAACAGACAGGGACCGCAGGCACAGGTCTGTGGAGGACACGTGATCTGCCAGGTCTTCAAGGGCATGAAGAAGAATGTGCAGAACCTCAGTATTAGCCGAGGATGCTGGTAAATCCGACGTGTCCAGCTTCAACCTTTTTGCAGCCTGCGGGGTCAGATGAGGGGAACCTGCAGAGAGACGTGCAAACTGGTTGGCAAACATCATCTCTACGCTTCCTTCTGTCCTCGAGTCTTCGTCTCTGCCTTTCCACAGTTCCCACCACACATCCAGAAAAAAGAGGACGTCATCTGCCCCGATGGGATCAGTCCTCACATGTTCTGCCAGCAGTTCGAGCTCTGCGCAGAGCTGAGCTACAGGAAGACGAAGGAGAAGAGTGGCAAAAACATTTGCAGCTGCAGTCGATTTCAGCAGCTCCAGCAAGACGACGCGGTTCACCTGAGGAAGGCTGTTCTGGAGGGAGAAGAAAGGATTCTCCTTCCATGCCTTCTCAACGTCCTCCTCGGCCTCTCTGCTCAACAACTTTAACCACACAACACAAACAATCTTCTTTATCCAGGCTTGAGCTTGAAGACTGGGCTGATCCCCAGATTCATCTGTGCCACAGATTTCTCTGAGGGCCTGCAAGACCGGGTGCTTCACACGGTTCCAGTCTGCTTTCTGAATCGTGCACAGGGAAGAGGGGAGGCACAGTTTATCTGCCAGGAGGAACGCCCCCTGAACAACTGCTGAATCTGAAAACACATGAGAGCAAGAGTTACAGTGACCCTTAAACTCACCACAGTGGATTTACGACCATCACATGGTTACATCATGCTTTAAAGTAATTTCTTCAACAGTTCTGGTGGACTGTGTCCATCAAACTGTCTTATAATAAAACTATTTTGATTCCCCTGTTGTTATTGGCAAACCAATATTGTTTTTATTTGTAATGTTATTAAAATATCTCATGAATTACTGGACTGATTTTACTGTCATTTCAAATGAATATTTCAGCCCTGACTGACTTCATTGATGCTGTTCATAAAGCATATTTGAATTTATTCACACAATATTTATTATAATTATTCTTGGCTCAAACAACTGAGTTTAGGATGTTCCTGGTAGCAGGGTCAGCCCCTAAAATGAAAAACAAACAAAAATGTACCCCTAACTTTTTTCTTGGTTATGGGATCGTAATAATGCAACTTTGAATTGATAAATAAGTTAATTAAATAGGCTCTAGTCATAAAAAGGAAAATTACCCAGAATTCCGTCTGTCATCTTGTTTTGGTATAACTCTGAAGTTTTGCTCCAACAAAAGCTGCTTGATTTTCCTGAAGGTGCACAAACACTTGTCCTCCAACCTAACAGGCTCTTAGTTCATACCATACGCCCGAGTATGTGGGAGCCATTAGCATAGTTGAAGAAATGACTCTTAGTTCATTTATCTACGTTCCAAAAATTAACTAATTTGATTTTTCAGCACATCTTTGTTCACCAGCAAAAATGTTGAAATGGAAATGACAAATTTCTGCAGAAAAAAAGCTTAATTTTGGCGTGAATAAAAGGTTTATTACTAGTTAGTTATTAATATAACTGATTAGTATTTTTGTAACCACCAACAGAACTTTAATAGCGCAGCCCATAAAAAGACTAAAGAGAAACGGAGAGTAAAAATGTTTTTACCTTTGTTCATAATCAAAGCTCAGCTGCGGAGGGAATCCAGCTGTTTCACTGCGGATCCGTGGGAACCAGAACAACCCCTAAATACACAGTATTAATTCAAAATGAACAGCAGTAAGTTGACAGAATCATTGGCAGTGTGGTTTGTAAAAAAAAGCGCTTCCGGTTTTTCTAAGGGCTTGTGACGTCAAATAAGTGCGACACGCTGAGAACCAAGAAATTTCCTCACAGCGACGCCTCTGGACACATTCGGTGCTACAGGCCTGCCGGTTTCATTAAAAAATAAGTAGAAAGTGTACCCCGAAATGTTTTTTGTTTGTTTTTATACAGTTTAAAAGTCTTATAGATGTGTTTGTTTTCTGGTGCTGCAGCTTAAAACATGATAATTGTTGAGCATATGTTAACACACAAACATGAAAATAACAACTGAAGACATTGAAGTAAGCAGTGAAGTTATTTGCATGCAATCGAATATAACATTCAAATAGTTTAGAAGTTTTATCGTGAAACGTAATGCTCAGCCGTCATGTGATACGGGCTGCAGGCAGAGCAAGTTTTTTTTCTTGTAAAATGAAAGTGAAAGCTTCCTCAAACTGTGCAGCCGAACCAACAAGCAGAACCACAGGACCGATGAATAATCACCATGAGTCCACTGTTGGACTCTCTTGTTTGCTGTTTTGTCTTAGCAGGTACGTTTGAATCGATATTACTGCAGAGATGAGAGATTCAGGAGTTAGTTTGTGTTTATTCAGCAGCAAAACTGAATTCCCAGAATAAACCCAAGGCCTGCTGTGGTGAATGTAAGTTGTCTGTGTGTGTTTTAGGTGTGCACTGTGTCCAGCAGGTGCAGTGGCTGCCCTGTCAGTTCACTGATGAACAGGTGACCAGGAACCAGGAGGGACATTTTGACACTCACCTCATCCACAGACAGGCTATGCTTCAGTTTGGTCAAAAAGGAGACGCTCCTCTTAATCCCCATACCATCACTTTCCTGATAACCGGTAACATACTGAGCTCTATAGGTCAGGACGATGGCACTAAAAACTGTTGTAGTTTATTATTTCTCATTCTGTCTTAGGATCCAAGCTGGACCTGAGGCGATATGTGGACGAGGTGGGAGCAGAGCAGCTGGAGTGTGAGCTGCGTAGATACAGCACAGAGGGTATCCATGTCCACTGGCCCAGTCAGGAGGCCAAGGAGTACAACCGCTGGTTCACCTGCACCCTCAGGCACAATCAGGGCCGTTTCACGGTCACCGGCTTCCTCAGACATCCATCCGACCACGCTCCACCAGGACAGCAGGACTTCCGCAGCTGGTCTGTTATCACTGACACAGAGAAGCTCACAACAACAGGTAAGCTCAGCACTTAAATAAACAGTCATGCTAAAACTAAGTCCACAGTCTTTTAATTCTGGGGTTTTACAAATCAGATCATAATAAAATAATCTAAGGCCTCATGTGACACGTACTGTACACACACAAAAATGGCGTATGTGCCCTTTACTGTACGAAAGTTCATGTGTCAGTACTATATATATAATAATATAATAATAATCATTTTATTTAAAAAGCGCCTTTCATGACACCCAAGGACACTTTACAGTAAGAACAAAGATCAACAGGAATAAAGAATATAAAATACATACAGAATATAAAATGCGTAAAGAATATAAAATACATACAGAATATAAAATACATACAGAATATAAAAAGCGTAAAGAATATAAAATACATACAGAATATAAAATGCGTAAAGAATATAAAATACATACAGAATATAAAATACATACAGAATATAAAATACATACAGAATATAAAATACATACAGAATATAAAATGCGTAAAGAATATAAAATACATACAGAATATAAAATGCGTAAAGAATATAAAATACATACAGCAAAGTTAAGGATAAGCGAGTCTAAAGAGATGTGTTTTCAGAGCAGTCTTGAATATAGAAAGAGAGTACTGGAAGGACTGTGGAAATGTGCACACCCTCTCGCCGGCTTCATAACTGGCTCACACGTTTACAGGTTTTGGGCACTTTGAGGGCGTGCTGGGAAACTTACTGGTGTGAAAACTAGTATTGGACACAACTGAGGTGTAAACTATGAAGTAAGATGTGCTTTGTTGAGCTGAAAGTCAGAGTTGATCAGTGTTGAAGGATCTGTTTAGTTAGATCGCCATGGTAACAGACTGATAAACTGTCAGGGAGAAGCTCAACCTTTTAAGAACATGCTTCCCTTCCTTCAGCTGCTTAACCTGATTGAAATGCTGTGGTGAGGCTGTCAGAAGAACAAACGTCTGCAAATTTCAATGAACATTGGAAAGAAGAGTCGGCTCCTCCACAGTCGTGTGAGAGACTGATAAAAGTCCTACAAAACAACCGTAACTAAAGGTGATTGCTGCTAAAGGAGGTTCTACAAGCTAATGGATGAATTAAGTTTTCCCTCACAGCTATTTTTAAATTGTATTTTGTGTATTAAATAAATAATATAAAGAAAATAATAATGAAATGCTGGAATGTGTTGTCCAATACCTCACCGAACTCAGATGAGATGATACAACTACAAAGTCCTTCATCAATCAGCTGCCTAGGGAGTCACGGTGCCGTGTGCAACTAAAGGCATCCTTCTGTTTAAACCTGATGTTTGTGATGGACAAACCACGATTAGCACAGAAGTCCAATACCAGAACACGGCTTGAGTTCAGGGGTTACCCCGTGTCTACCCACGTGGTGGTTCTCTTTATCAAAACTAGGGACCGGAGGGTGTTCCAGTGACGGGTATCACAGTCCTCGGCCTCCTTGGTAAGATCTATTTAGGGATAACAGGCGATTATGGTGGCGATTTCACCACCTATACTGACTGATGAAAACAATAAATAAACTTCCCTTTTTCTCTAACGTTGAATGTAGCACATCATTTCATTGTCATACAAGTTTTACAGATTTTCCGTATACGAATTTTTCATGTTTACAAAAGTGAGCATCTGTGAATTGAACCAGTCTGGGGGGGTCGTGGGCATATCTCCACCGGAAGAAAAGTAAATCAATAATCTACTCAAAACTGTGCATTTTCCAGCCTTTTGAAGAGCATTTTAAAATGTTGTAAAATCTTTAAAGTACAGTTTACTTGTTGAGAGCAGCACAAGTGTAAATGCCTCTACCAGAAAACACATGATTGAGAAACTTGTGTAACTAAATGTGTCGCTAAATAAACTACAACTACTTCATAATAACTAAGTTGTAACGTCAGAATTTGGTAAATACTTGAATCTCAGATTCAGGAGGAACAATGCAGGTTTCTTCAGCTGTGGACCAGCTCGTTACCTTCAGAAAGGTCCTCGGGGGGCATGGGAGTTTGTCCAACCAGTCTACACGTGTGTTGTGGACTTGGAGAAGACATTTGACTGTGATGACTGAATGCACTGGGGAGTGCTCTGTGAGTATGGGATTGGGGGTCCATTGCTACAAACTAAATAGTGTGAGAGTTTGTTTGCATTGTCAGCAGGAAGTCAGACCTCTTCTGGATGAAAGTCCAACTCTGCCTGTTATCACCAGTTCTGTTTATAACTTTTATAGATACATTTTTTCAGTACAGCTAGGGGAAGGTGTCCTGGCTGGTGCTCACAGGACTCCACACTTTCTGCAGATAATGTGGTCCTTTGGGCGTACCTCCAACTCTGAAGCCAAGGCCCTCAGTCTGAAAACGACAGACTTTGGGTTGGGAGTAAGGTGCTGCCTCAAGTGGGGGAGGTTATGTATCTGTTTTACTTTTGCCCAAGTGAGGGAAGAATAGAGTGCAACATCTACGGATGGATGCTGCTTCTGCAGCTGCGTACTGTGTACTGCGTACTGTGTACTGCGTACTGTGTACTGTAGACTAGTACAACCCTGTACTGGTTTGTTGTGGTAAAGAGGGAGCTGAGCTACAAGGCAAAGCTTTCTGTGTATCGGTTGATCTACGATCTTGCACTCACCTGTGGTCACAAACTCTTGATAGTGACTGATGGATCTAGATATTGGATAAATGGGGTTGGAAAGAGTTTTCTCGGCACATAGCTTGACTTTCACTTAGAGATAGGATGAGAAGCTCAGTTATCCAGGATAGACTCAGAGTAGAGCCGCTGCTTCTCCACATCTAGACATCATCTTGTAAGGCTGCTCCTCCATGGGGAGGTATTTTGGGCCTATCCAGTTGGGAGGAGACGTTGGGGAAGACCCAAGACATGCAGAAGACACTGTCTCAGCTGGCACCTTAGAATCTTCCTATAGGAAAAGATGGAGGTGGAACAAGATATCTGGGCCTTCCTGCTCAAGCTGCTTCCTTGGTTTCCAGACTCTGAAACGAGCTGCAGACAATGGATGGATGGTTAGATTTGAATAATTTTAGAACCTGGTAAAGATCAGATCTTTTATATGTCTTGATAAGTAAAACCCTAAAACCTAAAGCTTATAAGCTTTTTCCCCATGGCTGCTTAAGTTCATCTCAGTTACATATCTCAACAGCCACTGCAATGTGTATTAAAACTAAGCCTGTCTTCATGTCTGAATGTGTCTCTCTTTGCTTCTGTCTTTGTCCCATCTGTTCCCACAGTTGCAATGGTAATCAGAACAGAAACTCCATTAGTGAAAGCCAGCCTGGGATCTCAGGAAAAGCTCCACTGTCAGTTTAACATCGACCATCGAGGAGCGAACGTCACCGTGGAGTGGCACAGGCAGCACCATGGAGAGAGGATCAAACTCTTCAGCCACAGCAGTCGCACCAAGCAGACCCAAGGCTCTGGTGTTGGGCTGAAGGCCCTCGCAGGAGGAGATGCCTCCTTTACTCTCCCCTTCACCAAGATGAAAAGTGAAGGAACCTACATTTGTTCTGTGCTTGTGAATCCACTGTTTGGGAGTATGGATGTAAATGTGCACATTGAAGGTGAGAGAATGAAGTGACATCTCGTAGGTCCGGTCAGAAAGCATCGACAGTCATTATTTATGCTGCTTAATGTTTGGAGAAATGGATAGTGTCATAATAACTTCAGCCTGACTCCTCTTTCACAGTTGCTGTACTTGTTAAACAATTGTTCACAGATTTATGAAGCTGCAAATTACTGCTATTTAATATTAAGAAGAAATGATTAGCAGACATTAATCTGATCCCCTTCGTGTTTGACGAGGTGAGGTGGACCGATGAGGTCAGACATGTCTGTGAAGTACAATGTTACAAACGACATCTGTAGTGAGAGTAAGTAGCAGGTGGAAGAGAGGATAGAGAGGGGGAGGAGAGAAGAGGAATAAAATTCAGCAGAAGACAGACAGCAAAGTCTAGAAGGTACACCAGAAGATGCAAAGCACTCATTAGCAAGAATAACAGAAAGGCTGGACTGGACTTTGTCAAAAAGTACAGAGAGGAGTCTAAAAAACATCAGGGCCAAAATTATGGACTGACGAGACAAGAATTTATCTTTACCAAAGTGATGCAAAGCTCAGAAACCTTCTGATCCCCAACACATAATCTGAGTGCAAAGTCTTGTTTATATATATTTTTATATTAACTACTTGGAGTCAACTCTATCTGCTAGCAAGATATCTTATGAACCACTAGTGGATCTCAACAACTAAATAATTTTTGCAGCCGCTCCAATTCAAGATGGCCACCACAGTAAACTTAGATAACGCAAAAATCCGTACATTTTTAAGAAGTGTTGCAAAAATCTGGTCATTCCTAACATACTCTGAACGTGAAAATACACATAATGTTATTTTCAAAGTTTAACTGAAAGAGATACAACTCATTTCACTAAAGATGAGAGGTCTTTAATTAGTATTTGTGTTTACAGACGAGGTAAATTTTCTGTTTGTCCCTCCTCCTCTCAGAACCTCCCCGTGTCTCTCTGAACGTGGGCCCCATCTTGTTGCTGCAGGAAGGCAGTGAGCATAAGGTCATCTGTGAGGCAGAAAAGTATTACCCTCTGGATGTGGCGATCGTGTGGTATGAGCAGGACCCGGCAGCGTTGGATCAGCGTGTTGGCGCTCCTCTTCCCAAAGTTCTGCCCAACATCCTGCTCTCCAGCCACAAACACAACCAGGACATGACGTACTCTCTGTCGGCCTTCTTCTACCTTCAGGCTTCAGTCGAAGCATCTGGGAAGCGGTTTGTATGCAGCGTTTCCCATCACTCTCTCAGGATGCCCATCAAGAAGAGCTTCATCCTGAAAGTTGAAGGTGAGATTAGAGGGCTCTGCTGCAGGGCTGTGAACTACTACGAGGTGGCAGCAGAGAGTCATGTCCCTTATCTGATTTGTTCTGTGCAGAACCAAGCAGCTGGATGTTTGTCATCACTGTCAGCTTCATAATTATCACACTGATGGCTGTTCTGGTTGTGATGCTGCTCTACTTGCATTCAGGTGAGTGACGCCCCTGAACAAGCATAACAGGTGAGACAGACAGCTGTAGAGACAGACAGGTGTAGGTGTAGAGACAGAC
>NC_056503.1:3650298-3650948 GCF_014905685.2 Nematolebias whitei
GAGACAGACAGATGTAGAGACAGACAGGTGTAGAGACAGACAGATGTGGAGACAGGTGTAGAGATAGACAGGTGTATAGACAGACAGGTGTAGAGACAGACAGGTGTAGAGATAGACAGGTGTAGAGACAGACACGTGTAGAGACAGACACGTGTAAAAACCAGATTCCAAAAAAGTTGGGACACTAAACAAATTGTGAATAAAAACTGAATGCAATGATGTGGAGGTGCCAACATCTAATATTTTATTCAGAATAGAACACAAATCACAGATCAAAAGTTTAAACTGAGAGAATGTATCATTTTAAGGGAAAAACCTGTTGTTTCCAAATTTCATGGCGTCAACAAATCCCAAAAAAGTTGGGACAAGTCCATTTTTACCACTGTGTGGCATCCCCCCTTCTTCTTACAACACTCAACAGACGTCTGGGGACAGAGGAGACCAGTTTCTCCAGTTTAGAAATAGGAATGCTCTCCCATTCATGTCTAATACAGGCCTCTAACTGTTCAATCGTCTTGGGCCTTCTTTGTCGCACCTTCCTCTTTATGATGCGCCAAATGTTCTCTATAGGTGAAAGATCTGGACTGCAGGCTGGCCATTTCAGTACCCGGATCCTTCTCCTACGTAGCCATGATGTTGTGATTGCTGCA
>NC_056503.1:3651048-3652211 GCF_014905685.2 Nematolebias whitei
CAGATCAAAAGTTTAAACTGAGAGAATGTATCATTTTAAGGGAAAAACCTGTTGTTTCCAAATTTCATGGCGTCAACAAATCCCAAAAAAGTTGGGACAAGTCCATTTTTACCACTGTGTGGCATCCCCCCTTCTTCTTACAACACTCAACAGACGTCTGGGGACAGAGGAGACCAGTTTCTCAAGTTTAGAAATAGGAATGCTCTCCCATTCATGTCTAATACAGGCCTCTAACTGTTCAGTCGTCTTGGGCCTTCTTTGTCGCACCTTCCTCTTTATGATGCACCAAATGTTCTCAATAGGTGAAAGATCTGGACTGCAGGCTGGCCATTTCTGTACCCGGATCCTTCTCCTACGTAGCCATGATGTTGTGATTGCTGCAGAATGTGGTCTGGCATTATCGTGTTGAAAAATGCAGGGTCTTCCCTGAAAGAGATGACGTCTAGATGGGAGCATATGTTGTTCTAGAACCTGAACATAGTTCTCTGCATTAATGGTGCCTTTCCAGACATGCAAGCTGCCCATGCCACAAGCGCTCATGCAACCCCATACCATCAGTGATGCAGGCTTCTGAACGGAGCGTTGATAACAACTTGGGCTATCCTTGTCCTCTCTGGTCCGGATGACATGGCGTCCCAGTGTTCCATAAAGAACTTCAAATCGTGACTCATCTGACCACAGAACAGTCTTCCATTTTGCCACACTCCATTTTAAATGACCCCTGGCCCAGTGCAAACGTCTGAGCTTGTGGAGCTTGCTTAGAAATGGCTTCCTCTTTGCACTGTAGAGTTTCAGCTGGCAACGGCAGATGGCACGGTGGATTGTGTTCACTGACGATGCTTTCTGGAAGTATTCCTGAGCCCATTCTGTTATTTCCTTGACAGTGGCATTCCTGTTTGAGGTGCAGTGACGTTTAAGGGCCCGGAGATCACGAGCATCCTGTAGAGTTTTACGGCCTTGACCCTTACACACAGCGATTGTTCCAGATTCTCTGAATCTTTTGATGATGTTATGCACGGTTGATGATGATAACTTAAAAGTCTTTGCTATTTTACGCTGGGTAACACCATTCTGGTGTTGCTGCACTATCTTTCTGCGCAACAATGGTGGAATTGGTGATCCTCTTACCATCTTGGCTTCTGAGAGACACTGACACTCTGAGA
>NC_056503.1:3652311-3654977 GCF_014905685.2 Nematolebias whitei
GAGACTAACCTGGATAAATAAAGGCTAAAAAAAAAAAAAAAAAAATTAGTGTTAATTGGTCTTCCAGCTGTTCGTTATATGCTCAATTTCCTTTTTCCAGCCACTTATTGCTACTTGTCCCAACTTTTTTGGGATTTGTTGACACTGTGAAATTTTGAATCAACATATTTTTCCTTTAAAATGTTACATTTACTCAGATTAAACTTTTGATCTGTCATCTATGTTATATTATGAATAAAATATTGACATTTGCCATCTCCACATCATTGCATTCAGTTTTTATTCACAATTTGTTTAGTGTCCCAACTTTTTTGGAATCCGGTTTGTAGAAACGGACAGATGTAGAGACTGGTGTGTAGACAGACAGGTGTAGAGACAGACAGGTGTAGAGACAGACAGGTGTAGAAACAGACAGATGTAGAGACAGACAGGTGTAGAGACAGACAGGTGTAGAGACAGACAGGTGTAGAGACAGACAGATGTAGAGATAGACAGATGTAAAGACAGACAGGTGAGACGAACATGTGTAGAGACAGACAGATGTAGAGACAGAAAGGTGTAGAGACAGACAGGTGTAGAGACAGACAGGTGTAGGGACAGACAGGTGTAGAGACAGACAGGGGTAGAGACAGACAGGGGTAGAGACAGACTTGTGTAGAGACAGACTTGTGTAGAGACAGACAGGTGTAGGGACAGACAGGTGTAGAGACAGACAGTTGTAGAGACAGACAGGTGTAGAGACAGACAGGTGTAGAGACAGACAGTTGTAGAGACAGACAGGTGTAGAGACAGACAGGGGTAGAGACAGACAGGTGTAGAGACAGACAAATGTTTGCACACTGTCAGTAAAACTGACTAAAGTTCAGCCAGTTTTGTATTTTCTAAGGTCAGCTGGCTGTGGTGGCCATTTTGAACCAGGTTGACTTCAAATCAGTTGTAGATGTGCATTTCTGAAGTTTTATGAACATGTGCTCAGTGGGTCAGGAGATATTTAGATCACTGACATAATAACAACGATGTCATGACAGAACTGCACTAACGACACGCTGCATCAAGCATTATGCTGTAATAAGTATGATAATATAGAATATTAGAAAAATAGAATTACGTATAATAATTATGCTGTAGTAAGTATTATCATCGTTATACCCAGCTGGTCGAAGCAGGTGGCCTCTCATCCTGAGCTGGTTCTGCTGGAGGTTTCTTCCTGTTCAAGGGGAGTTTTTCTTTCCACTGTCTCCTTTGTGCTTGTTCAGGATGAGAGACTGTGATGAAGTGAAGCTTCAACACAATCTGCTGCTTCCTTAGAGAATTTTATTAAATGGCTTTTTTATGAATGTTTCTGTTCAGTTCCCTGAGACGACTTCTGTTGTGACTTGGTGCTTTATAAATAAACTGAATATTATTTAAGTTATTAAGAGGAACTGTTCTTTGTTTTCTCTGCAGCAAGGAAACCATTTTCACAGGTAAAGAGATGAAGAAATTACATATATTCTTACTTAAACACTAATATCAGTGCAATTTAAAAACTGTGTGTGTGTGTGTGTGTGTGTGTGTGTGTGTGTGTGTCATGAGCAGAAGAAACCCTACTGAGCAGCGTTGACTTCAGGAGGATGAACAGCAGCAGCTGCAGGATACGACATGGGGGGGGGGGGGGGGATGGTGGGGGTTGTTCTGTAAACGTCTTGTTTTTTATGCTGCAGTGATTTAATTTAATTTAAATGAAGATAAAAACTGTAAAAGAGTAAATCAATCAGTTTTAATGTCTCATCACAAAATGCAGTTTGGAGCAACCCTTTGTCAGCTGTGGTCCGCCATAACATTATGACCCCTGACAGGTAAATGAATAGCACCGTCCTCCTGGAGCATGGTGTAGTGCTGCGGGGGAAACGTGTGCAACCTGCCACTCTGAGTTTGTGTGTGTGTTTGTTGTGTGTGTGTGTGTGTGTGCGCTCATGAACTGCAGGCTGATTCCCTGGTTTGTGTCTAAAATTCAGTTTTCAATTCAGTTTATACTGTATGCCTCTTTTATAACTGTCTATTGTTGTCGCTGTTGTCCATTGTTGTCATCATTCTTTGTTGACATCAGGTCTCTCTTGTGAATGAGTCCTCGAGGCTCAATGGGACTAACCTGGATCAGTAAAGGTTGAATGAATGTGGCTAAAAGACGACTTCTGCTCTCTGTCCCTGTCTCCTCCATGAGGCCCAGCTGCTGATGTCACGGGACAAGTTTTTACTTGTCAGACAAATTTATGCTTCAGTCTGAATTGAATAAGTTCTTTTAGAAAAATTTCACATCCAGCTGTAAAACCAGATGTTTCCTTTAGTCTCAATCTTTGAGTTTGGTTTAAATAACTAAACAAATTGTAACATTTCTGTGTTGTTCATTTGAGGTTGTAGTTATCTGTGGAGTATTTAGGACTTGGCAATAATCTTTAGTTTTGTTTTTGTCAAATAAAATGAGTGTGAACAGGATTAAAAACGTTCACACAGATTAGCCCAAAAATTATTTGTTCTGTCGTGTTTTGAGTTCTTTAGATCAAATCGTTTTTTATTTTTGAGCAGTTCACAGCATTTACTTAAAATGATACACAATTTACGACCTGGGACAAGATCTGCTTCATGTTGCTGCTGATCTGCTTCATGTTGCTGCTGATCTGTTTCAT
>NC_056503.1:3654987-3661227 GCF_014905685.2 Nematolebias whitei
TACCTTTGCAGTTTTAACAGTACCATAGAAAAGGTAAGAGCAAGGGTTAGATGATGTTCATAGCTAGTAAGAAAACTATTACGGGGGAATGGGGAAAGGTGGACCCCCCCAGTCATGAACCATGGATTGAGATAATAGAATAAATCTACACAATGGAAAATGATATCACCTGAGATTAAACACAAATAGGAGAAAAATGGGAGTGATGGACACTATTCAAAACCACAGGCAGCGACAATAAATAAATACTCGACAAACTGGAAGAGACAAAAGGATTATTAGATTAGCTCCCAAGCAAAAAGTTGTTTTTAAGTTTTTGTATGTAGTGTTAAATGTGAACTGTTCATGTACATGTTGTATGTAAATAAATGTGGAAAATGCCAATAAAAAGTTAAATGATTTAAAAAAAAAAAACTTAAAATAATAGTTGGGTTAATTTTTTAGCAACGGCCACACGGTGGGCAACAATGTTTTTACTCAGCACTGAAGTGTAAAGATAATGAACTGACCATGACCACATGTGGTATTCTTAATGATTTAAAACATCTTGATGATGTGAATGAACCTGTTCACTGATTATATCTTTACAAAAACAACAAAACATTAGAACACGGTCAGTCTCATTAGTTGCACTCTGCTCAATTCAAAACAGGCCCAGATGTGCTGATGGACGAGAAGCGTCTTCGGCCTCGGGGTTGTCAAACGATGACATCATACAGCTTTACAGCAGAAACACCGGCGTGCCTTCAGGTCGCTCATTAATCCAGATCCTGAACGCTTTTCCAGTTTGAGCTCCACACTTTCCCATTTTCAGTCACGTTGATTTGAATTCGACGTCAGAGCGACTGAACTCTGCTGCTTTCTTCATGTAAAGAATCATTTCAGCTAAAACAAGCGCTTCTTTCATCACTGGTCTTACAAACACCTAAACCACCTAAAACAGTTTTTATTCAATCACGATACGTTTCAGTTTAATTTTTTTAATCTAAAGTGTCATTTTGATTTTTTAGACTTGTGACACTCATCAGAATCACAGATTTCTATCACCCCAAAATAAAAACCTGACTAAACGTATTAAACGTTTTGGCTTGCACCTGCCCGTCAGCTCCAGTGAATTTTCCTTCTTGATCTTAAAGACGAGGTTCAGAACAACCATCTCGTTGCTTTCTGCAGGCTGACAACCAGCGTGCCCACCAAGCGTTCATATCGACACCATCTTCATGTCTGAGCTCCAGTCCAACATCAAAGCTGCCCACACAACTTTTATTACCCCGCCATGTTTCCAGTGGTGCAGTGGATTTTCAGATTGTGCCAAAGAACAAACCATCAGATTCTGTGATGTGGATCCGGGAGTTCGAGGCTGCTGTCAGGAACGACGGAGAACAGCCCCCTCCCTCGCTGGATCTACGTCTGTCCAACTACAGAGAAATATGAGCGTCTGCAGAATGTGAGTCAGCCTAAAGTCATGGGGGGGCTCGGTGCTCCCAGTATCAACTCTGTTTGGGGTTTAAAAGAAAAGAGTAAAATAATTGTCTCGCTTGTTTTCCGCCCTGCAGTGAGCTCAGGGTGGGTGTCACCCCCCCAGCCGGCAGCCATGTTACTGATCCCAACATTAGCTAAAGGAGCATGCTGTTTATTCCATTCTCATGTTTTTTATCTGGAGCTAACTAAAGTGTAATTAAGAGCGGGCCGGAGCCGTGTCAGTTCCTTCAGGTTCTACGAACTCTATGTCGCCTCCGTCACAATAACAAAAGCGAAATCCAGCGTAGAGCGGCTGCGTGAACGTGGTGCGGACTCTGTGGAGGAGAGTCATGGTTTGAGAGACGTCGTAGAAACACAGGGTACCGGCTCTGTGGTCCAGGTACACTCCCAGTCTGTGCGACTCCGGACCAGAGACTGAAGTCTTGACTTTATTGTGGTAAAAAGTGTAACTGGTTGGTGTAAAACGGCACCCCTCCATGTCATACTGTAGCACCCAGGACTTGTCATTGAACCCAAACGCACACTCCAGTGAGTTCCCTGCTCTCCTGATGTTCTTGTATGTAACTGCTACACAGAGTCCTACTCCAGCCCACTTCACCTCCCAGTAACAGCACCCAGTCAGCCTCTCTTTACTCAGGACCTGTCTGTAATGAGTGAACCTCTGTGGGTTACTGGTGTAAGACTCCTGCTCATACTCCACCATGGCTGCTCTGTGGTTCTGGGACAGCAGCAGCGTTCTGTACGCTGTGTCCGGGTCCAGGGTCAGCTCACACGAGTAACTCAAGAAGTCTGCTCTTGTTTGTGGCTCTGACTGGAAGGTCATGGTTAAAACATGAACATCAGAGCCCACCTGTGAGATGTTTGTCCACTTCTCACTCAGTGCGTCCTGTAGTCTGTCTCTGAGCTCCAGCACAGCTGCTGCCACGTCCTCAAAGTACCTGTGAGGACCAGCGGTGATGCTGGCTGAGTGTGGAGACCCGCCGAGGGCTGACCGGGACACGTAGCTCTGCAGGAACTGGTTGTGATCCTCTGTGCGTGACAGCTGCTCCAGCTCAGAGTCCTTCCTCCTCAGCTCAGTGATCTCCTGCTCCAGCTTCTCCTGAAGCTCTCGGACTCGGCTGGCCTCGGTCTTCTGCTGGGATCTGACCTGCTGCTCCACATCAGAGCTTCGCCTCTGGATGAGACGTATCAGCTCGGCAAACATCTTCTTACTGCTCTCCACTTGTTTGTCAGCAGCGGCATCGATGGCCTCCACCTCCTGCTGGAGCACTTTCAGATCTTCCTCTTGGTCCTTGATCCTCTGCTGGAGTTGCTGTCGATCCGCCTCGAGCTCCTTCTGCTTCTCAGCTCTTGCTGCTTGAATCCAAACTGTCTCGTGGTCTTTGTGATCGTCCATGGTGCAGAGGACGCAGACACACTGCTGATCAGTGCAACAGAACACCTTCATCACCTCATCGTGACGAGAGCAGACGCGCACCTGAAGCATTGTGGAGGGCTCCACCAGCTTGTGTCTCCTCAAAGGAGCAGCATCATAGTGGGGCTGAAGGTGTCTGTCACAGTAAGAAGCTAAGCAAACCAGACAGGACCTGACAGCCTTCAGCTTCCTCCCACTGCAAACATCACAGGCCACATCTTCTGGACCTGGACAGGCGAGATGATCAGGATCAGCCTGGAGTCCAGTCGTCTTCAGCTGCTCCACTAAATCTGCCAACATGTTGTTTTTCACCAGCGCAGGCCTCGGTGTGAAGGTCTGCCTGCACTCTGGGCAGCTGGACACTTTCTTCTTCCTCTTCTTGTTCCACACGTCTTTAATGCACTTCATGCAGTAGCTGTGTCCACATGGGAGAGCCACCGGAACCTCCAGAACCTCCAGACAGATCGGACAAGAGAATCGATCAGCGTCCAGCTCCACTCCTTTCTGCGCCATTTCACCACAAACTTACGAGTCAAACAGAAACTGACACCACGTGACGTGAAGGCGGGGTCGTGCTGCTCGGAGCAGCTACGGCAAGCCGAAAGTGCCACAAATCAACTTTTTTTTAAATTATTTGTCATTAAACAGTACAAATACAACTTCAAACAAAGAAGAAAGAAAGATAAAAAGGAGACAAACTAAACAAAAATAAAAATAAATAAAATCAGACAATAGAGTTTGTTCAGTGTTCATGAGAGTTCGGGGTTTTCCATGAGACTGAGGTCCTTCACCATCTTGCAGAGATCCACAGCAGCATCTTCTCATGTGTTTCAGAGATGAGAAGAAGAGGCACACTTCTCTGTGAAAGGCAACAACATTTGGTCTAGCTTTAAGAAATATATTCTTGTGAATAAAAACTTCTGTAGAATGAAAATAGTGTTAATCATCAGATCATGTACAGAGTTTTTTTGCGATAAAACCATACAAGACATTTTCAATTTTCAATTTTGAAATCTGTATATATTTAGACACAGTGATGTAAATCATCCCAAAAGGCATTAGTATATATACAATCATAAAAATTGTGCTCAGTGGTCTCAGCTAGTTCTTTACAAAATGAACAGTTAGTACATTCAAAGCCAAAGCGCTTACATAGAAAGTCAGCAGAGGGATATATTCTATTAATAATTCTGAAATTAATCTCTTTTGCTTTAGGTGCGACAGGGAATTTATAAAATTTTGATCTTAATTGTTGAGCATCTTTTCTGGAGAAGGAATTTAGAATTGTGTTACGGGAAGAGGAGCAGGGATACAGCTCTTTGTTAAATATGAAACGAACAGTTGTTTCGTTTGGAGTCCAAAAGATTTAGATTATTCACTAAAAGCGCGGGAAGATTTGTGTTTGGAACATTTGTATATAAATTAGATGTCATGATTATTATAGGTTGAGTATTGCATTAATCACTTTCTTATATTGTTTTTTATCAGTCAAGTTAAATTTGGATCTAAAATTCTCAAATGTTATAATCTTCCCTGTCGAATTGAACAAGTGTAAAACAGACCATATGCCTTTATCTAACCAGTTTTGTAGAAATATAGAGTTACGGTTATGTAATATATATCTGCAGTTCCAAAGTGGGGTGTTGTGGGGACTGAAATTAGAAGGTGCTTGGTGTTTCATCTGGACAGAGAATGGATGATAAGGAAACCTGGTGCTGGAATAGTGACGTACAGGACACCGTTCAAAGAAAGAGGTTAGCCAAGAAGAAATACGACAGTGAGAGGACTGAAGAGAGGAGACAGGAATATAAGGAGATGGGACGTAGAGCAAAGAGGGAGGTGGCAAAGCAGAAGACGTATGATGAGTTGTGGGAGACTGGACACTAAAGAGGGCGAGAAGGACTTGTACTGATTGGCAAGACAGAGGGATCAGGCTGGAAAGGATGTGCAGCAGGTTAGGCTTGTTAAAATAGGAATGGTAATGTGCTAAGAAGTGAGGAGAGTGTGATGGGAAGACTTGTGGGAAGACTCAACTTTAAGAAAGGTAGGGAGTTGATTAGCTGAATCAGCTGAGTCCCTTCTTTACGCAACACTACACCTTTCTTGTATCGACATTGTTTAATGTGTTATAATACAAATTTATTTTTCACGTGTTCTCATAAAAATGAATTTAAAGTTGATTTTTATGTATTGTTTAAAGAAATCATAAAATTGTCTTAAAAATGTGTTACTCCTTTTAATTCAGTTCAATTCAGTTTATTTATTTAGCGCCAAGTCACAACAGAAGTTGTTTCAGGGCACTGAACAGAAATATTCATATACATTACGAAAGCCAGTTAGTAAAATTCTCTATTTAATGAAGCCAGCAGATTGTGTAGAATCTTTTCTTCATAACAGTCTCCCATTCTGAGCAAGCACAGTGGCAACAGTGGAAAGAAAAAGCACACTTCTCATAGGAAGAAACCTCCAGCAGAGCCAGGCTCAGGACGAGTGGCCATCTGCTGTGACCAGCTGGTTTTGAGAGTGTGGGATTTCCAGCCACAAGCACTTTCTCCCCAGTTGCTAATCATCTTAATCACCCACCACTCCACACCTGCACCTGATTTGGGATATAGCTCTGCTGAAGACTATTTAAACTTATGCCACACATTCATCCTATGCTGGAACATTATGGTACCTTATGGTATCTTAGTGGACAGCTGGTAAGCTTATTCCTTGAGAAACTTTGATTAACCTTGTGATTACTGATATCGTGTGTCCTTTAAGTCCTGCTCCTCTGGGTCTTCTGAGACTTCCTCGCTCCTTGTGACCTTGTCCTGTCATCATCTTGTTCCTTCAATCTCCAAACATCAACCTGGATCAAAAACTACCAAACACCTTCAACCTGTTCCTCTCTCCAACAACACTCGCTGTTATAGAAATTTTGGTATGAATCTTTTATTATATTATGGCTGAGAACATCTTTCCGTAAAGCGTGCACAAAACATTCTCTCATCTCTGCCTGAAGGCCAGCTCGCTGACTTGCAGTGCCTCACTGGTGTTGACGCCGTGAGAACATGCCATATAAAGACATATCCTGACAAACACTGGAGGCCAAATTAATGCCATCCATAGAAAGTGAAAGACAGCAAAGTTTATTCCCAAGATGCTCTGGTCCAAAACCCACAACCTCTGTCTTGTCTGAGTTTAAAAGTAGAAAACTTATGGTCATCCATGGTTTTATGTCTTTAAGACATGAATTCACAAAACGTTCAATACAAAAAAACAACTGGACCTTATTTGTAACAAAAGACGTTTCGCTCCTCATCCGAGGAGCTCTCTCAGTTCAAAGAGCAGAGAGTGAG
>NC_056503.1:3661327-3662682 GCF_014905685.2 Nematolebias whitei
CGCTCCTCATCCGAGGAGCTCTCTCAGTTCAAAGAGCAGAGAGTGAGGGGTTCAGGTTATAAGGCTGAGTGAGATAAGATACACATACAGGTACATATGTAGATTTGACAATTCACACCTCAACTGCATACACTACACTTGGGTCCAGTGCAGCGAGGACTGTCCAGACCTCTACATTGGAGAAACTAAACAGCCTCTTCACAGACGCATGGCTCAACACAGGAGAGATACTTCCTCTGGACAAGACTCAGCTGTTCACCTCCACCTCACAGATAAGGGACACTCATTTTTGACAGAGAGCCAGTGGAGAGAAACTAAAACTGGAGAAATATGATCTCTCCCAGTAACTCCAGTTAAGACTCTGGCAGCAGCATTTTGGATCAACTGAAGACATTTTAAAGACAAATTTGGACATCCAGATAATAAACCATTGCAATAGTCCAGTCTAGACGTGACAAATGCATGGACCAGTTTTTCTGCATCATCTTTAGATCAGATGTTTCTAATGTTAGTGATATTACGCAGGTGGAAGAAGGAGGTTCTAGTAATGTTTTTAATGTGGGGGATAAAAGACATGTCCTGATCAAAAATAACACCAAGATTTTTAACATTAGAACTGGAGGACAGATTAATGCATTTAAGAAGGGAGAAAGACTGAAAAATTCATTCCAAAGGTGCTCAGGTCCAAAAACCAAAACCTCAGTCTTGTCTGTGTTCAACAGGAGAAAATTAAGGGTCATCCAGGTTTTTATGTCTTTAAGACATGCTTGTAGTCTAAGTAGCTGATTGGATTCATTGGGTTTAATGGACAAATATAATTGTGTGTCATCAGCATAACAATGGAAATTTATCCCATGCTGTTTAATAACTTTACCTAATGGAAGCATATATAAAATAAAGAGTATTGGCCCAAGCACTGAGCCCTGAGGAACTCCATGACTAACTTTGGTGTATGAAGAAGATTTATAATTTACATTTACAAACTGGAATCTATCAGATAGATATGATTCAAACCATTTTAGAGTCGTTCCTGTAATCCCAATATCATATTCAAGCCTCTGTAGTAAAATATTGTGATCAGCTGTATCAAATGCAGCACTGAGGTCTAACAGGAACAGTATAGACACAAGTCCATTGTCTGAGGCCATGAGAATATCATTAGTGACGTTTACTAGTGCTGTTTCTGTGCTATGATGAGCTCTAAACCCTGACTGAAACTCTTCAAACAGATTATTTCTTTGTAGATGTTCACACAACTGACCTGTAACTATTTTCTCTAGAATTTTTGAGATGAAAGTTAGATTAGATATAGGTCTATAGTTGGCCAGAATTTCTGAATCAAGATCAGACTTCTT
>NC_056503.1:3662782-3664321 GCF_014905685.2 Nematolebias whitei
GAACAACAAAAACCCAGTCCAAATTAACGTGTATGATGGTGTAGGTGAAGTTCTGAGTGCAGCTGCATGCTGAGGCTCAGTCACGTGTCTGTGACGTGGCAGGAGTCCTACCTGTTCAGGCAGGTCACACACATCCAGCAGGGACAAAGGCACCTCGTTCTTAAAGTGCTGCCCCCACACAGGCTTCAGATGAAAGTGGACCGTCCAGTCCAGTTCCTCCACCTTGTGGTGGAGCCAGAACAGAGCTCTGGACCAGCTGCTGGGGGCTGCGGCCACCTCCGCCCCCACTACCTGCACGAGCACGCTCAGCACGGACTCCAGCAGCTCTTTGGTGTCCATGGAACAGAGGTGGACACCGCCCTCTGGTGGCTGCGTCCAGCATCTAGCAGAGGGGTTCATAATGAAACATGGTAACTACAGGAAGAGAAAGGAACTCAAATTTTGGAGGGGGGTCTGAACACACAAGACATACCTGAGTGTCTGGTTGTAAATCTGGGCCAGGACATAGAGGAGGGGGAAGGGAGAGCAGCCCAGCACCCAGTGAGGGGAAGAGGCTGCTTCCTGGACGTTCACAGACAAAGCAGCGTGGAGGAGCTGCAGACTGAACTCTGTGTCAGTGCTGCTGTTACCTGGACAGATGTGGAGCACAGCATCAGTGACCCACTGGACATTTAATAAAACTGTCAGAACGTAGTCCCTGGACTGACATCTACAGCTGATGAACTTCTGGAGGAGTCCATTCAAAATGACCACAGCAAGTGACTGTAGTGGCTAAACTTCAGCGAGTTCAACTCTCAGAGTAACAGCTGAAGGCAGCACCTCTTATTATCCACCTGAACAGGCTCTGGCTCTTCCATTAACCTTAATGTGGCCCGAACTGCAACACCCCCACCCCCCAATAAATGTTATATGACAACAACTGGCTCAGCACTGTGATGCGCACTATTACTTTTATTGGCATTTCGAGTTACCATGGCAACATAATTTGCTAACAAAGACGCCATTTTTTCCCATTGAAAAACACTGACAGACCTCTTCACAGCCTCAGACACAGTGAAGAGGTCCCTGAATAAAAACACTGATTAACTTTTGGAGCCATTTTGGTTCAAGATGGCTGCCACCGCTACCTCTGAAAACACAAAATTGACTATAACTCAGTCACTCTTTGAGATATTGAGCTGAAATTTGGTGTGGTTGTAGCTGAGAGTGAAGCCCAACAAATACTGAATTCAAATCAAAAATCCAAGATGGCCACCAAAGCTACCTTTAAATGGATTTAACTCAGTTATATTTACACATATAGAGCTGAAATGTGGTTATAGTGGAGAACGTCGCCCATCACAAACTGAATCAAAATCAAAAATCTAAGATGGCCACCACAGCTTAAAAGAAAAAAACATTATAACTTTTAATTTTTTTTACCATGTTGAGCTGTAATTTGGTGTGACGGTAGCTGAGAGCAAACCCCAACACATACAGTGGGAGAAAAAAATATTTAGTCAGCCACTGATTGTGCAAGTTCTCCTACTTAGAAAGATG
>NC_056503.1:3664421-3665815 GCF_014905685.2 Nematolebias whitei
CCCTCGGCCACCACCCATCCCACATTGCACCCGACCCCTTTGGCCCCTCCCACAGGTGGTGAGCCCATGGGAAGGGGGACCCACGTCTCCTCTTCGGGCTGTGCCCGGCCGAGCTCCATGGGTAAAAGCCCGGCCACCAGGCGCTCGCCCACGTGCCCCACCTCCAGGCCTGGCTCCAGAGTGGGGCCCCGGTGACCCACGTCCGGGCAAGGGAACACTAGGTCCATTTGTGTTTTCCATCATTACTGTTTTTCTTTTACATTTTATTCTTTTGCTGGATGTAACTGGGTCCCTGTGTACACAGTTTTGTTCCACCACATGTACCACATGTGGTGCATATGACAAATAAAGAAGCTTGAATCCTTGAATTAAAATCCTTAAACAGATTTTTCCTGTTATTAAAAAGGGTTTTTTTGGGTTAAATTTGCATACATTGCTCTATTCCAAAAATGGATAATTCTACATTTCTACTGTATATTTTCTGATACATTTACAAACACTTCTGTTTTTTAAAAATGGACATTTCCGTATTTTTACTGTGAATGTTTTGGTACATTCAAAAACTTTTTTGTCATCAAAAAATTTAAATATGTATTTAATCATTTTATATTTGTTATGTTTACAAATACTTGTTAGTCTAGGTTAAACATCACATTTTCCACTAAATGAAATAACTGTCCATTTCAAAGCATATTTTGAACAATTTTCTGCAACAATAAGTGTTTCCACTCTGCTCGTCAGCCCTGGTCAATAAAGTCAGTAACCTTCTTCTACAATTTAGTGATAAAATAGATGAAGCCTCATGAAGCCCTGAGGTGCTCCTATATTCAGTATATGTGCACAAGAGGGTTCTAAACTTCAAGGTTTGTCTGATGAAGAACAGGGACATCTAGTGGTCCATAGATGCACTCACACTATTTTCTGGTCCATAAATAATAAGAAATACAGTAATTATTTCACAAGACTGTTCGTTTTAATCTGCTGACATTTTTGTTCGTTTAAACCAATGATTAGAATGACATTGCATGTTAAAAATAATTACACGACTGTTGTTAGAAGACAGTAGATTCTGATCGAACCAGAAGTACATCTAAGTTCTTTTCCTTAATTAATATCCCCATCTGCTTATGGAAATTTGCCTCTAATGAATGGTTACGTACCACAGAGCTTTAAGGTTGCTGTAATTAAACTTTTATTAAAGAAGCTTGATCTTGATTCAAGATATATTTTGACAACCTGAGCAAAACACAGCTGCCTATAAAGCTAGAACTTTATATTACTGATCTTTAATAGAGGAGAATAAAAATAACCCTGGGTTTCTTTTTAGTACTATTGCTAGATTAATTCAAAGCCCCATTTCTGTTGAACCATGTATCCCTACAACTATAAGTAGT
>NC_056503.1:3665915-3670342 GCF_014905685.2 Nematolebias whitei
TATACTAGATCTGTACAAAGATAATTGAACAAATCATTCTAAAGAGAATAATCAGAGCTTTATCACATTCATACACTGATGGGACACACATCAGAGGCTGTGAGGGGTTCAGTGTCTTGCCCAGGGACACTTCAGCATGTGACTGCTGATGGATTTGAACCCCCCACTCTTGCATTGGAGGACGACTGCTCTAACCACTCAGACACAGCCGATGTCATTCTCATTGTGTGTTGAGAGTCATTCTCTAAATTGACCCCCCAAAAAACTTCTAAGATTTTAAGCAAAACATTTTGTTTTCTTTCAGCTTTTATCTCTTCAGGGTTTCCACAGCGAGTCATCGTCCTCCATCTCACTCTGTCCTCTGCATCCTCTGTCCTCACTCCATCTACCTCCATGTCCTCTCTAACTGCATCCATATATCTCAGTTTTATCTTTTTCCTGGCAGCTGCATATCTAACGTCCTTCTACCAATATACCCACTGTCCCTCCTCTGGACATGTCCAAACCATCTCAGTGTGTTCTCTCTAACTTTATCTCCCAGTTGTTCAACCTGTGCTGTACCTCTGATGATCTCATTCCTAATCTTATCCATCCCTGTCACTCCTAAGGAGAACCTCAACTTCTTCATTTCTGTCATTCAGTTCTTTCTCCTGTCTTTTGTCCATGTCTCTGTCTCCACACCATACAACATAGCTAGTCTCACCACTAAACTTTTCCTTTGACCTGTGCTGACACCCTTTTGCAAGCCCATGTGGCTAATTGGGAGGACAAGGGACATTTCCCAGTGGGCCGGTCTGATATGGAGCCGCAGGGCACTCCCTGTTTAATTTAATTTTTTAGAACTTTTTGTTAACAACATGAAACTACAGAACACTGCTACTGCTGCACCAAGGCTGCCCC
Organism: Nematolebias whitei; assembly: GCF_014905685.2. Taxonomy (NCBI): domain Eukaryota; kingdom Metazoa; phylum Chordata; class Actinopteri; order Cyprinodontiformes; family Rivulidae; genus Nematolebias; species Nematolebias whitei. The sequence continues at coordinate 3,666,816 of NC_056503.1, forward strand.
ACCTCCACCCAGGGCCGGTGGCAGCTCTCATTTTTTATTTGTTTTCTCCACAAATAGGATATTCGATGCCACCTGTCAATCAGTCCAGTATGCAAGTCAGCAACTGACCAATAAGTGACCTTAATTTTTCTCGAAGGTAAACGCCCCTTACCTGCAGGTGCTGCACTGGGAAAAAATCATTGGAAAAACAATGGTTCAACGTTGTCAGTGGGGAAAATGTAACTCAGACAAGTGTTACACTGAGTATTTAGAGGTTGGAATACACTTGATTCCATTGCAAAAACCAAATGGAGTCTGAAAAAATGTTAAAAATGATAAAAGCTGCCAGCCGACTGCATGATCAGCTGATTACAACATAAACAGGAAGTACCACATGTTCGTCTGTACAAAGATAACTTCAGGTAAATCCTCCATTATTTGTCCTGTATGCTTAATGGTTAAATTAAAGGTTAAAGCTATTTGTGCTTTGGTTTGTGTGTTTTATATGTTGTAATTTCTGGTTGCATAAGTTTAGTGTTTGTTTATGATCAGTTATCACTGAAATGATTTTGTACAAAGTGTTTAACAGGTTGTGTAATGTCAAATTTACACTCTTACATTTGGAATTTCACTGTGAGTTCTTGCCCTATGTCACTCTGTGGCATGAAAACATCCACTGCAGTAACTGTTTGACGTTATTAGTAGATTATAATTTTTTTATGTTATTATTTTTGCCTGTATTCTTTGCCTTAATGTTGGCTGATAAGGCAGAACTGCTTCACTAAACACTGTGAGCTTCACCACCTCCACCACTACAGCAAAGTTGTTTGTTTGTCCGAGGTTAGCTCACCCTGGGTTACATTCGCTCATGGGAGCGATCTCACTGTTCATGTAAAATATCTGATAATGTTCTTATAGAAACAATTCCTGAATGTTGTTCATACTGTGTTAATGCTACATGTTTGTCTCGTGACCCTACAACTGGGTAACGTTACAGTAGACCTCGCCCACTACTGGAGTTTTAATTAGATATTTTAAACTACTAATAAACATGATGGACGATGATCATATTGCTTTATGATAGGCCAAAGGTAAGAAAGAGTTATTATTATTATTGTTTTATATTGATTAGTGATTTTTCCCCACAAACGTTAACTGAGGCTACGCTAAAGTTGCATTCAGGCCTAAAATATCTGACCTGGCTCGGCCCAAACCCGTATAATTTAAGCTTTTACTGCTTTTGTAAGCAAATCAGTATGACTTGATTTAAAAACGTATTTCAAAGAAAGGAAGATATAAGATTTATTGTTTATTAACAAGAGTCAGCGGATTATTATAGTTATAATATTATAGTTATTAGTGGTTGGCAGACGCGTGTGGTTGATGATACAAATTGGGTCGTCGGCTGCGCACGTCCGCTAATGCAGCGGCTGAGTCTAAGTAAGCTTCAGGTGGGTACTGGCAGTGATCCATCTGGACTTTTTTTTTACCTCTTTCAACCAGCCGGTCAGTACGCGGTCAAATGGCCGTGCGCGGCTGGTGATCCAAATTGAATCGTCAGCCACTGCCATTGCTGATGCAATCAAAAGCCTGACACAGACCCAGCCCGCCCATCCAGCACATTATTTTGGCCTGGCCTGGCCTGGCCTGGCCTGGCCCGAATTTCGGGTTGGGCCGGACGGCGGGCGGCGTGCCCAGCTTAGAAATGACAGCTCTAGGCTATGCTATGTTTCTTAGACAGTAGCTAGGATGTGTGAGAGAAGTGGAACGTGCTCTATACACACAAGGAGAGCTGTTGGCCAGGCTAGATCTTGTTGTACCATTAACTCTAAAATAGTTGTTGAATAGTTTACTTATGTATAACTTTGACCCAGCCGGTTGAAACAGATGGCCGCTTGTCCGGAGCCTGGTTCTGCTAAAGGTTTCTTCCTCACGAGGGAGTTTTTCCTTTCCACTGTTGCCTTCATGCTTGCTCAAGATAAGAGTCTGTAACGAAGTTAGACTCAAAGCAGTCAGATAACTCAGATAAATAATGTTGTCAACTTACTATTATGTATGTGAATGTTTCTGTTCAGTGCCCTGAGAATTTTTTTTTCATTTATTCTTTATTTATCCAGGTAGTCTCATTGAGTCACAAGAACTCATTTTCAAGAGAGACCTGTTTTGGGGAGTTAATGGTGGGGGTTAAGAGCCTTGCTCATGGGCCCAGAGTGGGGCAAATGAGGGTGGAGGGAGGTGTGGGTGTTTCACCTTTTCCACCACATTTTGATGTTGACAGTATCGGGAGTTGAACCTGCAACTTTACGATCAAAGGCCCATCTTCTCTAACCTCTGCACCACCACTCCCCAGAGATGACTTCTGTTGTGACTTGGTGCTATATAAATAAATGAATTGAATTGAATCATTTGTAAAACTAGATGTTAAACAACCAATTAAAATACACCAGAATGCAGGAAATGGCATCTACTTTATTCAAAATCTTATGGGGGAGGACCCCCAGACACCCTCAACTGCGTATCCCCCCCACATTACAAATTCTTCTGATGCCAATGGCTACTGCGTTGTTCAAGCCAAGAGCCACTGTCAGCAGTGGGGCAGATTGTAGAATGGCCCCTGATGTAAGGTTGTAATTACATGAATTTAATAATAATAGGTTGTGATCTAAAGTGGGCCAGACTGAGGCTGAAACTCCTGGGCTGGAAAAGAGTCCCACTCTGTCCCTGCCCTTTTGTCACCAATCACTCCTGAAACTTTTCTCCATCCTCTCCATCCTGCCTGGACCTCTTTACCACTCTCCTCATTTTCCTGGACAGTGGACCACAAGTTCTTGAAGTCCTGCACCTTTGTGACCTCTGCTCCTTGTAGCCTCACTGTTCCACCTCCTCCCCCTCATTCACACACATGGACTCTGTCTTACTACGACTGACTTTCATTCCTCTTCTTTCAAGTGCATACCTGCACCTCTCCAAGGTCTCTTCCTGTTCGTGCTCAGAATACATGTTTGAGATAAGTCTCAGCTACAACCACATCACTGTTAAGGTTAAAAGCTGTAAAACTGAGTTGTAGTCAATGTTGTGGTTTCTAAAAACATCAGCTGTTGGGGACATTTTGAATCAGGTTGACTACCAAAGTTCATCAGTTATAGATGTTCATCCAATGTTTCCAATGATTAGTGTCTAAAGCTTTTGACACTGTGGATCATAACATCTTGTGTCATAAACTCTCAGAAATCGGTTTCTCAGATCACACCATTGGTTGGTTCTCTAACTATCTTTCAGACCGGAGGCAATGTGTTCAACATAATGGTACTTCCGCCAGTTATTTAACAGTCAGCAATGGTGTACCACAAGGCTCAGTCTTAGGACCCACCCTCTTTTTACAATCTACATGTAGGTAAAAACATCCCTGATGCATCCATACATTTCTATGCTGATGACACAGTTGTTTATTGCCGAGCTAAAACTGTTGCTAAGGCTTTCCAGCTTTTGAAATCTGCATTTATCATCCAGACAGATTTGTTCCGTCTCAAACTTGTCCTAAATGCCGA
>NC_056503.1:3670442-3672254 GCF_014905685.2 Nematolebias whitei
ATTCAAAAATACTTTATTAATCCCAGAGGGAAATTATTTGTTGTTGTAACTCATTATCCTCATTTCATTAAGAGATGTTATAGATACTGATGGCTGTAGACAGGAAGGATCTCTTGTAAAGGCCCATCCCACAGTGGATCCTAAGAAACTGGCTGCAGATGCCGTCCGATCCGTTCACTCAGACTCGGCTGGCCTCTCGGTTCCCTCAGGCTGTAGAACTGCCCGAATGCCGGGCAGAACTCCTCCCAGAGCGATGGCCACTCCTCAGTCTGCCGAGCTCCTCGTTGCTGCGGACAGCCAACTGTAGGTGCTGAAGGACGATCCTGTCCTTCCGCTGTCATGAGCCGTGTTTCCTGCTAGTTCCAGGATCTCAGTGGTCAGGCACTCAAGCACAGCTGGCAGGTAGATGAGAATGCGTCCACAGAACATCCTTTTCAACTCATTTGGGATTTGTGGCTGTAGTTGAGATATTATTTGAGCTTTTGAGATGTTAATCAGCTGCTGTTGGCTGTAGAAAACAGCCTTGTTGCCATGGTTACGCATCATAACAAATGTCCAAAACTGAAAAAGTTTCAGTAAAAATCCTTCCAACTGCACAGCATCTGACACCAGAGGAAACAATCATCCAAAAGATGTGATTTACATCCAGAAAAATAGGAATTAAAGTTCCCAAAAGCAAAATCTCAGAATGAAAGTAACGGAGCTGCTCCAACATGCAGCCACCTTGAGCGGCACAATTCCTTCCCCATCACTGATGTGAACTATTTTACTTTCCAGAAAACGTGTGCTACATGGGTTCTTTCTTCTTAACAAGATCTTTCTCCTTCAAGGTGCATTTGTCCCTCGCAAACTCGCTCTGTTGCAGTTTTTCAAAATAAGATTGGACATGACACACAATTGGCTGATTGATGGATGAACCTTCTTTCGGCTGCTCCTTCTTCAGGGGTCGCCACAGTGAACTTAGTGAACAATCACCAACAACTTGGTGATTGTTTTTACGCTGGATGCCCGTCCTGACACAACTACAGACCACCGAGCTACCACAGCCCTCTGTGCAGAGCAGAGAGCTGCTATCTGCATGCCCAGGGGAGCAGATGGTGGGGGTTAAGGGCCTTGTTCAAGGGCCCAGAGTGGGGTAAATGAGGGTGGAAACAGGTGTGGGTGCTTCACCTTTCGCACCCACATTTTCATGTTGTCGGTACTGGGAGTTGAACCGGCGACCTTCCGAACACAGGCCCACCTTCTCTAACCTCTGCGCCACCACTCCTGTTACTAAACACTGTTTAGTGTATTTCAAAGAACCAGAAGTAGATGTGAATATATCTAGACCACAATGCATTGCAAACTGCTAACACTGAGCATGAGCATCAGTGATCTTTGTGTACTTCTCTTTTGATTTGACAAAGAGGGTACAAAAACCATTTGTTTATGTCTGTTCAAGTTATGACCATAATGGCTTCACACAAATGATTTTATTTGAAAACGCTGGCGTGAAAGGCAGTATTTCTTCTTTTAAGAAAGGCTAAATCTTTAACGTGACTCTACTGTATGTGACTATTCTGCTGTTGTGCAGCAGCAGCCTGAACAAAGCTGCGGCGTTTGATGCTGCTTACAGTCAGCAGCTTTAATAAAGTTCCTGCTCATGAGCGCCTGCAGATCACATGTTGCTGAGAGCCAATGATGCTGTCTTTACAAACTGTAGTCAAAAGAAATATGGTTTCAGCTTGATGGATGTTCACTCTCATAGGCCTGCTCGCTGGCTCTGATTGTGTGTGTGCATGTGTGTGTGTGTGTGTGGGGGGGGGGGGGGGG
>NC_056503.1:3672354-3673478 GCF_014905685.2 Nematolebias whitei
ACAACAACAAATAATTTCCCTCTGGGATTAATAAAGTATTTTTGAATTGAATTGAATTGAATAGTGGAAAGGAAAACGGGAGGAGGTGGATGGTAATCCAAGAGGACTGTAAATGAAAGGGGAATAAAAGTTATGAAGTGTAGAAAATGTGGTGGCACCAAGTTAGGAAGGAACCTGTAAATTATTTTGTTTTAATAATTATATGCTGGTGGACAAACTGACAAAAAAGTGTTTTTTATTTTTTTATTTTGTTGTCACTATTGCCAGGCACAGTGTAATTTGTGTTGTGATGCATGATGCCAGGCCATTTTCTGTTATGAGTAGGTCCATCAATAAAGAAAAAAGTAAAATACTACCCTGAATTCACTGCTGGTGGTTATCAAAATGTTCATTGGGTAAAATTAGTATTCATATTTTCAAACATGCAGCTCAGTGTCACCATTGTACACAATGGTAAGTTGTGTTGCAAATAAAACTAAAACAAAAATGAACAAAACAAAAGTGAATTGCACTCCTAAAGTCATCGCTTGTGATAAACTGTGTCACATTAATATCTTAGATCTTAGCCATAGGAGTGAGTTTCGATGCAGGAAGTGGCATCTACTTTATTCACCATTTTCTGATCGACCCCCAGAACCCCCCCCCCCCCCACCACCACACACACACACACACACACACCACCACCACCTTTGTCTCCCCCCCCACATGGTTGGCTCCAAAAGTTAATCAGTTGTATGTCCATTCAGTGATTAAAGTTTTACACTTCATGAGATATTTTGCTAACGCTAAAGACACACACTACCAAAAAACATTGCTTTGCCATGCAGACAAATGTATAATTCATGTCTTCAGATTATTCTTCTCAGTCTGCAGTTGAAAAAAACATTGTAAGTTTAGGAAGTTAAGTCAGTTTGTCATTTGTTGCAGGCCATAAAGAACATGTCCAGAGTTGACCATCTTGTGGACAGAGCTGTGTCTCTGCTAATTGTTCTATTTCGTATAGGCTTCGCCCTTTAAGGCTGTCGCTGATGGGTTTTTCCTATCATGCGAAGCATCACACTGAAAAAATTTAGTCCACGCCCACCTGCTGTGTGGGCCCCACCCGATCCGTATAAGTTACGTTA
>NC_056503.1:3673578-3676625 GCF_014905685.2 Nematolebias whitei
AACACCCTGGCCATCCATCTGTCTGGCGAGCATGTTTTTAGGCACTCTGCGTAACGTTCGTGGAGTGGACGTGCGTTTAAGTGATGCGTCATGTTTTGTACGGATGTCATCCAGTCCGCCGCCTCGACCGCCGTCATGTGTCGCGGGAATGTTTTCCGCGTGACCCAAGGTGAGGCTTCCTCGAAAGGGCTCTGAACACGCCCGTGTGCTGCGTTCGGACCGTGGACCAACCTTCATGTCCAGGTGGGCCGGTGTGTGTTGAGGCAAAGCGTGTGACAGCTGATGACGCCGTGGGGCTGCTCGTTTGACGTCGCTGTGGTGAAACGCGTGTCGCTCCTGCCGCGTGCGGTGTCCTGTGCTGGGTTTGCTTTGAGATCTCGCATCTGTGCCACCATAAGCGGGTGAACGCTGAGAAGCAGAGAGCGCGACTTCATCTACGCCGTGCTGTTTGAGTGAAGGCAGCGAGCCCCGCGGGAGCACACGTTTTCTCTGGTGGGACGCGCGCCGCTCTCGCTGGAGGCGAGACTCGTCACTGGGTTCGCTCAGCTGTCTCACGCTTATGCTGCCGTGAGTGGCCGAGCGTTGAGACGTGGTGGGTGAAGGCTGCCCGCGTCGCACGTTTGCTTTGGTGAGGCGTGTGTCGCTCTTGCTGAGAACGAGGGCCTTCACCGGACCCGGTCTGCGGTCCCACATTTATGCCGATGTGAGCCAGTGAGCGCCGGGGAGCTGTGTGTGCACCATCATCAACGCAACGTCATTTGGATGAAGGCTGTTTGCGTCGCGCGAGTGCACGTTTGACACCGCTTGAATGAGGATCGTGCAGCTCAGGTTGACAACGAGTTATTTTGCTTACCATTGTGTCGTGTGAGCGTCTCGTCATGTCTTGGAGTGACGGTGAGTTTAAAAAACCTTTATTTTAGGACACCAGCTCGTTATGTGTGGAGGATGTGTGCGCAGCCACTGTGAGTTCAACCGAGCTTATAGACTGGCTAAAAACAGACACTTTGATCATTGAATGATGATTTATTTCATATTTCGTGTCACTTTTACACACACCCTCCGCAGACCGTCATTTTTTAAATCTTCTCCCCCGTGAGCTCTGCGACTTGTTGGCCCAGGGCACCGTCTGCAGGCGATCTCTGGGGAAACGCTGAACTGCTGGTTGCCGGGATGAAGAGAGGTGGTCTCTGACAGGCGGGGCTGGTGGTGGAGCTGAGCGAGACGCCGCCACAGCGGCCGTGGAACGTCGTTGCTTCTGCCTCTGCTCACGACGGTCTCTCCAGCGGGCCGGGGGGCGGGATGAACCGCGCGGCTTGACGAGGTGGCGCACAGTCTCTGACACCTCCTCCGACTGTTTGGAGTTCGCCAACATGGCCTTGAAACTGCTCCCGAACAGTGCGTCCGCCATGATGGGGCCCTCCATCAGGTCTCTGTGCAGTTTCTCAGGCAGCGAGGGGGAGTGACGAAGCCAGGTGTATCGCTGAATCATCTTCATCCACGCTGCAATCCTGGACAGGCAGACTGCAGAAGAGGCACACATGTTGAGGATGGTGTCGGCTGCCTTACAGAGGGAGCTCTTGGACTCCTCGGGCAGATCTGCGGCCTCCAGCCTCTTGGACACACTGTATGCTAGCAGTGCCACGTTGTTGTTAGCTGCGGCTGCCTGAAACACACATTGATGAGCCCGATTGGAGAGCGTGGTCACCGTCTGGTTATGTTTCCCAGGAGGGACGGGACGCTGCTCCAACCAGGACAGCTTCTCTCCGAAAGCTTCCGCAAGGCTTGGCACAGGGGGGGGGGGGTACCGAGGGAAAACCCCGATCGGTGAACCCCTCCACTCTAGTGATGGGAGCGAAGGTGGCGACGGGCGCTCTCAGCTTACCAGGCCCGGCTGCGGCCTCGTTCCAATACGACGTCACCACTAGAAAATGAGTCCAGATGGGATCAGAACGGCGAGCCGGAGTGGAGCCAAACCTTCCCGCGAGATCATCCGATCTGGGCGGGGGGGGGGGGGACCCGAAAGTCCCTTCATGTCAGCAGCTTCCCAGATAATGTCGGGCAACTCCGAAAGGAGTGCGTCGACGGCAGGGAGCGACGTGGCCGTTGAGGCGGGAAAGCCTGGAGGGGTCAAGCATCCGCTCAGCCCCCCTCATTCCAACACTGCACTCCCCGGGAGGTAGCGAGCATCGGGGCTGCTGCTAATGTCACCAGTCCCAGAGAAACCATCCGATTCGCTCCGAGAGCTGGCATCGAAGAAGTCGATCGCGTCGTCCAGCTAACAGTCTCCCGCCACGGACAGGCAGTCCTCGACGTTAGCCTTAAACAAGGCTGCTCTCCTCTGCCTTTCCTCCAGTGGAAGATCGTCACAGAGGCAGCTGGAGGAAGCGCGGGCGACGTGGCGGGGACCCAGGCATCCCTCGCAGGTGTCGTGCCGGTCAAAGCTGAGCAAGTAACCGGTCTTGCAAGATGGACACAAGCGGATGGTGTTGGAGCTGGACATCTTGTCGAAGGTCAGTGTTATTAGCTTGCTGAAGAAAAATGGGAGCCGATTACCCGCTCTTAACGTAACTTATACGGATCGGGTGGGGCCCACACAGCAGGTGGGCGTGGACTAAATTTTTTCAGTGTGATGCTTCGCATGATAGGAAAAACCCATCAGCGACAGCCTTAAAGGGCGAAGCCTATACGAAATAGAACAATTAGCAGAGACACAGCTCTGTCCACAAGATGGTCAACTCTGGACATGTTCTTTATGGCCTGCAACAAATGACAAACTGACTTAACTTCCTAAACTTACAATGTTTTTTTCAACTGCAGACTGAGAAGAATAATCTGAAGACATGAATTATACATTTGTCTGCATGGCAAAGCAATGTTTTTTGGTAGTGTGTGTCTTTAGCGTTAGCAAAATATCTCATGAAGTGTAAAACTTTAATCACTGAATGGACATACAACTGATTAACTTTTGGAGCCAACCATGTGGGGGGGGAGACAAAGGTGGTGGTGGTGTGTGTGTGTGTGTGTGTGTGGTGGTGGGGGGGGGGGGG
>NC_056503.1:3676725-3679108 GCF_014905685.2 Nematolebias whitei
CGGGCGTTGACGTGTTACATAGCGCGCACAGCTGTAATGCGCCAAACTCAACATTTGTTTGTGCATTAAAGAGATGCATCTGTAAGTCACCCGTTATCCCCCCTGCATTTGTCACACTGGCTGTGTGGGGCCATTTCTGAAGCCTACAGAGCATCAGATTTAGAGCCTCCTGCCAACCTCAGAGCACACTCGACCAGAGGTATCGCATCTTCGACTGCCTTGCATAATGGTATGACAATTCAGGACATTTGCACTGCAGCCGCGTGGTCAACACCCTGCTCATTCATTCGCTTTTATCCGCGTGATGTGACAGTTCATTCCATGACACATTCTGTCCTTAGTGCTCTAACATAATGAACATTCTTGTTTTCATGGAACCCTGTTTAAGCTCACATCTGTCTGCATTACAGTGTGAGATGTTATCAGTCACAAGTTGTGTCTGTTATTTTGGTTCTATTGTCACTAATCAGTTCATGACAATTGTTACCAATCAGTTCATTTGATTAATAATCAGTTCACTTGTTATTATTAATCTGTTTATACTGTTCAGCCATGAATCAGTTGGTTCATCCCCCCGCCCCCCCCCCCCCTTCACAACATCTTCCTTCCCCGTTGAAATTTTCCGGGGCGTTCATGCTTTTCAGAACTCATAGTTACACAACATGCGTCTGTGCATGGCACATATAACTACGCAATGCGTAATTACGCACATGGGGAGCTGAGTGACAAGACGTTTTTGTGGACAAGATTCTGTCTCATACGGTGTTCGAATGGACCCAGTGAGGCGAGGACAACATCCGCTTCGCCCTTAACCCGTCAGCGACAGCCTTAAAGGGCGAAGCCTATACAAAATAGAACGTTGGTTACGTACTGTAACCCCAGATTCTATGAGTATAGGCGTAGCCCTTTAAGCATCGGGCCTCACTGGCTCCTAAATGGCTGAAGAAAAAATAAAGCTTTTTGGGAGCCGATTACCCACTCTTAACTTAACTTATAAGGATCGGGTGGGGCCCACACAGCAGGTGGGCGTGGACTCAATTTTTTCAGTGTGATGCTTCGCATAACGGGATAAACCCATCAGCGACAGCCTTAAAGGGCTACACCTATACTCATAGAATCTGGGGTTACAGTACGTAACCAACGTTTTCTGGACCAAAATGTGCTCTGTTTGAAGAATGCAAAATTTTGCTGAATCTTCAGAGACACTCACGACTGTTTTCCGCTTCATTACACAAATATGGCAGCAGGCATGAAGTGCTGTTTCCAACTGATTTTTAATTGCTCTGTTTCCAGACTGGAGCTGGATGTGTGCGCAGATAAAATGATGTATTCAAATGTTCTGCAGATGTGTGATGAGTTACATTTTACCTTCTGTGGTCAAATTTTCTTCTCACCAGGAGGTTTGATTATGAGGATAAGTTTGTCATCCTGTATCTTGAAAGGCTTCAAGGAGAACACATTTCTGACTCTTTAGTGACTTCCTGTCATGGTTCACTGGAGACAAATGACCATAATCTCATCAACACTGAGTTATGACTTAGAGAACTAGCAGGAGGAAGAGTTTCCAACAAGTGCACAGACAGCAGAGAGCTGCTGTTGTTTCTGCTTCTTTCTTAGTGGACTTTAAATACTGACAATCTGCACAAACACAGCTGTTTGCTACACACACACACACACACACACACACACACACACACTACTCTTTTCCAGAGTTACATACTGTGGAGCTTGATTTTACAAACAAGACAAGATTTTGAGGCGCAGATACTGTGAGATTTCAACAATGGTTTCAACATGAGGATTGTGACGGATTCAACAAGTGTTCAATACAAAAATGTCCTGGATGACTGAGAATCTTCACCAGCATTGTGACAGATCACACAAAAGTGTTACAGGTGAACCAGTGTTATCTCAAGCTGCGTTTCTATTTGGTACTGATTATTCCAACATTTTTCAGTCAGGTCATCTGGACAGTTTCTTTTTTTGTGCTGAAACGTTTCGCCTTTGATCCGGAAGGCTTCATCAGTCAAGGAAACACACAGCAAAACTGATTCTTTCCCCAACAGTTTACTCCAAAATGGAACAAACCAGTTCTGCTTGTGCTAAGATGGTCTCTTCGGTACGCCCCCTCCTCCATTGCCGGCCCTCTTCCTTGTTGACAGTCTTGTCAAACTGGTTGAAAACAACAAAGTCCACGCTCAATGAGCTCTGAGTGAAAGCGTCAATGAGTGTGTCACTTGTTGTCTAATCTTTATGGCTTCCCACATTCTCCTGTTCTTCTCCAGAGCCTTTTGCCTCGCTGCCCGCAGCCTTTTCTGGGTCTCTTCTCTTTGTCGTTTGACAAAAAGCCACAGACTGAGCGGAATGTTCAATAAAGCTACGA
>NC_056503.1:3679208-3680327 GCF_014905685.2 Nematolebias whitei
TCGTAGCTTTATTGAACATTCCGCTCAGTCTGTGGCTTTTTGTCAAATGACAAAGAGACGAGACCCAGAAAAGGCTGCGGGCAGCGAGGCAAAAGGCTCTGGAGAAGAACAGGAGAATGTGGGAAGCCATAAAGATTAGACAACAAGTGACACACTCATTGACTCTTTCACTCAGAGCTCATTGAGCGTGGACTTTGTTGTTTTCAACCAGTTTGACAAGACTGTCAACAAGGAAGAGGGCCGGCAATGGAGGAGGGGGCGTACCGAAGAGACCATCTTAGCACAAGCAGAACTGGTTTGTTCCATTTTGGAGTAAACTGTTGGGGAAATAATCAGTTTTGTTGTGTGTTTCCTTGACTGATGAAGCCTTCCGGATCAAAGGCGAAACGTTTCAGACATCACACATCTGCAGAACATTTGAATACATCATTTTATCTGCGCACACATCCAGCCCCAGTCTGGAAACAGAGCAATTAAAAATCAGTTGGAAACAGCACTTCATGCCTGCTGCCATATTTGTGTAATGAAGCGGAAAACAGTCGTGAGTGTCTCTGAAGATTCAAAAATTTTGCATTCTTCAAACAGAGCACATTTTGGTCCAGAAAACGTTGGTTACGTACTGCAACCCCAGATTCTATGAGTATAGGTGTAGCCCTTTAAGGCTATCGCTGATGGGTTTATCTCGTTATGCGAAGCACCACACTGAAAAAATTGAGTCCACGCCCACCTGCTGTGTGGGCCCCACCCGATCCTTATAAGTTAAGTTAAGAGCGGGTAATCGGCTCCCAAAAAGCTTTATTTTTTCTTCAGCCATTTAGGAGCCAGTGAGGCCCAACGCTTAAAGGGCTACGCCTATACTCATAGAATCTGGGGTTACAGTACGTAACCAACGTTCTATGTCGTATAGGCTTCGCCCTTTAAGGCTGTCGCTGACGGGTTAAGGGCGAAGCGGATGTTGTCCTCGCCTCACTGGGTCCATTCGAACACCGTATGAGACAGAAGCTTGTCCACAAAAACGTCTAGTCACTCAGCTCCCCATGTGCGTAATTACGCATTGCGTAGTTACGTGTGCCATGCACAGACGCATGTTGTGTAACTATGAGTTCTGAAAAGCATGAA
>NC_056503.1:3680427-3681823 GCF_014905685.2 Nematolebias whitei
AGAGGTGGTGGAGTGGCTCTATTTGTTAAAAATGAAATAAAATGTAAGTTAATTAATGAAATGTCAATAATTGTTGATAATATCATGGAAATAATAACAATAGAAATAATAAACAAGAATGATAAAAACATATTGATAAGTTGTGTATATCGATCTCCAGGATCAAATATAGAAATATTCACTGATAAAATCGCACAACTATTGGACAGGAGTTTTGATAAAAGCATTTTTTTCTGTGGAGACTTTAATATTGACCTGGGAAATAAAACAGATTCAAATAACATCAGTACATTTACAAATTCATTGTATAGTTTAAATCTTTATCCGTTAATATCAAAACCAACAAGAATTACAACTCACAGTGCTACAATAATCGATAATATTTTCACAAATGTAACAAATGGGGATGTGATGGGAGGTATTTTAATGAGTGATTTGAGTGATCATTTACCAGTTTTCATGATTTATAAAAATTATCAAATCATCCATCCATTATCTTTACCCGCTTATTCCATTTTGGGTCACGGGGGTCGCTGGTGCCCATGTCCAGCAATCACTGTGCGAGGGGCGGGGTACACCCTGGACGGGTCGCAAGTCCATCACAGGAACACATAGAGACAAACGAGACAAACAACCATTCACTCACTCACTCACACCTAGGAACAATTTAGAGTTACCAATCAGCCTAACATGCATGTTTTTGGTCTGTGGGAGGAAACTGGAGCACCCGGAGAAAACCCACGCATACACGGAGAGAACATGCAAACTCCACCCAGAAAGGCCCCTGGACTGGGGTTTGAACCAGGGACCTGCTTGCTGAGAGGCAGCAGCTCTACCAGTTGCGCCACCGTGCTGCCCTATGATCAAATCATTACAAAAGAAATCACAATTAAGAAAAAAACAATAAACACGTCAAAAAAAGCAATGGACAAATTAAAAGATGATTTACGTAAACAAAGCTGGAAAGACGTGTATGTTGATGATGTGAACAGATCATATGATGAGTTTATGAATATTTTAGGAGCTCTGTATGAAAAGAATTGTGTGCAAAATAATTATACAAAGAGAAATGTTGTTGACCAACCATGGATGACGAAAGGGTTGAGAAATGCTTGTAAAAAATAATTATTTGTTTCATGTTTCTTGAAATTGAGAACACAAGAGGCTGAAGAGAAATATAAGAAGTATAAAAATAAATTAGTAGCGATTATAAGGAAACACAAGAAGCAATATTATAGTGATTTATTAAATAAAAGTAATGGTGATATGAAAGCTACATGGCGTGTAATAAATAGTGTTCTAAAAAGTCATAAAGCAAAAACAGGTATTTCACAATATTTTTTGAAGGATGACGATGAAATCCATGATGAAAATGAAATTGTAAATGGATTTAATC
>NC_056503.1:3681923-3684562 GCF_014905685.2 Nematolebias whitei
TTAGCTGGACGACGCGATCGACTTCTTCAACGCCAGCTCTCGGAGTGAATCGGATGGTTCCTCTGGGACTGGTGACGTTAGCAGCAGCCCCAATGCTCGCTCCCTCCCGGGGAGTGCAGTGTTGGAATGAGGGGGGCCGAGCAGATGCTCGACCCCTCCGGGCTTTCCCGCCTCAACGGCCACGTCGCTCCCTGCCGTCGACGCACTCCTTTCAGAGTTGCCCGACATTATCTGGGAAGCTGCTGACATGAAGGGACTTTCCGTTCCCTCATGGCGGCATAGATGCGAGATCTCAAAGCAAACCCAGTGCAGGACACCGCACGCGGCAGGAGCGACACGCGTTTCACCACAGCGACGTCAAATGCGCAGCCCTACGGCGCCATCAGCTGTCACACGCTTCGCCTCAACACACACCGGCCCACCTGGACATGAAGTTGGTCCGCGGTCTGAACGCAGCACACGGGGGCGTTCAGAGCCCTTTCGAGGAAGCCTCGCCTTGGGTCACGCGGAAAACATTCCCGCGACACATGACGGCGGTCGAGGCGGCGGACTGGATGACATCCATACAAAACATGACACATCACTTAAACGCACGTCTACTCCACGAACGTTACGCGGAGTGCCTAAAAACATGCTCGCCAGACAGATGGATGGCCAGGGTGTTATGCAAAGGTTACACGTTACAATTTGCAACCCGACCCCCTCCGTTGGGAGGAATTTTAGAGACAGTCCTGTCATCACCAGACCAAATCTCATCCCTAAATGCAGAAGTCCAAGAGCTTCTGATAAAAGAAGTAATCTCCAGAGTTCCCAACTGAGAGGAAAACACAGGGTTTTACTCACGTTACTTCCTGGTCCCCAAACGGACCGGAAGGATGAGACCGATTTTGGATCTGTCAGTTTTCAACAAAGCGATCATGGACAGACCGTTTCACATGTTGACAACCAGACAGCTGTTGAACAACATCCAGAGAAACGACTGGTTTGTTTCCGTCGACCTAAAAGATGCTTATTTTCACATACCGATCATCCCAAAACAGAGAAAATTCCTGCGTTTCTCCTTTCAAGGGATGAAGTATCAGTACAACAGGCTGCTGTTCGGGTATTCCCTCGCGCCTCGTACGTTCTCAAAGTGTGTGGAGACAGCTCTGCATCTGTTACACAGAGCAGGGATGAGAGTTTTGTTTTACCTGGATGACCTGCTGCTGCTGTCACGCTCCAGACAGGAAGCAGTGATGCAGGCTCAGGTGTTGACATCACACCTGTTAAATCTGGGCTTCGCCATAAATTAGAAGAAAAGCTCGATTTTCCCGGCCCAGACAATTGTTTATCTGGGAGTGGAATTAAATTCAACTACCATGAAGGCTCGCTTATCACAAATGAGAATCACACTTTAAAAGACCAGCTCAGTAAGACCTGGCAGAGTGGTAACAGCTGTCTCCGTCATGAAGCTGTTAGGAACGATGTCATCAGCTCACACAGTGATTCCACTGGGTTTATTACACATAAGACGCCTCCAGAGGTGGTTTGCGCGTCTGCGTGTGGACCCAGTAAAAAAAAAGAGACGGATGATCACTGTTCCCCCCTCCGTGAGGGCAGACCTCCGACAATGGGGAAACACCCTGGTTCTGTCGGAGGGAGTCCCCGTCAGCAGACCCACGTCACACGTGCCAATCTTCACGGACGCGTCGCTGTCAGGCTGTGGGGGGGACATGCCTATCTCAAGCAGTAGGGGGCGCTGTGGCTTCATCACACATCAGCCCACATAAATGTTTTGGAGTGTCGCACGGTGCTGAACGTGATTCAACACTTTGCTCCTGTGCTGCAGAATCAACACATTTTGATTCACACAGACAACAAGGTGATTGCTGCATACATAAACCGTCAGGGGGGTGTGCGCTCAGCCCAGATGTTACACATTGTGCAAAAGCTACTGTGTTGGGCTCACAAAATCTGCTCTCCATCAGAGCAGTTTACATACCCGGTGTTCTGAACAAAGGGGCAGATGTGATGTCCAGGAGCAGTCCACGTCACGAGGACTGGACTCTCCACCCAGACCTGATGACTCAGACGTGGCAGAAATTTGGCAAAGCAGCTGTGGACCTATTTGCAACACGAGAGAACGCTCAGTGTCAACTATGGTTTTCTCTGAGCCCGCGAGACGAACCACCGCTGGGGGTGGATGCGTTTGCCCACAGCCCATGGCCCAAAACGCTTCTGTATGCGTTTCCTCCACCTCCTCTGATTTTACGGTTCCTGAACCGAGTTCAGGAGGAGGGATTGACAGCTCTCTTGGTGGCCCCCGAGCGCGTGAACGCACCATGGTTCCCAGTCCTGCAACGCCTGCTGTCGGGGCGCCTGTGGAAACTGCCGTGGAGGGAGGATGCTCTCCTCCAGGCAGGAGGAGCGATCAGGAGTTACCCAGAAATAGGCCAGCACCTGTGGGTTTGGCCGCTGAGCGGTTCCGCTTAGAGAGGATGGGTCTCCCACAGGATGTAGTGCGCCCAATCCAGGATTCACGTGGTGCATCTACCACAGCGCTGTACACATCAAAGTGGACAGCTTTTCAGCGCTGGTGTACAGAGAAAAGTGTAGAGGCCACCTCATGTCCTTAGGCGGCGTGCTGTCTTTTTTACAAC
>NC_056503.1:3684662-3686863 GCF_014905685.2 Nematolebias whitei
GTGAAGTTATGTCAATGATTTATCATCTGTCCTCTCCTGAGCTCAATTTAGTTTTTCCAGATCCTTCAGGTCTTTTATTATTTTAGCCTGAGAACCTTCCTGTATTTTGATCCAGATGTTTCCATTTCTTGTCCAAGTTGATGCTATTTTTTTCTGTTTTTTCAACCACCTTGCTTCACGTGCAATATTTCCTTTTTTTTTTAGTTAGATGTTCGTTTATGTAAACATTTGTTCCCTTCAGTTTTTTTGCTTGCATTGTTACCTTGTTTCTTGTTTTCCTGCTAATGAACTTGATGACTATGGATGGTTTGGCTTTATCTGATTTGTTGGGCAGGGTGTGACAGAGTGAAATGTCCTCATGTTCGATGTCAATGTCTTTATAACTGACAACCCAAGAACAACACACAATCTGATTGTTGAAATGGTTTTAATGTTTCAGCAAAGGCTCAGTTGTTACAGAGAATGTCCTTCTAAAAGTGAACTGAACAAAAACCACAAAACTGTGATGAATGATCAGAACACAAGGAGCAAAATAAACAGGAAATAACAGACGAGAAACAAATGTTAGTGGAGAAGAGGGGAGTGAAAAAAAATGTGTCATAACCAGAAAACAATTTACAAAACCACTATTCGTGATGATAAACAGTGTTAATTCCAATCTACCAAAATAAAAGTGTTGCAGACAAAAGTCACACGTGCCAATTTTCATGTCAAAGCACAAAACAATGTGACCACAGCCAACAATCAGTTTCTCTGGTCCCCCTTCATGCAGTAAGAATGAGCTCAGGATTAGTTTTATCAGGGCCCCGGAGAGATCATAAATCAGGAGTGCGTGTTTTTAAACCAAACATCAGTGGTTCTGGGTGTGTCAGGCACACATACAGTACAAGGCACATACGAGCCTAAAGATTATATTTCCCTAAAAGCGACTTCTTGCTGTTTAAGAGTGTGAGAATCCGTCTGACCTTTCCTGTATAACTATCACAACGGGGTAAATGGTAAATGGACTGTACTTGTACTGTAAAGCTAAACTTAGCCATATTGTTTCCCGTCCAGAAATGGAAATGTTAATTCATGCATTTGTTTCATCTCGCCAGGATTATTGTAATGCACTGTATACATGTTTAAACAAAACCTCCCTAGACCGGTTGCAGTCTGTGCAAAATGCTGCGGCTCGACTCCTGACTGGATCATCAAAGTATTGCCATGTAACACCACTTTTAAAGCAACTGCATTGGCTCCCAGTTCAACATCGAGTGGATTTTAAGGTTTTGGTTTTAACCTGGAGAGCTTTACATGGTCAAACACCAAATTACATAACAGAACTTTTACATCCCTACACACCGATCAGAGCTCTGAGGTCCTGTGATCAAGGCCTGCTGACTGTCCCCCAGACAAAATTGAAAACTAAAGGAGATGGAGCCTTTTCTTCCGTGGCTCCAGGACTTTGGAACTCTCTTCCTCAAACTCTCCGATCACTGGACTCGGTGATTTCTTTTAAAAGCCAGCTACAAACTTATCTTTTTAAATCTGCTTTTGCCTGAATTTGTTTTTTGCTTTTGTTTATCTGATTTGTTGAAGCATTTTGTGATTTTTATCTTGAGAAGTGCTATATGAATAAAGTTTTACTTACTTACTTATATAGTGCCTTTCTATCTTATTGAGATACTCAAAGCGCTGCACACAACAATCTGTGCCTCATGTACCTGTTCATACAGCACTCTACTACATCTCTACAAAGATAATTGAACAAATCATTCTAATGAGACTAATCAGAGCTTTATCACATTAATACACCGATGGGACACACATCAGAGGCTATGAGGGGTTCAGTGTCTTGCCCAGGGACACTTTGGCATGTGACTGCTGTTGGATTCGAACCCCCAACTCTCGCATTGGAGGACGACTGCTCTAACCACTCAGACACAGCCGCCCTTAGTCACATCATCACAAACTATTTTTTTAGCTTGCACCTACTCTTAAGTTTAACTCATGTTCAGATCCATCTTGAACACCAGCTACTCAAAAAACATCTTCAGACCTAGCCGTAAGAAGCACGCCGAGTTCTGTTTTTAAATTACAGAGTTTGACATGTGCATATGCTGGTTGGAAAAACTATTTTCCATAAAAAGGAGCACTTGTGAATATCAGTTGACTTGCTGACTAAGCCTCTGTAGGGCATAATCAGACATATTGGTTTA
>NC_056503.1:3686963-3691630 GCF_014905685.2 Nematolebias whitei
ATGAGGGGTTCAGTGTCTTGCCCAGGGACACTTCGGCATGTGACTGCTGTTGGATTCGAACCCCCAACTCTCGCATTGGAGGACGACTGCTCTAACCACTCAGCCACAGCCGCCCTTAGTCACATCATCACAAACTATTTTTAGCTTGCACCTACTCTTAAGTTTAACTCATGTTCAGATCCATCTTGAACACCAGCTACTCAAAAAGCATCTTCAGACCTAGCCGTAAGAAGCACGCCGCGTTCTGTTTTTAAATTACAGAGTTTGACATGTGCATATGCTGGTTGGAAAAACTATTTTCCATAAAAAGGAGCTCTTGTGAATATCAGTTTACTTGCTGACTAAGCCTCTGTAGGGCATAATCAGACATATTGGTTTAATGGAGGTTTCCGCTGCGTCTTGAAAACTAATGGAGATGTCTTTAAGGCAGAAGTAAGATACTCACATTATGGAGTGAAGACATTATGTTGGTTTTAAAAAGGAGGTGTTTGTTTCCACTGCTTAAAGAGGCCTGGTACGTTGAAAACATTTTACAGCTGCACATCAGACAGCTCCAGGAAGTCCAGGAAGTTCTATCAGGTTTTAATCATTATTACAAAGTTTGTCAAGTGAAGCACAGTCATGTTAAAAAGAATGTACACCCTCTTTCAAGTGTAGTTTTAAGACAAAAATGTATTTGTGTAGGGTTTCCAGTTTTTCCCTCCACAGGTTCCTGAGGCTGAGTCCAACAAGCCACAGCTGACAGTCATCCCACTAATTACCTCCAGGACTACAAGAGGCTGCGGGTGTGCTCCATCCAGTGCTGGAGCATTACCCACTGAATGGTACTTGTGTTCTCGGCTTTCTAGCGAATGTTTCTGATCTTGATTATACTAACCTTTGTGGTTACTCCTCGTGCTCTGGCAGACCCTGGTTCTCCTGCACCTCCTGTCCTGGATCCAAACGACTGTTCTGTGGATCTTGACACTTGTACTTATCTGAGTGTAAGACCTCACCTTGTGGGCCCTCTCCAGCTGCTCCTCTACCTTCCTTCCACTTGCCTTCACGCTCCACCTGTGAACCTCCTGAACTTGGATTCCTACAGCCTCCTCTCTGAACTGCCCTACCCTCCACTCGCTGTAAGGAGAAATATTCAAATAACATTATTCTACCTCTGAGGAGTCTCTGATCATCTCCTCTTCCAGGGATGTTTAGTGAGTGCCACATGTATATACAGTAGAGACTGTTATTATTCACTGTAAAATAAATCACTTATTTTCATGGGGGAGAGGACAGCCCCCAGAAACCATCTTATCACCATCAAACCGGTTGGTCCACTGTAGGAGTGTACTGCTTGGTGGGGAAAACAGTTTGTATGTGACTTCTCAGATTGAAGCCCTTTGGATGGAGGGTGAAACATCTCTAAACAAAAAAAGGAACTGTCCAGTGACCTGACTGAACATTGTTGGATAAATCACTTATTAATTATCATTCTGAGTCTGTGATCCTTCAGTCCGTTCTGTGTGTACACCTCCGTTGTGACAGAAATGCTCCAGCCAGACAATCCTACCTAGAACATGACTGAGGGAGATCATTCTCAGGATGTCTTCACACCTCAAAGTAAACAAATTGATAAGTTTGAATCGTCCTTACAATAGATCTTGGCTCAGCAACAAACTAATCAATGTAACCTCCAAGAGCTGGGGGGTTTGTTATTCACGGCTAATTAAAAACTCTCGACTTCCACTTGTTCCACAGCCCAATCAGCCCGAGTCTGCTCCTGTCAGAACCATGTCTGAATTAACCTCTTGTGTCTCCAGCGAACCTGTTTTTACCATGCCAGCTTTATTTATAGAGCACTTTAACACCCACAGGACCAAAGTGCTGTACAGTACACATCATAAAACAGTCATACAATCAGATAATAAAAAGCAATTAAAATGATTAAAAGTCAACTTCTCAGATGGTGTCAAAGGTCAGAGAGAACAGATGGTTTTAAGAAAGGATTTAAAAACAGACAGGGAAGAGTCTGATGTTCGTTGAAGGTCGTTCCACAGTTTAGGAGCTGCCACAGCAAAAGCACGGTCTCCTCGGAGCTCACGCTTTGTCTTCGGCACACTCAGGAGCAGCTGATCACATGACCAGAGGGATCTGGAGGGAGGGTGTGTATGGATGTAGCAACTCACAGACAGAGTGGGGCAAGTCCATTGTTTTTAAATGAACCCTAAAATGTACGGTGAGCCAGTGCAGAGAGGGTAAAACAGGAAATGTGGTCAAAGTTTCATGTGCCAGTTCAAAGCTGTGCAGCAACATCTGTACCCTCTGAAGCTGAGAGATACAAGAGTCTCTGATTCCTGTATAGAGTGTGTTACAGGAGTCCAGTCAAGTGGTCACAAATGAGTGGATTATTGCTTCAAAAGGCCGCTGAAAAAGAATCGGCTTCACTGTAGCTGCCTCAAATGGAAAAAACTAGTTTAAACAACAGCTCTGATGTGACTTTCTAAGAGCAACGACATTGACCCCAAGGTTTATAATTGTTGGCCTGATTTACTGGGCCAAGGAACCAACTTGTACATTGGGAGTCTCAGTGGAGCTTCCAAAGACCATCATTACCTCAGTCTTTCCCTCATTGAACTTTAAGAAGTTCACAGACATCCAGGCCTTGATGTCCTCCAGACATGAAAACAGAGGGGCCAGAGAGTTAGAGTCCTTTTTCTTTAGCAGGACATTTATCTGCATGTAGGTGCATGGCTAGATAAGATGCATGGAAGGGGTCCTTGATGGCCTGAGGGATGAGTGCTGCTCTCCATATTTGGATGAGGCAGCACGGTGGCGCAACTGGTAGAGCTGCTGCCTCTCAGCGAGAAGGTTGTCTGTTCAAATCCCGGTCCAGGGGCCTTTCTGGGTGGAGTTTGCATGTTCTTTCTGTGCATGCATGGGTTTTCTCCAGGTACTCCGGTTTCCTCCCACAGACCAAAAACATGCATGTTAGACTGATTGGTAACTCTAAATTGTCTCTAGGTGTGAGTGAGAGAGTGAATGTTTGTTTGTCTCTATGTGTCCCTGTCCAGGGTGTAGCCCGCCCCTCGCACAGTGATTGCTGGACATGGGAACTGGCGACCCCCGTGGCCCAAACTGGAAGAAGCGGGTAAAAGATAATGGATGGATGGATATCTGCAAATCATCCATGTAACAATGAAAGAAGAGCCCTTCTCAGACACTCTGAGTGTTTTAGCGGCAACCCTGATCATTATGAAGGATTCATTCTGCAGTGCAGCCTGGTGTTTACTAGAGCTCCTCCAACCTACGCCTCAGACACAGCTAAGATCAATTTTGTTATTAGCTCTTCGTTGGACCAATGCGCACCTGTCATCATACTCCCTCAAATCACTATTTTTTTCTGATTTCCTTATAATAAGATAAGATGATAAAAAAAGATAAGATGATAAGGTAAGGTAAGATAAGATAAGATAAAATAAGATAAGATAGAACTTTATTGATCTCGCAGGAAATTGTTGCAGTAAGGTGTTCTTAAGGCGTTTAACCTGGTATTCGACCACCTACTGCAGCAGGATGAAGCAGTTAAACACTTGTTAAACCTCCGACAAGGAAAGAAGTTTGTGTTGGAGCACACACTGCACTTCTGCATCACTGCTGCACAGACGAGTTGGGACAATCTCGCCATCAGAGGTACCTTTTTATACTCACTATCAGAAAGAGTTAAAGATCAACTTGCTCTCAGAGACAAACCCCAGTGTCTTGAGGAACTTATTAGTTTGGCGATTAGGACTGATAATTACTTTAATGAAAGACACCAGAGAGAAGGACTACAACTCCCAGCGATCACCCACTTCCAGGTTCTGCCAGAAGCCAAGTTTTCAGTACAAGAACGACCAACTTTCGGAAGCCAAACCAGAATCCATGTAGAGTGGACGGACCCATTTGTCCACAGAAAAGAGACTTCGACGACTGCAAACTGGAAACTGTATTTTTTGTGGTATTTATTTCAATTCAACCTTTATTTAAACAGATAAGTGTCACAGGCCTGGCTCATGGCCCATAACAAGAATGAGGGGAGACAAAGGTATGGGCCAATTAAAATGGTTTATTGTACAAACAAAACCCCAAACAAGGATAATAAATATAAATGTGCCAATATGTTTGTGTGTGCAGTGTAAGAGTGAGTGGATGTGTAACGAAATTAATATGTCCAACCAAAACCAAACTGGAACAAAGGACAAAAGAGGTTACCTAGAGGAGCAGGAGAGAGAGAAAAAAGTTAGTAGAGCTCTCTTTTATTGAGCCCAGGTGGTTCCAATTACTCAAGGCCCACCTCTGAATGCAGGAGGAACCATCCCTGCAGTCAGAGGAGGGACCATGACATAAGTCACATTGAACCTCGAAGACTCATTTACAAGTGAGACCTGTTTGAACAGACATAAAAAGTGGTGAAAAATGACGCATCGGGTTTGGAGAAAAAAAATCCCAACACGCTTTTAACCTCTGGTTGAAGATCAACAGCGTGATAATGAAAAAACATCTTGTACACGAGCACATAATGACGCCAACAGTCCGTGGTGGGGGGGGGGACACAAGGACGGTGGGCATGTCAAGAACAACACACAGAGGCACCGCAGAGTTAAGATAAAATCACTCAATTTAAATAGTTCCCTCTGGAGAGATTCGTA
>NC_056503.1:3691730-3700039 GCF_014905685.2 Nematolebias whitei
AGGACGACCAGAGACGAATCCAGAGTCCTGAAATGATGACAGAATGTTTATCCTCTTAAGAGTCCATGGAAATTCCTTGGTAGGAGGGGAGGGAGGAGCAGAGCATCAGGTTTACAAGACCTTCAGGTGAATTCAGATAAGATGGCCAGTCAAGGCCAGTCAGGGAGCCAAATTCAGATAAACACAATTGTTTTGGGGACAGGCAGAACTTTAATGGCATCTACCTTGAGTCTGTGTCGGTCCACTCAGTTCCAAAACGTCCACATTAAACGGCCACATCAACGGACTGTGCCTGAGAGTAATCCCCGAGATCTGATCCATCCTGCCAAAAGCAACTGAGCCGGCACGAACCAAGCCATCATAAGGCAAGCAGACTGATCGGGTCTAAATTTGCTGCCGACAACTTCCTTGATTGTAGATAAACCAGGAACCAGACGAATCCAAAAAGCAGGAACCACTTATCATAAATCCAATTATATACTTTGTATGTGTCCTTAAAATCCACAAATGACAGCAGAGATAGACACAGCAACAAGTCTTCCAAGTCGATGTGATATCCAGCTGTGTGCATAATCGTCTCGCCTAAAGCCAGTCTTCTCTTCAAATAAATTTTATCAATTGTGTTGAGGGACCAACTGACCAAATCCATTGATTATGATTCGGAAGATTTGTAGAAGAGAAGCTCTAAGCAGTTTCACAGACAGGACAGAGCAAAGCTAAGCAGAGGAGAGGAGGAGAATATGTCCGCTCTTGACAAGAGCAAGTGTTGAAGTGTTATGGGTGGACATTATTGTGCTGCCCGCTGCAGGGAATT
The DNA here is from genome assembly GCF_014905685.2 of Nematolebias whitei. Classification (NCBI taxonomy): domain Eukaryota; kingdom Metazoa; phylum Chordata; class Actinopteri; order Cyprinodontiformes; family Rivulidae; genus Nematolebias; species Nematolebias whitei. The sequence continues at coordinate 3,692,545 of NC_056503.1, forward strand.
GAGTCATCCCACCAATAAAACAGGAGATATTGGTTGATATTTCATCTTGTTCTCCTGTCTAATGTTTAGTGTTGCCTACTAACATCCTGATTAATAACATTAAATTGTCCATTGCAGCCCTAGTGGATTCTGAAGCTGAGCAGAACCTCATCAGTCGTGACTTGGTGGACCAACTATCCATCCCTACACAGGCCCTGCAGACTAGGGGTTGAATAGGCTAGTTGACCAGTTGATTCTAGGAAATCTCGCGAGTTTTTATATTTCATGTTGACTAGTCACAGTCACCGCCACCTGCCCTGCTGTTCCCAGCCCTATTCCACTCAATCCACATGGTGGATTAAATAAAATAAAACTAAAAACAGCGGGGTGGTAGAGCTGTCATTTCTAACATGGCCGTGCCTGGCCCAAGCCAAAATAATGTGCTGGATGGGTGGGCCAGGTTGGTGTCGGGCTTTTGATTGCATCAGTGGACATGTGCACCTGACGATTCAATTTGGATACGCACCAGCCACGCTGACCAACCATTTAAAAGATGTACAAAAAACTCCAGGTGGATGACTGCAACCCACCTGAAGCTCACCAGCCACCACGTCAGCGGATGCCTGCGGCCAAGCCTGGTCGGTTAAAAGAGGGACAGAAAAGTCCAGATGGATGACTGCCAGCGACCCACCCAAAGCTTACCAGCCACAATGTCAGCGGACATGTGCAGCCAAGCCCAGCCAGTTGAAAGAGGTACAGAAAAGTCACTACCAGTGACCCACCTGCAGCTTAACTGGACCCAGTCTCTGCGTCAGCCGATGACCATTAATAACTATAATAATTCTAATATTATAATAAGGTGCTCCACCCCGCTGCCTTCAGTTTCATTCCACCCAAACCACGGTGGTGGATTAAATAAAATCAAACTAAGAGCAGCAGGGCGGGTGGTGGTGTCTGCCTGCCCTGCTGCTCTTAGCCTTGCTTTTTATGTGCCATATATTTCTTTCACTTTTGCAGCTTAATAATAGTTTTAGTTTTCCTATGACTTATTTACCGTATGATAAATGGTAGGAGCATAAAAATACGTCTGTTTTGTTGGTCTTTTTTTTTTTTGAAATACTAAATGACTTTTTGTCCTAATATTTGTTTTATTCTTTTTTTGCGAATATGATATAGTGTCTTGAGTTCCTGTGACATCATCGACGAGTCAACGTCAACTCTACTTTTATCATGTTAAAGTCGACTTTTAAAAATATGTAGTCATTCAACCCTTACTCCAGATCCCTCTGACTGTGGCCGGTCTCACTGGACAAATTTTGACAAGGTTCATTTGAAGGTTCAAGGGCTTCTCCTCATCATCTCTGGTAATCACCACGAAAAAGGTGAATTCTTTGTATTTCACTCCCCCACCACACAATTGATATTGGGGTCCCCCTGGTTGGAAAAACAACCCAGCTACTGATTGGTCTGAGATGAGGGTAGATAAATGGAGTACATTTTGTTTAAAGAACTGCTTTCATTAGCTGTGCCTACTATTCCTGAGAGAGGTTTACAGCCTGAAAAGACTGATTTATTTAAAGTCCCCTCTGTATATCATGACCTGGGTCTCGTATTCAGTAAACAAAACCTCCATCCTTACTTCCCCATCATCCTTATGACTGTGCCAATAATCTTCTCCCTGGGGCTCCTTTTCCTACAACAGACTGTTTAATCTATCAGGTCCTGAGAGAGAGACGATGAGGAACTAAAAAAAAAAAAAAAAAACTGTAGTATGCTTTTTTATAACTGTTTATTGTTGTTGCTGTTGTCCATTGTTGTCATCTTTCTTTGTTGAAATCAGGTCTCTCTTGTAAATGAGTCCTCGAGGCTCAATGGGATTTACCTGTATAAATAAAGGTTGATTGATATTGAAGAGACTCTAAAGTCGGGTGTTTTTCGCCCCTCTACATCCCCAGTGGGGGCAGGGTTCTTTTTTGTGTCCAAGAAGGATAATACTCTACATCATGAACAGATTACCATGGGCTCAACCAAATCACAATAAAGAATAAATACCCTTTGCCTCTGATTGACTCTATTCATGAACTGTTACATCCAGCTACCATCTTTAGTGAGAATTAGGGAGGGGGACAAGTGGAAGACCGCCTTCAGGACCAAGAAGGGGTCTCTGCAGGCAAATTCGGAAGGCGTATCTGGGCGGTCATATCTGATTGGACTATAGGAAAATGGGCGTGTCTTGCCCGCCGCATCTGATTGGACGATAGAAAAATGGGCGTGTCTGGTCGGCCGCATCTGATTGGACGATAGAAAAATGGGCGTGTCTGGCCGGCCGCATCTGATTGGACGATAGAAAAATAGGCGTGTCTGGCCGGCCACATCTGATTGGACGATAGAAAAAAAGCTGAACGATAAAATGCCGTAACCACAGACACATTATGTCTAAAAACAAGGTGTTATTGGCAGATTGTGTTAACCACAGGCATATTATGTCTATGGTGTTAACCGGTTCGACATTAGCAGCGTCTCAGGTTCAACACTGGCGGCGTCTCGGTTCGACATCGCTCCAGTATACTGCCGCGGCGTCTCCGTAACTTCTTTTTTCGACTCTCTTAACACAGAACTTCCAGTTACATTTCAAAATAAGAGCAACATAACTGGGTAGTGGGGAGAGCTAAATGTTAGGGGTTTTTTTTTATACTTAGCCATAACATTAAAAAAACAAATTCCATTTTGGTTGTTGAAAAAGTGTGAACAAAGTTACAATCGATTCATAAAGAAAGAAAAATATTAATGATACTTAAACTGGCCTTGGGACAAAGGAGGTTTCCTTTAACTTCACATTGTCTTGTTCAACCTGCAGTCACTACAGATGAGTGATTCTCAGGTTCTGTCAGATTTCTGCACCTGGAGCAGGTATTCTGTTTACTGGTTAACTTCCTCAGCTGTCTCACATTTTAAAGGTCAACCCTACTCCATGTTTCAGTAGAAAACAGTAGGAGTCAGTACATAACCAGACTTTTGGCCCTCACACCTGTACCCAGTTGCTCATGCTGCATGATGAGATCAGATTTATCCATATTTTAGAAATTACATTTAGCTTAGTCGACAAAACAATACAAATGAAGACCGTCTTAAAAAACCTCTTGGTTTTGCAGTAAGCAGCCTGATTTCAAACCGACATCTTGGCCAAAGGTAAAATAAAAATCTTTGTGTTCTCAGAAAAGTTGTTTCAGGACCTCCAATAAACTTATGTACACATCAAAGCACACAAGACAGATTCAGGAATTCTCTTTGTTTTCCAGATTTCACATTTGTTATTACCTTAAAACATACTCAGACAACATTTGATGCATCATTGAATTTTTTTTAATTGTGTTTATTGGGACATCCATTTTTAGAAGTCATTGTAGCATCTGTTGGAAACACAGAACATAGTACAGTTAGGGTGTTGCTAGTTGTTACTTAATCCTGGATTGGATTTTAAAGTTAATTTTGATATTTTTTTCACAAGAAAAAAAAAGTTGATTTCCTAAAGTTTAACTATAAATGAAGGAATTTGTACATTCAGGTAATTGAAAATTAAGTAATTTCTCTAACATCCAACCCATTTTAGCCACTGAGCCATACCAAACACCCATAATCTATTCTTGAATGAATTATTGACTATTATTGACAAATTACAGACTTTTTATTGAATAAGTTATTACTCATTATTGAATCATTGACAAATTACACTCATGTTTGTGTTAACTCATGTTGCAACAAGGTCAGCAACTTTTGACTATTACTATGAACTTTGTTAAACTTTGGAGGTGATTTATTTTGAAAGTCAACATCAGATGTTGGTCAACATTGTTGGGCAACATCTTGGGGTCTTCTAGAGTCAGCCTGAAGTGAGAGTGGTTCCTGACATGGCAGAAAGACATAGACATAATTAACAGCTTTTATTTATTTATTTTTCAGCTAATAACAACTTTTATTTATTTGTTTTTCATATTTTTGAGTTATACTCAGCTTTTAAATATTTATTTTTCAAGTATTAAGAACTTTTATTTTCAGCTTTTATTTTGAAAAGCAACACCCAGTTGTTGTAAACGTGCGCAGTGAGGGCTGCTGTGGAGGCTCACTTTACCTCAGTGCGTTACGACAACAACGAGAGAACGGTCGAAACTATCGTGACCTACAATAAACGTACTTCAATAAAATGCATAAGTGAAAACATAACATACTTTATAAGTACAATAAACCATATTTCTTTGTCAAACATCGCAAAGAAACGTTACCTCATCAATAATCCTCGTGACTTTGAGGGTTACCCACAGCCAATCAGTGTTCGCCGCCGACAAACGCCTATTAAATACTGTTAGCCAATCAGTGTTCGCCGCCCATAAACGCCTATTTGCCAGAAATGCCCACTTTTGGTCTGCAGAGACCCCCTTCTCTTCAGGACGGTTCTAGAATTCAGTTCTAGGTTCAGTTCTAGAATTGCGCCGCTCAAGGTGGCTGCATGTTGGAGCATCTCTGTTACTTTCATTCTGAGATTTTGCTTTTGGAAACTTTAATTCCTCTTTTTCTGGATGTAAATCACATTTTTTGGATGATTGTTTCCTCTGGTATCGGATGCTGTGCAGCCGGAAGGATTTTTACTGAAACTTTTATAGTTTTGGACATTTGTTATGATGTGTAACCATGGCAACAAGGCAGTTTTCTACAACAACAGCAGCTGATTAACATCTCCAAAGCTCAAATAATATCTCAACTACAGCCCCAAATCTCAAATGAGATGAAAAGGATGTTCTGTGGATGCATTCTCATCTACCTGCTAGCTGTGCTCGAGTGCCTGACCACTGAGATCCTGGAACTAGCAGGAAACACGGCTCATGACAGCAGAAGGACAGGATCGTCCCTCAGTACCTACAGTTGGCTGTCCACAGCGACGAGGAGCTCAGCAGACTGCTGGGAGGAGTGGCCATCGCTCTGGGAGGAGTTCTGCCCAGCATTCAGGTGGTCCTACAGACAAATGGAACATTTATTTAAAACAGTAATTTTAGGTTCCTTACTGTATCAAATCTTTTCACACCATTTTATATTTATACCAAAAATAGGAACAAATATAGGAGTGTATAAAATTCTGTAACTTAAATTTCCAGTATTAGGTTAGCTTAGCTGCCTGGATTTTTCTCAAAAAAAAAAAAAAAAAACAGAAAAAAAAACCTAGGAACAAATAATTCATCCATCCATTATCTTTACCACTTCTTCCTTTACAAGTCACCGGGGTCACTGGTGCCCATATCAGTCATCACTGTGTGAGAGGCAGGGGACACCCTGTACAGGTCTCCAGTCCATCACATACACATAATTCAAAATATATAAATACAAAAGTAAACAAAAACTTCAGCCTACCATAGTACATTAACCTTTAACTCAACATAAAATACAGACTTCACTGTTTTTTAACCATATTGCTCTAACATTTGCTATATTTTCAAAACATAATATGAAATATACAGTCTTCAGTCTTAACCATATTGATTCATATTTGATTAAACAAAATTTCAAAACCTGTGCAAGTCTGCACAAAAACTCTTCTGAACTGTAATTTATAAACCATCTAAATTGTGTCATTTAGAACTGGCTCCAGGCAACGTGTCTCATCTGTCCTCTTCACCCTGTTAAAAAGACAAATTACATTGTTTGTTCTACAACTTGTTTATAAGTTTTTGTATAATATGAGGAAAAAAAACATTTACCTTTGAGCTGTAGCTTGTAGCATTATTAAGAATTTCTCCCACATTGTTCTTTGTTTCATGGTGGAGTTGTGGGACTGCTTTATCACTTAAAAAGCTGTGTGAAGGAATAACGTACGTTGAGTCCAGCGTATTAAAAATAAACCTGAACCTCTTCACCTTCCACTGAGCTGTTTGCTCATAAATCCTTTGTGATACAGCAGGAGATGGAGTGGGAAATCCTCGCAGCCTTTGGGGAAGCCTGTAAGTTTGTTGCAGAGCTCGGTGGTCGGCGGCTTTGCTTTCATCTTTTGCGCATTTTGTCATATTTCAAAAATATTGTACCACAATTTTATTTGACACTTCTTGCAAGCAACCATGTTCTTGCCAAGCTCTATCTTCCCCCGGAACATCGTAGAATCCAAAATTATTTTTAAAGACGAAGAAGTGGGTTGAATCGCGCTGTCCCCCGTTCTATGCTAGCAGACTCCATTCAGTTAAAGGTAGCTGGCTAATTAGCTTGCTGTATGGTGGCCTACACGGCAAAATTCTACGGCGACCGAGCGGACACGTAATGTGATATGCAGTACGCTCGGGAGTAGGAGCGGAAAAAAATATAATAAACACATTTTAAAATCGATTTATGGGCTTTTAGAATCGATTCAGAATCACTCGAACTAAGAATCTAGATTCTTTAATAAATCTATTTTTTTCTGCACCCCTGTCTAAGGCACTCGTTAATGATGATCTCAGAGATTTCCTGAACAAGCTTAGTTTTGTCTATTTAGACAACATATTAATTTACTCCCAGAACATTGAACAGCATGAGAACCATGTACGAGCAATTATTCAGAGACTCATAGAAAACCAGGTATTTGTAAAGACTGAAAAGCAAGTTTCACACCTTTTTTTCTTTCCTGGGCTTTATCTTGGAGGGTGGACATCTTCGCACTGACCCTGAAAAGACTAAGGCAGTGGAGGAATGGCCTACTCCTGAGAACTGCAAGCAACCACAATGTTTTTTTGGGTTTTGCTCATTTTTATATGAGGTTTATTAAAGACTGCAGCTGCATAGCTGCACCCCTCACTCAACTAACCTCTACACGAAGAACCTTTTCCTGGACTACTGAGGCTGAGATTGTGTTTGAGAGACTTAAACATCTGTTCTCTACAACTCCCATCCTCTGTCACCCCGATCCCAAGAGACAGTTCATTTTGGAAGTTGATGCTTCTGACATGGGTGTGGGAGCTGTTTTATCTCAGCGATCTCCAGAAGACAATAAAGTTCACCCATGTGCTTTTTTTCCCCAACGTCTGAGCCCTTTCAAGCAAAATTATGATATGGGAACCAGAACTCCTGAATGTAAAATTAGCACTAGAAGAATGGAGGCACTGGTTAGAGGGTACCAAGAAACCTTTTCTTATATGGACAGACCACAAATGGTAAATGGTAAATGGACTGTACTTATATAGCACTATCCATCCATCCATCCATTATCTTTACCCGTTTATTCCATTTTGGGTCATGGGGGTCGCTGGTGCCCATGTCCAGCAATCACTGTGCGAGGGGCGGGGTACACCCTGGACGGGTCGCAAGTCCATCACAGGGCCACATAGAGACAAACGAGACAAACAAACATTCACTCTCTCACTCACACCTAGGGACAATTTAGAGTTACCAATCAGTCTAACATGCATGTTTTTGGTCTGTGGGAGGAAACAGGAGTAACCAGAGAAAACCCACGCATGCACGGAGAGAACATGCAAACTCCACCCAGAAAGGACCCTGGACC
>NC_056503.1:3700439-3712479 GCF_014905685.2 Nematolebias whitei
AAAATGCTAAGAGATTGAACCCTAGGCAAGCTCGTTGGTCATTGTTCTTTGCAAGATTTAACTTTTCCCTGACTTACAGACCTGGCTCCAAAAACATCAAGCCTGATGCTCTGTCTTGTCAATTCTCCACCACCGACTGATCCAAGACAGAAGAGACCCCCCCCCCCGTTGTAGTTGGCTTCCTCACTTGGTCCATCGAAAGAGACATCCAAAAAGCCCAGAGGTCAGAACCCAATCCAGATACTGGTCCCCCTGGTAAAAGGTTCGTCCCATCTGCTATAAGGTCTAAGGTGCTAGACTGGGTCTATGCTAATAAACTGTCTTGTCATCCTGACACTAACAACATGCTTTCCTTTGTGAAGAGACTTTTGGTGGCCCACACTGAACCAAGATGTAAAGGACTTTGTAGCTGCAAACCCGTGTCCGCAACAAGAGTGGGAATCAACCCCCTGCAAGATTATTGCAACCCTTGCCCACTCCCAGACATCCCTGGTCCCATGTGTCTCTGGACTTTATCACCAGATTACTCCCCTCTGAAGGAAACAGTCATTCTCAGAGTGATTGATAGATTTTCTAAGGCTGCTCACTCTATCCCCCTTGTCAAACTCCCCTTTGCTCTGGAGACTGCCCACCTGTTGATCCAACATGTGTTCCAGATCCATGGCATCCCTGCAGACGTGGTGTCAGACCGAGGACCCCAATTCACCTTGCAGGTGTGGCAGACGTTTTGCAGCACCCTGAGGGCCTCATCTAGTCCGATATCTGGTTATCATCCTCAACCCAACGGCCAATATGAACACTGCAATCAGGAGATAGAGGCTACCCCGTGCTGTGTTATTGACGAAAGCCCATCTTCTTGGAGTGAACATCTCATTCGGGTGGAGTGTGCGCACAACACCCACATATCATCTGCCACTAGGTTGTCTCCTTTTGAAGCTTCATTGGGCTATGCCCCCCTTCCCTAATCAAGATACTGAGGTCTCTGTCCCTTCTGTTAAGCACAATTTCCGTTGTTGCCGTAGAGTTTGGCAATAGACCAAGGCAGCCCTCTATGGACCGCTCACCAGAATAAGAAATATGCTGACCGCCACCGTTCCCTAGCCCCCACTTATCAAGTGGGCCAGAAGGTTTGGCTCTCCACCAGAGACATTAAACTCAGACATTCCCAAAAAGCTTTCTCCCTGCTTCATTGGTCCCTTCCCCGTTGTTAAGATCATCAACCTCTCTGCTGTAAGACTCAAGTTACCTACCACAATGTGCATCCACCCCACATTTCATGTATCTCAGATTAAGCCTGTCTCCAAGAGTCCCTCTAGCCCCAGTGCCGACCTACCTCCACCCCCGTCTTATCAATTTATTGTCTTATCGATAATCATCCAGCTTTTACGGTCAGAAGTATTCTGGATGTAAGACAGCGAGGACTGAGGTTCCAATATTTAGTTGACTGGGAGGGCTACGGCCCAGAGGAGAGGTCATGGGGGTCCTGGACCCGAGCCTTATCTCCTCCTCCTTTGAATTGAGAAAGCTCCTCGGATGAGGAGCGAAACATCTTCTGTTACAAATAAAGTCCAGTTGTTTTTGTACTGAACGTTTTTTGAATTTATCTCCTCCTCCTTTTCTTGTTGTTGTTGTTGCTTGTCCATGGCCACGCATGTAGCATTTAAAAAAAATTGACTACTTGATCATACAGCAGCAAGGTAAGAAGTATAGTTTTTGAAGGGTAAATATACTGTATATTTTCTTATAGAAAACAAACACATGACAGAGATCAGATGACTCCTCAGGGTTTCTCAGCTACATGGTGAGCCAGCTGGCAAGTTCAGCTCTCAGATAAAGATAACTGTAGAGGCGGTCTAGCTGCGGTGTCGTCCATACCACAGCAAACAAAACACATTAGAAAGCAGAATGTGGCAGCCATGGATCCTTCTCTAAATTAACTATTTTCCCTAAACTAGATCCTTCAAACTATCCATGAAACACAGGCTTGCCGTCAGAGTCTTTATGCCTTCTGTCAGGGTTTGTGTGAGTCTTGCACCTACTGACCCTTCCAGCTGGAGTTATCCAATGGTCATATGATGTAAACGGGGCATCAGATGGCATAAACAGGCACATAATCTCATTCCTTCAACACTCTTGGCTGTGAGGGCCACTATCATTTACAACCCCCACCCTCCACTCCCGTTTCCATGTACCGGTAAGCACAAACAGAGACTAAACACAAGTTTAAAATATGTCATCACTTTAGGAAACTCAATGTTCTCAGCATCATCACAACCAGAGGCACCACCAATGGGGGCTTAGGGCCCCTGTCATAAAAATGGTTGTGTCCCCAGAATATCTCATAAACCACTGGTTGGATTTTAATTACATTTTTTAAGTAATCACTTAATGTTTGTCTACAACTGATTACCTTTTAGAGTCAACTTGATTCAAATGGCTTCCACAACTACCTTAATTGACTTTAGCAAACACAAAATAGACTAGATAGGGTCAGTTTTATGGATATTGAACTAACATTTGGTGGTGTAGTAATTGAGACTGATAACAACCTATAATCCAAGCAATTATTTACAGATTTAAAGATTTAAGTTTAAATCTCTATAAATAAAGATATATTTAAAATATTAAAAAATATATTTGAAACTATATTTCAATGAGACTCTCAAAGTAATCACTGGATGAATGTCTACAGCGGATTTAACTTTTAGAGTTGATCCAAATCAAGATAGCCACCACATTTAAGCAACTAAGCAAACAACAAAATGGCTATAACTCTGTGAATTTTACAGATATTGAGGAAAAACTTTAGTGTAGTAGTAGATGACAGTCACTCACAGTAACTTAAGCTTGATAATTTGAGATATTGCAATATATCATTTTGCAACAGAAAATGATCATAGTTTGGTATCCTGGTATGAAAGGCATCATGTGTGCATTCCTTCACAGATTCCTAGGCCTTTTATCAGTAGTTTGCGCAAAGTTCCCTCAAAGCTCACACAGCCCACCTGTAAATGGACCAAGCTTTTTCTTTCACAATGCTGGTTGCAGTTTTATGTATTGACAAGTCAATATTTCACATTCTTTTTTCATCTTTCGGCTGCTCCCATCCTCAGGTGTCGTCACAGCAAATTATCTTGCACCAAGACTTGAGAACTGTTTTTATGCCGGATGCCCTTCCTGACACAACCACAGACCACCGAGCTACCACAGCCCTCTGTGTGGAGCAGAGCGCTGCCAGCTAGGGTGCTCGGGAAAGTAGCTGGTGGGGATTAATGGCCTTGCTCATGGGCCCAGAGTGGAGCAAATGAGGGTGTGGGTGGTTCACCATCCCCACCCACATTTTGATGTTGTCAGTCCAGGTGATCAGACGGGTGACCTTCCAGGATCACCTCCTCCAACCTTTGCACCACCATCACTCCCATCCCACCCCCACATTGTTATACTGGAATAATATTTCTAACCAGTTAAATCACTTCTTTACGTTGCTTGGCGAACAGCAGGCCAGGCACTGCATGCAGGAGCTCATCGTCTTCAAGCCACAGCAGGAAACTCTTTTTTTGAACTATGTGGTAAAACTTCATTGAACCCGACCTCAACAATCAAACTGTCAGAACAAAAAGTTGACTTTGAACATAAACTGCACAAGTCTGTTAGTGTTACAAGATCAGTGAAGCAATCAGCTGCTGTGTTTTTTTAAACACATCGTTAGAAATGTGTCTGGCGTTGTTCCAGATCTGTCACAACAATCCAAGACATGAGAGCCTGATGGTCTGATAGACACGTCACCAAAAAACTGTTTATTATTGGACAAGGACCCGAGTTGCCCTGTCATGTCTGAAAATAATGTGAGGCAGACTGATGAGGAAGAGAGAAGAAGAAAAAAAGAGTTCAAGCTACAAATGCATGACTGCTAAAATAGAAAAACCACCAGGCACGTGCTCACAAAACACATTTAGGGATGAATGTTCCACTAGCTCTACATGGGTCATTGCCATCCATCCATATGCAGTCACTGAGTGTGTGGTCAGCGGTTTGTGAGCTCCAACCCCACACACTCAAAATGAGTGCTTCCACAAACTGGTTCCAGTTTTGAGCCTGGGCCTGATGTGGTACCACTTCCTTGATTTGTAGCCAACAAAATGAGTCTACAAGGTGCTTTCTGATCAAACTGATTTATGCTAGTCGCACTATTGAGCAGTTATAACAGTGCCTTAGAAAAGACTTCATATCCCTCAAAGTTTTCCACTTTTTGGCTTGTTACAATGTTAAACTTTAAAATATTCAACTAGGGTTTTATGTCATAGACAAACACAAATAACAAAGTCCATGCTCAATAATCCAGGTATACAAATCCAGGTGTTTTTCAGCACAAAAAAAAGAAACTGTCCAGATGACCTGACTGAAAAATGTTGGACAAACACAAATAGTTCATACTATGAAGTTGTCGTGGTCGTCTTTTCTTCTTCTTCTGAGAACTCTGCACAACAGAGCTGTCAGCATGTGGGACGACAAGCTCAGAGGTCAGAAGCCCCAGTGGAGGACTCTTTACAAACCTCCAACAAAAAAACGGACTGGCAATCTTCAATGGAGAATCTTTCACGACGCAATTGCAACAAATTATTTTTTGTCGGTCATCAATCCTGATGTTTTAAATGAGTGTCCTTTTTGCAGCTTGTCTGAGAGTGTTTTTCATGTTTTTACAGATTGTGTTTGGCTGACGGCTCTGTTTAATTGAATGACGAGGATCTTTAGCCTTTTTGACACAGTTTTCACCAAATCTGTTTTTATTAATGGAGTACATTACAGCAAAGCCACTAAATTTAAATCCCAAACTTTAAACTTTTTAATAGCCGAAGTAAAAATGGCTGTTTACTTGTCTCGCAAAAGTCTTCTTCATCGTCTTCCTCTTGTTCAAGGTTCAAAGTTCTTTATTGTTTATTCTTTTTATCTCAGGCTTGGCACTAGAGTGGTTTATCTTTTATCTTTCTGGCAGAACAATTAGTTTTTCTGCAAACCAGATAATGTCAGAATCCAAGAGCATGCTATGTGGGGTACCTCAGGGCTCAGTGTTGGGGCGTATTCTCTTTCTTTTGTATATTTTCCCCCTCAGCCAAATAATGTCAGTTTTCAGATGTGTCTTATCATTTCTATGCTGATGATATTCAGCCATATTGTTTCTTCAGACCTTCTGAATATCGCAAGTTGTCCTCCTTGTTAAATTGTGTTAGCAATATCAAACAGTGGCTCAGTGACAACTTCCTGCAGATTAACTGCGATAAAACTGAAACCTTAATTATTGCTCCTGCCAATCAAATATCTGAAATTAAGCAACACCTTGGTGTATTAGCCCCTTCTGTCAAACCAAATCTCAGAAACTTTGGCATTATTTTTGATTCTCGTGGATTACCGGTAATCAGAAATTGCTTTTTTCAACTAAGAAATATGTCTAGGCTTAAGTCTCTTGTATCAAAAGCTAAATTAGAGATATTATTATAGGGGCGGCTGTGGCTGAGTGGTTAGAGCAGTTGTCCTCCAATACGAGAGTTGGGGATTCGATTCCACCAGCAGTTACATGCCAAAGTGTCCCTGGGCAAGACATTGAACCCCTAAATGCCTCCGATGTGTGTCCCATCAGTGTATGATTTTGATAAGGCACTGATTATTCTTTGTATAGATATAGTAGAGTGCTGTATGAATGGGTAAATGAGATTACAGATTGTGATGTAAAGCGCTTTGAGTATCTTGATCAGATAGAAAAGCGCTATATAAGTGCAGTCCATTCCATTTACCATTATCCATGCTTTTATTACATCCCGTCTGGATTATTGTAGTAGTCTTTTCATTTGTTTGACCAGGAAAGATCTTGATCATTTGCAGACTGTTCAGAATGGCAAGGCTTTTAACCAACACAAGGAAAAGACAGCACATAATGCCAGTTTTAATCTCTTTACATTGGCTACTGGTACATTTTAGAATTCATTTTAAAATTTTAGTTCTTACTTTTAGAGTCCTGAGTGGTCAAGCCCCATTCTATATTTCTGACTTTTAGAGCCCTCCTCTTCTCAGAACCTCAGATCTTCTAGTCAAAGGCTGTTAATGGTCCCACAGACCATAGGCGTCGCAACCTTTATATGTGAAGGGGACAAGTCCCCCCCCCCACCACATTAAAAAAACGTTCATTTGACCCCCCCCACACACACACACACACACACACACACACACACACACTTTAACTATAAAACATTAGTTCAGGTGGCGCAGTTTCTCTTTCTTCGTGAACGAATCCATTCCACTTGATTAATAGGAGAATACTCAAGCTACTAAAACTCCACTCAAGGTTTTCCTGGTTGCCTCCAACTCTCCACCGTCTCTTCCTGCCTCTTGCCTCCGCAGAAAGCACGCACAGGTGGAGGAGGTGGAGGTACCTGTGTTACTCACTCACCAGTTTAGCAGCTTAGTGCAGGCAGTGGTTGACCAGGAGGGTTGATCATAAACATATATTCATGTTAGGGGGATGCTTGAGTGCAGCGCTACGTCTGTAGCATGTTAGCTTAGCAGTAACGGTGACGCTGTGAGACGCTGCAGGTGTAAGAGACTCTGTGTGTTCAGCATTGAAGTTAAAATGTCTTTAAACCCCCACACCTTTTTGTCCTCAAGCTTCATGAGAAACATCATTTAGATGAGTAGTGTTGAACACAAGTAAAAAAGTCCAGTGTTGATGTTTTTTATTTCTCTATAAACACAAATAGTGCTGACCAGACGCTTTGTGTTAAAGTGTATTAAAGTTAAAATGTCTTTAAAACACACAGCTGAATTTACACAAACTTGATGAGAAACATGTTTTAAATGTGTGGAATTAAAGGAAATCTAGGTGAAATGCTGCTTTTTGTACACTAGTGAACACCTACACACATCATTGTGTGCCCCCCCCCCCCCCCCCACACACACACACACACACACATTACAGATGCTTCTGGCGCCCTTGCCACAGACTCATTTTAAGACCAGAGTGGATAAAGCTTTTAGGGCTGTGGCCCCCAGACTGTGAAATGCATTGCCTCTGATTTTGCGCTGCCTTGATTCTCTTAATATTTTTAAAAAGCAGCTGAAGACTCATTTGTTCAGATTGGCTTTTAATTAGTTTTATTTTGTCATGTCATATGCATGTTGTTTTATCTTTTGTGTTTTTATCTTTTATCTCGTTTTTATGTCTTGTATTCTGTAAAACACTTTGTGGTTTCTGACCTGTAAAAGGTGCTATATAAATAAAATTTACTTACTTGTGTCATTCACATCACTTGTGGTACTTGAGGTGGACCAAAATTGTGTACACAGGGTCCCAGTTACATCCAACAAAAGTACAAATATAAATTGTAAAAAAAAAAACAGTAATAAGGACCTAAGATATAAACTAAGAAATAAAAGCTAAGCTAAAGAAATAGATAAGAAAAATAAGAACTACGGAAAACACTAATAGTGCAAAACAATACGCCTAACAACAGCATCACAAACATGAGTCTGTGTAAGTATATGAGTATGAATAAATGAAGACAGCAGCATGAAATAATCAGCAGCATGCGATCAGCAGCATGGATAATCAGCAGCACATATCAACAATAAAAGTGGCATTATAGTGATTTTTGTTTTTTCTTTTCACAGTGATGATCCTGATTAGGGATTTATGAGTTTAACGGCTTCAGGGTAGAAGCTGTTCCTCAGTCTAGTGGTTCTGCACTTAATGCTCCGCAAACTTCTGCCTAAGGGAAGTGGGGCAAAAAGTGTGTGTGCTGGGTGAGTGGGGTCCTTCATGATGCAGGTGGCCCTCTTCTTGCATCTGGAGGTGTTCTTCATCTTTTTCTTTAAGCTGTTCCCTCTTCAGGTGTCGCCACAGCAAGTTATTCTCCTCCACCTCACTCTGTCCCCTGCATCCTCTGTCCTCACTCCAACTACCTCCATGTCCTCTCTAAATGCATCCATAGAACTCCTCTTTGGCCTTCCTCTTTATCTTTTTCCTGGCAGGTGCATTTCTAAAATCCTTCTACCAATATACCCACGGTCCCTCCTCTTGACATGTCCAAACCATCTCAGTCTGGTCTCTCCAACTTTATCTCCCAGTTGTTCAACCTGTGCTGTACCTCTGATGATATCATTCTTAATCTTATCCATCCTTGTCACTCCTAAGGAGAACCTAAACATCTTCATTTCCACCACTTCCAGGTCGTTCTCTTGTCTTTTTGTCCATGTCTCTGTCTCCAGACCATACAATATAGCTGGTCTCACCACTGTCTTGTAAACTTTTCCTTTGACCTTTGCTGACACCTTTTTGTCACAAATCACTCCTGAAACTTTTCTCCATCCACTCCATCCTGCCTGGACTCTCCTTTTCACTTCTTTACCACACTCCCCATTTTCCTGGACAGTGGACCCCAAGTACTTGAAGTCCTGCACCTTTGTGACCTCTGCTCCTTGTAGCCTCACTGTTCCACCGGCCTCCCTCTCATTCACACACATGTACTCTGTCTTACTATGGCTGACTTTCATTCCTCTTCTTTCAAGTGCATACCTCCACCTCTCCAAGTTCTCTTCCACATGTTCCCTGTTCTCACCACAGATCACAATGTCATCTGTAAACATCAGAGTCCACAGGGATTCCTGCCTGACCTAATTTGTTAGTCGGTCCATCACCAGAGCAAACAAGAAGGGGCTCAGAGCAGATTCTTGATTCAATCCCACCTCCACCATGAAGCTATCTGTCACTCCTACAGCACATCTCACCACTGCCCTGCTGTCCTCATACATGTCCTGTACCAGTCTAACATACTTTTCTGCTACTCCAGATTTCCTCATGCAATACCACACCTCCTCCCTCAGCACCCTGTCATATGCTTTTTCTAAATCCACAAAGACACAATGGAGTTCTTTCTAAAGCCTCCAGTATACTCCTGCGTACGTCAGTCCAAGCGTACCGGATTAGAGCCGAAGCAGACGCCCTCAGGGCATGTCCGCGCAAAGCTCAATTTTTATCATACCATTTTATTTATAGAGCATTTAAAACAGCGACAAGGCCAACCAAAGTGCTGTACAGACAGAACGACAGACAGCACACAAAGCAATAAACAAAATGAAGTAAATCAGAATATAGACATAAAAACGATGCAGATAATAAATATGACGACAAACCAGTGTGGAACGTACAGGATCAAAACACAGATCATCTGGTGTTGAAAGCTACTGAATAGTAGTGGGTTTTTAAATGGGACTTGAAAACCGAGAGGGAGGGGGCCAGTCAGACAAGCAGAGGTAACTCGTTCCAAAGTCTTGGTCCTGCTACAGAGAAGGCCCTGTCACTCTGCGCTTAAGACGAGTTCCTGGAACTGTGAGGAGCAATTGGTCCGCTGACCTCAAGGAACGTGGAGGGACATACGTTTGTAGCAAATCGGGGGGGCAAAACTGTTCAGCGATTTGTAGACATACAGGACTATTTTGAATTGGATTCGAAGGTGAACCGGTAACCAGTGCAGTGAGGCCAAAACTGGTGTAATGTGCTCTCTTTTGCCTGTACTGGTTAAAAATAGGGCTGCTGCATTCTGGACCAGTTGTAGTCGTGCAATGGAGGTCTGACTGATACCAAACAGGAGCAAATTGCAGTAATCAAGCCTAGATGTAATGAATGCATGTATTACTGTCTCCAGGTTATTTTTGAACAATATGGGCTTCAGTTTAGACAGCCGCCTCAGTTGGAAAAAATACGATTTAACAATCATGTTTACATGATTGTTAAGTTTCAGGGAAGGGTCCATTATCACTCCCAGATTAGTTACTCTTTGTTTTTCTGACAGGGATAGAGTGGAAAGGTCGATGCAGTGGTTTGTGATCGTGTCGTTGGGAGGGAACAGCATGACTTCAGACTTCTTTTCATTGAAACTTAAGAAGTTTAAAGCCCATGTACCATTGTGTCTTAGGGGGAAGTAAATTTGACAGTCATTGGTGCAGAAGTGAAAGGGTATGTTGTGTTTCCGGAAAATAGCACCAAGTGGTTGCAGGTATAAAGAGAATAGGAGGGGACCCAGGATGGACCCCTGCAGAACCCCCCATTTAAGCTCTGTCGCTGCAGAACTAAAATCCTTGATGGAGACACAAAAGGATCTGTCAGCGAGGTAGGATCTGAACCAACTGAGGGCTGACCCTGTGATGCCCACCCACTGCTCCAACCTAGCAATGAGGATTTCATGGTTGATGGTGTCAAAGGCGGCTGTGAGGTCCAACAGGACAAGCAGCACAGAATCACCGTTATCTGTGGATATGAAGATGTAATTAAAAACCTTCCATAGGGCAGTTTCAGTTCTGTGGAGAGGTTTAAAGTCAGATTGGAATAGCTCTAAGATGACGTGATCCTCCAGGAAGCACTTCAACTGGGACTCAACTATTTTCTCCAATATTTTTGAAACAAATGGGAGTCTGGAGACAGGCCGGAAGTTGGATACGACTGAGGTATCAAGGTTTGTTTTTTTCAGGAGAGGCTGGACAGCAGCATGTTTAAAGGATTTTGGCACTACACCAGTGGATAAACTACTGTTTACTATATCAAGAATGGACGGACCTAGAGTAGGAAAAACCTTCTTTAGTAGTCGAGGGGGGATCACATCAAAGGAGGAACCAGAAGGTTTCAAGCTGCATATGACCTGCTCTAGAGAAGATAGAGTGATGGGTTCAAAATGGTCAAATAGAGCAACAGCTTGAGGTGGGATGGATGGGTCATGAGTTGGAGGGGAAATGAGAGCCCTGGTGGTCGCAATTTTTTCCAAAAAGAAATGTAAGAAGTTGTCGCACAGCTCAGTCGAGGTTTCCAGAGGTGATGGTTCAGTGAGGTGGAGAACAGAGTTTAGGGTAGAAAAGAGGACACGTGGGTTGTGAGAGTTTGAGGTAATGATATCAGAAAAGCATTTGGATTTAGCAGCTTTTACTGCTTTCTGATAACGGCGCCAACTCTCTTTAAGTATTTGAAAAGAGACCTGCAGCCTGTCTTTCCTCCATTTGCGCTCCGCCCTCCTACATTGCTGCCTAACGGCCTTGGTGACATCACTCAGCCAAAGTTCTGCTCTGAGTTTTGATTTTCTAATTTTAACTGGAGCGACATGATCCAGAGTCTTTAAGCAGACAGAGTTGAACTGGGATGTCAGCTCCTCAGTGGTGGTGAGAAACACAATTTTTACAACCGTGTACGCGTACTTGGTATCGCACAATAAACTGCCCAGTGACGGACTGTTTTGTATGCGACACCAATGTATTAAATTTCCATTCTTCATCTCTGATCTGGTCTTTTCTTTGTTTTTTTTTTTGCAAAAAGGCAAGTGATCTCTTCCTCCTCCGTTGACGCCATAACTGAAATTGAGAGAAATGAAGGAATTTGTCAAGAGGTAAGTAAAATCAGGTCCAATGTGGCTGCGGGAGGGTCTGGAGATTTCCTGGTGGGCTGGTCTGATGTGTGGGCTGCAGGGCCAGTGCTCCCATTTTTTTTTAGAACTTTTTATTAACAAATAAACACAGCACACCGCTGGGGCTGCCAGCTCTCCTTTTTATTTTTTTAACCTGTCAATCAATCCAGTAGGCATGACAGCAAATGACCTATCAGCGACCTCAATTTTTCCTGAAGGTAAACGCCCCTTGTCTGCGGAGCTGCTGTGCAGCTGCTCAGGGTGGACGCTCGAGTATGAAGTCTCAACCCTCTGCGGACAGTGCGCACAGTTTCCGCGTGGCTGACAGAACGCGGGAGTATACTGGAGCCTTAACCTTCTCTGTACTTCTCGATCAGCATCCTCAAAGCAAAGATGACATCTGTGGTGCTCTTTCTCAGAAAGAAACCATACTGATGATCTCAAATAGTCACCTATCGTCTAAGTCTAGCTTGTGGAACCAACTTACATTGTCTGTCCGTGAGGCTGACACATTGTCTACTTTTAAGGTTAGGCTTAAGTCTTTCCTTTTTGTAGATTAACAGATGCTGAGATATATTCATCAATTAAAACGGATTCTTCATTTT
>NC_056503.1:3712579-3715979 GCF_014905685.2 Nematolebias whitei
GAGTCTTTAAGCAGACAGAGTTGAACTGGGATGTCAGCTCCTCAGTGGTGGTGCGAAACACAATTTTTACAACCGTGTACGCGTACTTGGTATTGCACAATAAACTGCCCAGTGACGGACTGTTTTGTATGCGACACCAATGTATTAAATTTCCCTTCTTCATCTCTGATCTGGCCTTTTCTTTGTTTGTTTTTTTTGCCAAAAGGCAAGTGATCTCTTACTCTTCCGTTGACGCCATAACTGAAATTGTGAGAAATGAAGGAATTTGTCAAGAGCTAAGTAAAATCAGGTCCAATGTGGCTGCGGGAGGGTCTGGAGATTTCCTGGTGGGTTGGTCTGATGTGTGGGCTGCAGGGCCAGTGCTCCCATTTTTGTTTAGAACTTATTATTAACAAATAAACACAGAACACCGCTGCGGCTGGGGCTGCCAGCTCTCGTTTTTTTTTTTTTTAACCTGTCAATCAATCCAGTAGGCGTGACAGCAAATGACCTATCAGCGACCTCAATTTTTCCTGAAGGTAAACGCCCCTTGTCTGCGGAGCTGCTCTGCAGCTGCTCAGGGTGGACGCTCGAGTATGACGTCTCAACCCTCTGCGGACAGTGCGCACAGTTTCTGCGTGGCTGACAGAACGCGGGAGTATACTGGAGCCTTAACCCTCTCTGTACTTCTCGATCAGCATCCTCAAAGCAAAGATGACACCTGTGGTGCTCTTTCTCAGAAAGAAACCATACTGATGATCTCAAATAGTCACCTATCGTCTAAGTCTAGCTTGTGGAACCAACTTATATTTTCTGTCCGTGAGGCTGACACATTGTCTACTTTTAAGGTTAGGCTTAAGTCTTTCCTTTTTGATAAATTTTTTTTTTTTTTTTTTTTTTTTTTTTTTTTTTTTTTTTTTTTTTTGCTGCTATAGGCTTAGGTCCTATTTACACGGACACGATAGGGGGAAACATAGGTTTTTTCGTATGTTAATTAGAGGAAAAGATCAGCGTTGACACGGTCGGATTTTGTGTTTACATGCATCTGCAGGAATCCCCGCCCTCCCGAATCCGCTGTAGTTACTTGTAGTTACCATGCCGGGTCATTAGTTGGCACTCTGAATTTTGTACCTTCACCTAATGCGCATGCGTGCTGCCTCGGCCCGCTTCTTTACTCTGGGCTAAAAGCTCAGCTAACAACAACTTAACAACAAGTTAAAGCTGGATTTTGGCTGGATTTTGGATGAGAGTCGACAGATTTGACGCCAAGCAGTGCAGGAGGACGTCGAAGAGAGAGATGTTGGGTGAACTATTTATTTAAAATTCCCCTCATTTCTTTTATTCAATCCACTTAATATTTTAAGATGCATTAATCAAAGGAGTGACAGCCTGAACGAGCCAGATGAACAACGTGGGACCAGATTCCAGGATGAAAACGACTCCAGTTCATTAATGTAGTTTACAGTTAACGTGTTTTTTATGTGTTCAGTTTAATTATCATTGTTTGTGTGACATACAGTTTGTGGTGTTGATTAAATAAATAAAATAAAAATTAAACCTGATGTCTTCATTTTCAACTTTAATAACACGCAATATGTTTAGCATCATAGTAATCACATAATTTGAATTACGTAATGTCCAGATAGCTTAATTTAGCTCAGAGAGCTTCATTATATTTCTCAAACTTAAGATAAATACTGTTTATTATTATTAAACTTATTATTTAGCACATGTAGTATGTTATAGTGCAGTGCAACGTGTGCGCGTGCCTCGTTCTATAAACAGCGACATTAGAACTGGATCAGACTGTGTCTCTTCCAACACAGATGTTGGTCACAACACCTGGAATCTGACGTAGATTATCTACGAGATTAAAAATATATTCCGTCAATCATAGTTCTGAAAGCAGTGTGTCCTCTGCCATGTTGATAGAAATATAGCGTCGGTCCGCGCATGCGTGTGCACATGTGGTTTAACACAAAGCCTCAGCAGGAGATGTTTACATTATCAGTGGAGGGTCAGAGAAAAACCTCCACTCTGGAAGGTGGATTCAGAAACCTCCGGATTCAAAGAGGGGGGCCACTGGTGTCGTGTAAATGATCAGCAGAACCGCAGAGAGAAAACGGCGGATTCACTCAAAATACACGCCGTGTAAATGGCCCCTTAGACTGCTGAAGGACAAACTGACCACATTTCCTCAATCTGCTGCTGTCTTTACTTACTCTACTCTACCTGTCTGTATTTGTAATTATTTCCATCTTAACATGTATTTTTTTGTCTTTCCTCCTATAGAAATGACACCTGGACATGTCATTCTATGTTTGTCTGTTTCTCCTTCCTGTCCTCTCAAACCCAGTCGGTCAAAGCAGATGGCTGCTCGTCCTGAGCCTGGTTCTGCTGGAGGTTTCTTCCTGTCAAAAAGGAGTTTTGCCTTTCCGCTGTTGCCAATGTGCTTGCTCAAGATGGGAGACTGCGACGAAGTGAACATTCTACACAATCTACTGGCTTCCTTCCTTAGATAACTTTTACTAATTGGGTTTAACCTCCTGGAAAATAAATATTGGCCATTCACATTTTTTAAGTACCCTAAGCTTTGTAAGGTAAATAGAATATTGAGAACATTTTTTTTTTAGAAATAAAAGTTTTTATTTGTGAGATATGTGTCTACTGCAGCAGACATCAGAACACCATACATATGAAACGTAACTTTGATGACAACCAGTTAGTACCAAAGAAAATGTTTTGCTCTTGCAGCTGGACCTGCGACACCTTGATGCATGTGCTTCCTGCACCATCTCTACAAGATGGATGGCGCCATAGTGTCTCAGAGCTGCATTTGGTTACGCTTTCCACTTCTGATGTGGGGCAGTGTAGTCATCTTCGCTATCACTTGTGATTCCTGCGTGGACCCAAGTAATCAACACTTCACCAAGGAGCAGCTTGAATTCAAGAAACTTCAGTGGTTTCTTCCCCAGTAACTGGCAGTCACTCATACTGAAGCCATGCGTTGGTGATTGCCAGGTCAAAAAAGTAGAAAACTGCTCATTGTCCATTGTCCACTGTGTTAGAAGCCATCCTGTAGAAACTCAACATTGGGTCAACAAGTCCATGCCACCCATGTTGGTGCTGTACTCAGTGATTGCCAGTGGCCTTGACACCTGGACAAATCTTTTGTCTTTCATGGGCCATTTTCCTCATGTGTCCTGAGGTTCAATGCCATAGGCAGAGGATGCCATGACAACTGGTTCGTTGTCCAACCACTTTATGACAGCAAGTTTGGGGCGGCTTTGTCCGACTACCTTCTCTGATGCCCCTCTTCCTTTCTTTTTGAAGGCTTATCCCCTATGATCTTGCAGTCCTTTGGAATCCTGTTGTTCATGAGGGTTCCAGTCCCTGTCAACCCTTTTTTCATCACAGTGTC
>NC_056503.1:3716079-3726330 GCF_014905685.2 Nematolebias whitei
GGCGCACCGGACATGGACCAGTAAATAGAAACATTTTCTTGTCAATGCACTAACACTGCATCTTGATCTTCTTCATCAGCCAACTCAATATGTGAGTTTCCATCAACAGTTCACAGTTAAATTATCTGCTTCTGGGAATAACTCACTTTCCTTTTCTTTGAAAAATAAAAATAAAAAAGAACAAAATGGAGGAAATAACTACAAATGTTCACTATAGAGGACATTTTTTAAAACAATTAAATACTATGCTAAAATACAGTTAAAATAATTCAGACAATGTTTTAATGTGTTGTTAAGAGACTTAAACAAACTATACCAACAGTTTCAAGCTAAAATTTGCTCAATAAAAATTATTATGCACTTTTTTCCTCTTCCCATAAAATGTTCTTGCACAGACCGATGCCATTTTCTTGAATGAGGAAGAGAAAGGTACCAAAGCCCCACCCTTACACATCTGGTATCATTGAAAAGTCCTAAATTTCCATTATAGAGAACAAAAGGACTTAATTCAGTCGTATGCTGTAGGTGGGAGATGTTCAGGTTTACAAATATCCTCCAAGGAGGACAAATTTGAACTCCTGGTTTGTGCCCTTAGATGATTTCTGTTGTGACTTGGCCACTATACAAATAAACATAAACTGAATTGAATTAAACTTTGGTATGGTAGTAGCTGAATCTCATCTCCAACATATACTCTTAACACTAGCACATATCACTAGATGTCACAGTATATTGCATGTCACTCTACAAAACGTTTTTCACAACGTTTGAGCTAAGTGGCTAAAACTCTTCTATTTAATCATAAAATTATTTTAGTTTAAAACCCTGACATGAAAGGCAGTGAACGATGTTTTCTTTCAAGGAATGTTAGGCGTTTAATTTGACATGTAACAGCAAGCCTAAAGACATAACATCACAGATATGAGCAGTGGAGGATGATTACAGTTTGATCATCATTAAACAATCTTGATTGCTGTGCAGAGTGATGATCTCAATGTTTTCAGAACAGTTGACATCCAGAGATCAGCTACGTGTGTTTTACCGTGTATACCGTGAAATCAACTCACCTCCAGGACTGGCCTTGACTTGCCTCCTGTCCTACGAACCAATCTATATCTTGACAAACGCTTCAGTTACGCAGAATTTTGGAAAAATGTAATTCCTCAACTTGTGCTATTCATTTCTAACTCTGGTATCACATTCGGTCATGTTATCCTTCCTCAGTGTTTTAGAAATGTGTTCCACCTTTACATTCGTACTTCTTTTTAGAATATCTCCATTTTTGACAGTATCTGTTAATTTTGGTGCAGGTTTATCACATGTAAGCTTTGTCATATTTTACTGTACCTTTAACGCAAACACCCATGAAAAAAGGCAGAAAAGAAATTAAATTTCAAGTCAAATATTGAATATTATGAAAGCCATTATGTCTCTATCCATCCATCCATTCATCCATCTATCCATCCATCCATCTATCCATCCATCCATCTATCAATCCTGTTCCACCTGTTCCTGTGTCGGGTCTCAGTGGCAGCAACTTAAGCAGGGAGGTCCAAACATTTCTTTCCACAGCCACCTCTCCACCTGGGTGTATCCCAGGTGTGATGGATTAAATGCAGAGAACCAATTACGCCATTGTATGGGAACACACAATGATGACAACACATAGCACTTTACTTTACTTTACTCTTCCAGCTCAACTGAGAGGACTCTAAGGTGTTCGCAGGCCATTTGAGAGACATAGTCTCTTCAGTGTGTCCTGGATCTTCCCCGTGGTGTCCTCCCAGTTGGACATGCCCAGAGCATTCCCCATAGGAAGCATCCAGGGGGCATCCTTACAAGATGCCCGAACCACCTTAATTGGCTCCTCTTGATGTGGTGCCAAGTAACCTCTAAAACATGCAGGATATTGGCCCTCAAAGACCAGTATTGTAAACTGTTGTTTTGAATCCTTTTAGAGCAGTTCCTTTAATCCCATAATCATGTTTAAGCCTGTGCAATAACATACTGTGGGTATCAAATGCAGAACTGAGGTCTAACAGGACCAATAAAGACAGTGCACTCTCTGAGGCCATAAACAATATAATTTTGGTAACTTTCACCAGTGCTCTTTCTGTGCTATAATGAGCTCTAATGATGTTTTCTGAAATAATTTAAATGAATGAGAGAGTGGATATAGATCTAATGTATAATGGGCTAGAACTCATGAATGAAGATCTGGGTTCTCAAGTCAAATTCAGTTCAGTAATGATATTCAGTTCTATTACAGAAACACTAAAGCTTTAATGTGAAATACTTTACAATTATTTATAATTTATTTGTATTCATAATAATATTTATTCAAATAAAATAAAATTCGTATGGAGCAGTAAATGTGGTCACTTTGCAGTATAAAAATCTACAGCTCTAAAATGGTTTAAATGATATTTATCTGCTAGATTCCAGTTTGTAAATATAAATATTCAATCTTCCTCATACACCAAAGTTAGTCATGGAGTTCCTCGGGGCTCAGTGCTTGGCCCAGTACTCTTTAATTTATGCTTCGATTAGGTACAGTTATTGAACAGCATTGGATAAATTTTCATTGTTATGCTGATGACACACAATTATATTTGTCTATGAAACCCAATGAATCCAATCAGTTACTTAGACTACAAGCATGTCTTAAAGATATAAAAACCTGGATGACCCTTAAGAGGTTTTGGCTTTTGGACCTGAGCACCTTAGGAATGAATTTTTCAGTCTTTCTCCCTCCTTAGATGACATTAATCTGTCCTCCAGCTCTAATGTTAAAAATCTTGGTGTTATTTTTGATCAGGACGTGTCTTTTATCCCCCACATTAAAAATGTTACTAGAACCACCTTCTTCCACCTGCGTAATATCACTAACATTAGAAATATCTGATCTAAAGATGATGCAGAAAAACTGGTCCATGCATTTGTCACATCTAGACTGGACTATTGCAATGGTTTATTATCTGGATGTCCAAATACTTCTTTAAAACGTCTTCAGTTGATCCAAAATGCTGCTGCCAGAGTCTTAACTGGAGTTACTGGGAGAGATCATATTTCTCCAGTTTTAGTTTCTCTCCATTGGCTCCCTGTCAAATCCAGAATAGAATTCAAATCCTACTTCTAACCTACAAAACTCTCAACAACCTAGCTCCATCTTATATTACAGATCTTATTGTTCCATATTTTCCTAACAGAGCACTTCACTATCAGGCTGCAGGTTTACTTGTGGTTCTTAGAATTTACAAAAACAGAATGGGAGGCATCTAAAAAAGTAAAATCTGGTCTTCTGGACATTTAAAAAACAAAACAAGATAAACAAAAAAAAATGTAGAAACGTTTCGTCTCTCATCCGAGAGACTTCCTCAGTCTGAGGTGCTGTTTTCAGCTCAGTCTCTTAAATAGCACCTTCTCAGAGTGGATCAACCAGTTTGCTGCTGACAACCAAAACCAGCTGATCACATGCTCAAGAAGGACCATCAGCCTAACAATGGATCATTAGCACACTGATGGCTGTTTACTGTTCACAGAGGGCTGAGTGATACTAGCAATCACAGCATTGTAAGAGGGGGACAGTTGAACATGGTCAATTTATCTTTACCTTTCAGTTGGCGGAAACGTTATTACAAATAAAGTTGTCTTCATAAAGTGCAAAACACTGTCAAAATTATAACTGAAATTAGAACATTTGCTCACATTAGTTGTTTTTCCCAAGCATTTTTTTTAAATCTATTTCTTCACATGATCTTTTGTTCAGGCTGGTATATGTCTTTCTCTTTGCAGAACAGTTTGTTTTGGGGTCTGTTTCAGGTCGAGGGGTTCCTCTGTTATACAAGTCCAGTGTTTCATTTGAGCCTTGTGAGAAAAATGAAAGCCACGCTGCATTCCTTCATTTCTTGCCACTAGAATGATTTCAGGCCAATTTGCTGTTGAACTGACAAAGGATCACTGCACTGGGTCACTCCTTTTCCCACTTGAAAAGGCGTCCTCGCTCTGGCCATAGATAGCTCCAACACTGATTTTTGAGTTTTTAGCTCCTCTCTTTTTGTTTATATATTGTATTTATATTTATAATGAATTCACCTATTCAGATGGATTTACTGGTTCAATTATGCTTACTTAGAAAAAGCACACATGTTCTCCTGAAACTGTATCACATACAAGGCAAATGTCTCTGAATTTGGTGTATGGGTTCAGTGTAAACTGAATATTTCATGTAAGCTGCAGTTCCTAACAGTCTTGTTTTTCACAAGCTAAGCACAGTGCTTTGTCAGTGACCTCAGTAAATCAACACTGTACATTTATATTTTGTTGCACACTCTATATTCTTTATCAGTCTTTGTATTTTTACAGTGTGTTGACATACATGTACTGTATATAATGCTTAACATTTCACAGACTTGCTCATCTTTTGAGAGACCATCGTGCCAGCATGCACACAGGAGGCTGCTGATATAAACACCTACTGGTTCTTGCTTTCAAAATAATAAGCACTGGAAAATGTGGGTTCAAAATAAAACAGAAAAATAGGTTTTGCGTGCATTTGTTTGTTTTGTCATAGCTCTCCTGCAGTTTGGTTGGAAATGGTTCACAGGTTGACGTTTATGTGATTTACAAAACAAGGAAAATAGAAAGTTTGTTTCCCTCCTTCAGCTGCTCTCTTCTGGATGGATCTCCACAGCAAGTGAACTCAACTGGAAGATTTGACAATTGTTTTGCGCCAAATGTCAAACATGATGCAACCTGGGGTCAAACCCGCAGCCTGAGGATTATGAGAGCACATGACTTACAAGCTGCCATGCCTTAAAGATATTAAAAAGTACCTTTGTTCAGGTGATGGACTTAATTGTTGGTACCAGGAACTCCAAGAATCCTGAAACTCAAGTCCTGTACAAATTCACATGATATTTTGGAGGAAGTTTTTGAAAAAGCGCATTTATGTTATCTTTAAATTCAGTAGTTGGCATTTCTATTGCTGTGTACACTCTGCAAAACACCTCAAGAACTTGATGTCATCCAATAAAAATGTGACACAACAGCAGTTAATCTGTACAAATGTGCTCCCCATCTCCATGTTCCACATGCATTTGGTTTAGCTTGTGCTCTGAGGTGTCAGTTACTTCATCACCTGGC
This sequence comes from Nematolebias whitei, assembly GCF_014905685.2. Classification (NCBI taxonomy): domain Eukaryota; kingdom Metazoa; phylum Chordata; class Actinopteri; order Cyprinodontiformes; family Rivulidae; genus Nematolebias; species Nematolebias whitei. The sequence continues at coordinate 3,721,225 of NC_056503.1, forward strand.
TGCCTGCTCTGCTGAACTGCTTCAACATGACAGGTTCCCATAGAAACTATAAAACTATGATGTAATGAGGGAGATTGGGTCTCGATGTTGCTTTTGGCATGTTTTTGCATGAAAGGGGATGCTAACACATACGCAGGCAGGGAAAGTTCACGTTTGTGCAGGCTGGGACCAAAGCCAAGAGGCTCTCCGTCTGTCAGCCTGGAGACGCTTACAATGAATCTCCTGTCAACACAAAGCGTAAACTGTCTCACTCTTAGTTTCCAGGAAGACATCACAGCCCAGAGTGTGACACTGATATGAGTCCAAGCAAAAAGAACACATCTTATTTAGAAAATAACAATTAAAAATAAAAGACTAAAAGTGAAACATATGGCTGTATCATGAAGTGTGATCCTTGATGTTAAATCCAACAATTACAGCGCACACGTCAACTTTATGCATTTTGAATACACAAGACCATTGTTTTTACCAACAACCTGTTTTTGTTATTAACATGTTTAAAAACCTATTTGTTTTAGTGAAAACCACTTGTGTTGCCTCAAAGCAAGAAGGTCCTGGGTTCAATCCCCGGTTGGATCTAGGGTATTTCTGTGTTGAGTTTGTATGTTCTTCTCGTGTTTGCATGGGTTTTCTCTGGGCACTCCGGTTTCCTCCCACAGTCAAAAAACCTGCATCTGCCTTCAGGAACAGGCCTCCCTTGCAAAATAGATCTGTGATCTCAATGGGATTTGCCTGGTTCAATAAAGATAAATAAATAAACAAGGCCACATGTTTCTTCCGAATCTTTAGTTCTGTTAGAGTTGACTTTAGTAGACTTTAGTTATCTGTGGGTCAAACACTGTTAACCTACTGTATATATTTTTATTTTATATGAAATGTATACAGAACAATGGGAGAAATGTGGTGTCTTTTGTTTATCCTGATTACCTGAACCTCTGCTATTTTTATTTTTTTTAATTCTGAATGATCATTCTTTGGGTCCTACAGTTTTTTAGAGACTGTGTTGGATTTGAATTTTCTGTCATTTTCATCATCCATCTCAGTTCCAGACTCTGCAGACTAAAACAAACTCCCATAACATAATGCTCTCACTGCCATGCATCATGTCAGTCAGCTGTTGTCAGCTAAGGAGTGGCCAGTTCTTTAGCCTGCATGCATGTGGATCTACTGTTTTGTACCAAATGCTTACTTGGCCCAAAATAAGTGTGTTTTTGTTATTTACATATGAAATAAAACAATTTTGTTGGACAAGATGAGCAACCAAAGTCAAACGCAACATTAAGTGGTAAAAGATGTTACATCACTCTGGCCGGCAATATTTCAGCATCCCTCAAATGTGATCAAAAGCACTAGAGGGCAGTGAACTTACCATGAAGTTATGGGAGTATTTGCAATGATTCAGATTCTATTGTCGGCATATGTATGCATTACAACATGTCAGTTACTGCAAGGCGCACTCTGACTGTGTTTTTACATTGCATGAGAAGCTCATGCTTGTATACACAAAACCATAAACACATCATGCCCTGTTCTGCTGTATTTAAAATGTAAAAAAATACATGTTTTTTACTCTGTCAGTCTAACAAGCACAGACACATCTGATCAAACTGGAGATTCATTCCTGACAGTGACAAAATCTACAAGGTTGTTTTGTTTAAACACTCTCAGAGAATGTTCATTCTATTATTTATTGTGTATAAAAATCAAAGATATTCCACAAAACTGAGTAGCACAGTGGCTCAGTTGGTAGAGCTGTTGCCTTTAAATGAGAAGGTTGCTGGATTGAATCCCGGCCAGGGACCTTTCTAAGTAGAGTTTGCATGTTCTCTCTGTGCCATGTGTGTTTTCTCCAGGTATTCCAGTTTTCTCCCACAAACCAAAAACATGCATGTTAGACTGATTGTAAGAAAGTCCATGCTCAATAATCCAGGTATACAATCCAACATTTTTCTGTCAGGTCATCTGGACAGTTTCTTTTTTTGTGCTGAAACGTTTCGTCTTCGATCCGGAAGGCTTCATCAGTCAAGGAAACACACAACAAAAACTGATTCTTCCCCCAACAGCTTACTGAAGCTCTCGACCTTGACCTCTCTAAGTGGCTTTAAGAATCTGTTGGACTCCTGGCAGGGACCAATGCAGACATGTTCCTGTTTTTAGTTTTTCTACATTCGCCTTAGAATCTAGCTGTTTTTTTGTTTGTTTGTTTTGTTTTGTTACCTTTTCCTTTTAGCCATCCTATTTGTAAAAAAATAAAAATAAATAAATAAACCTGCAGTATGACTTTTTATAACTGTTTATTGTTGTTGCTGTTGTCCATTGTTGTCATCATTCTTTGTTGAAATCAGGTCTCTCTTGTAATTGAGTCCTCGAGGCTCAATGGGATTTACCTGTCTAAATAAATACTCCAAAGTGGAACAAACCAGTTCTGCTTGTGATAAGATGGTCTCTTTGGTACGCCCCCTCCTCCATTGCCGGCCCTCCAGATGACCTGACTGAAAAATGTTGGATTGTATACCTGGATTATTGATCATGGACTTTGTTGTTTTCAACCAATTTGACACGACTGTCAACAAGGAAGAGGGCCAGCAATAGAGGAGGGGGTGTACCAAAGAGACCATCTAATCACAAGCAGAACTGGTTTGTTCCACTTTGGAGTAAGCTGTTGGGAGAAGAATCAGTTTTGTTGTGTGTTTACTTGACTGATGAAGCCTTCTGGATCAAAGGCAAAACGTTTCAGCACACAAAAAAAGAAACTGTCCAGATGACCTGACTGAAAAATGTTGGGTTAGACAGATTGGTTACTCTAAATTGTCCCTAGGTGAGAGAGAGAGAGTGAATGGTTGTTTGTCTTTATGTGTCTCTGTGACTTGGACCTGTCCAAGGTGTCCCCCACCTCTCGCACAGTGACTGCTGGACATGAGCACCAGTGACCACTGCAACTCGAAAAGAAAGAAGCAGATAAAGAAAATGATGGATGCTACAAAATCACAATTTTCCAATACTTCAACCTTCTGGCATTAAGAAACCATAAAAAATAAAGACATTTAATTGTTTGTGTGCAGGGTAGGTGAGGTCATGAGGTGTACAGGTTGGTCTCTTTGTGGTGTAGATGTTCCTGACAGGTTTGCCTATTCGGCAAACTTAACTCTTAACCACCCTCTGCGGGACTTCCCTGCCACTGTGCAGCTGCCATGCCACACTAGCGGCAGGAGAGATCAATATACGCTCAACCTCACAGTTGTCAAAGGACTTGAGGACACCAACATCCCATCCCAGAGATGCCCACAAGTCTCTGTGTTCAAGTCCAAGTCAAGTCTCAAGTCTCATGATGGAAACAAGCACTCTCAATGGTGTCCAGACTGCTTAGAACACGGCTTTCATGGTATTCAGACCATGCATTTCAGACCCATCTGTCTCTTCAGTTTCCTCAAGAAATATATTGCAGGTGGCCTTTCTTTATGATAGTCATGACATTGGTGGGCCATGTGAGGGTGTTACTCAGATTTACCCCTAAGTACCAGGGCACCTTTTCCAAAGCTGCTACATCCTTGTAGAGATGAGGGTAGTACTACCAGTACCACAAAAATCTTGAATATTATTGTGGTCTTTTGGATATTAAGGAGGACATTGTTGCCCTGCACCATGTACTCCACCTCCAATCTGTACATTGTCTCGTCCCTATGGGTGATGAGTTCAACTACTGCTGTGTCAACTGCAAACTTCACCAAGAGGTTGCTCTTGCAAGCGAGCCCTGCAGTCATAGATCGTCGTTGCATACAGCAATGGTCTGAACAAACAGCCCTGGGGGAGCCAGTGCTCAGAATCATGAAGAAGGATTGGTTGTTTTTAGATTCAAATTCAGAGAACTTTATTTATCCCAAAGAAGCAATAATTTGTCAGTTCCCAGATTCACACACTTACACATGCATGATCATATACCTACAAAGCAAACAGTATTAAGAATAAATATGCACATTAATAAACCAAAGATTGAAGAGGTTCAGAGCAGTTCTGTTAAATTAGCTGAGTTGTAGTCATTTTGTGTTTTATAAGTTCATTTAGACGAGGCAGCATTCTTGAACTAAATTGTCTCCAGAAGTTAATCAGTGGTAAGGATACAGTCAGTGATTTTGTTCTGAAATATTTATTAAAATCTATACTGTGGGGTGGAGCGGTGGCTCAGTTGGTAGAGGTGTTGCCTCTCAGCAAGCAGGTTGTTGGATCAAATCCCAGCCAGGGGCCTTTTTGGGTGGAGTTTGCAAGTTCTCTCCGTGCTGCGTGGGTTTTCTCCGGTTACTCCGGTTTCCTCCCACAGACCAAAAACATGTATGTTAGACTGATTGATAATGTTAAATTGTCCCTAGGTGTGAGTGAGAGAGTGAATGGTTGTTTGTCTCATTTGTCTCTATGTGTCCCTGTGATGGACTGGAGAACTGTCCAGGGTGTACACCGCCTCTCGCACAATGACTGATAGATATGGGCACCAGGGACCCCCGTGACCCAAAAAGCAAGAAGCAAGTAAAGATAATGGATGGATGGATGGATGGATGATGGATCTATACTATGGTTCATGAATAGTTTGCTAAGAGACAGAGTTGACTCCAAATAACGAATGACAATATTTCAAACAGAGGTCTTGTGCAATCTGTTAGAGCTTAGAATATTTGTTGGGGGTCAGTCTCAGCTACTGACACCAAATTTTAAACAGTTTATCAGTAGATGTATTGTTCAAGTAAACTCTCATGCACACTGACTCATTTTCTTGTTTAGACATGGAACAGTTTGTTCATCAGCTTCTTACACAGATCAGCTTTTTGCATCTTTACGCCTCTGTGTGTGTGGGTGTCTGTTTCTGGCAGACTGCAAAAGTGTGGACATATTTTTGTTCTGTTTAAAATTGCAGTGACGAACAGTGACCTTCTTACGTCAACTCCATGTCCGCTTCTTGTGTCTATGATGTATAACCACCAATCACACTGTGTGCTGTAGAAAAACGTTGGTCGGATGTAGGGAGGATAGAAGACGCTGAAAGTATGTGTCCCCCAGCCTGCCTAGAAGGACACAGGGTGGTTGCCAAATTAAAGAGAACCAAGAGGAATGTGGTCA
>NC_056503.1:3726430-3735353 GCF_014905685.2 Nematolebias whitei
TATCCATCCATCCATCTATCCATCCATCCATCTATCCATCCATCCATTCATCCATCTATCCATCCATCCATCTATCCATCCATCCATCTATCCATCCTGTTCCACCTGTTCCTGTGTCGGGTCTCAGTGGCAGCAACTTAAGCAGGGAGGTCCAAACATTTCTTTCCACAGCCACCTCTCCACCTGGGTGTATCCCAGGTGTGATGGATTAAATGCAGAGAACCAATTACGCCATTGTATGGGAACACACAATGATGACAACACATAGCACTTTACTTTACTTTACTCTTCCAGCTCAACTGAGAGGACTCTAAGGTGTTCCCAGGCCATTTGAGAGACATAGTCTCTTCAGTGTGTCCTGGATCTTCCCCGTGGTGTCCTCCCAGTTGGACATGCCCAGAGCATTCCCCATAGGAAGCATCCAGGGGGCATCCTTACAAGATGCCCAAACCACCTTAATTGGCTCCTCTTGATGTGGTGCCAAGTAACCTCTAAAACATGCAGGATATTGGCCCTCAAAGACCAGTATTGTAAACTGTTGTTTTGAATCCTTTTAGAGCAGTTCCTTTAATCCCATAATCATGTTTAAGCCTGTGCAATAACATACTGTGGGTATCAAATGCAGAACTGAGGTCTAACAGGACCAATAAAGACAGTCCACTGTCTGAGGCCATAAACAATATAATTTTGGTAACTTTCACCAGTGCTCTTTCTGTGCTATAATGAGCTCTAATGATGTTTTCTGAAATAATTTAAATGAATGAGAGAGTGGGTATAGATCTAATGTATAATGGGCTAGAACTCATGAATGAAGATCTGGGTTCTCAAGTCAAATTCAGTTCAGTAATGATATTCAGTTCTATTACAGAAACACTAAAGCTTTAATGTGAAATACTTTACAATTATTTATAATTTATTTGTATTCATAATAATATTTATTCAAATAAAATAAAATTCGTATGGAGCAGTAAATGTGGTCACTTTGCAGTATAAAAATCTACAGCTCTAAAATGGTTTAAATGATATTTATCTGCTAGATTCCAGTTTGTAAATATAAATATTCAATCTTCCTCATACACCAAAGTTAGTCATGGAGTTCCTCGGGGCTCAGTACTCTTTAATTTATGCTTCGATTAGGTACAGTTATTGAACAGCATTGGATAAATTTTCATTGTTATGCTGATGACACACAATTATATTTGTCTATGAAACCCAATGAATCCAATCAGTTACTTAGACTACAAGCATGTCTTAAAGACATAAAAACCTGGATGACCCTTAAGAGGTTTTGGTTTTTGGACCTGAGCACCTTAGGAATGAATTTTTCAGTCTTTCTCTCCTTAGATGCATTAATCTGTCCTCCAGCTCTAATGTTAAAAATCTTGGTGTTATTTTTGATCAGGACATGTCTTTTATCCCCCACATTAAAAACGTTACTAGAACTTCCTTCTTCCACCTGCGTAATATCACTAACATTAGAAACATCTCATCTAAAAGTGATGCAGAAAAACTGGTCCATGCATTTGTCACGTCTGGACTGGACTTTTGCAATGGTTTATTATCTGAGTGTCCAAATACTTCTTTAAAACGTCTTCATTTGATCCAAAATGCTGCTGCCAGAGTCTTAACTGGAGTTACTGGGAGAGATCATATTTCTCCAGTTTTAGCTTCTCTCCTTTGGCTCCCTGTCAAATCCAGAATATAATTCAAATCCTACTTCTAACCTACAAAGCTCTCAACAACCTAGCTCCATCTTATATTACAGATCGTATTGTTCTATATTTCTTAACAGAGCACTTCACTCTCAGGCTGCAGGTTTACTTGTGGTTCCTAGAATTTACAAAAACAGAATGGGAGGCATCTAAAAAAGTAAAATCTGGTCCTCTGGACATTTAAAAAACAAAACAAGACAAACAAACAAAAAAGTAGAAACGTTTCGTCTCTCATCCAAAAGACTTCCTCAGTTTGAGGTGCTGTATTCAGCTCAGTCTCTTAAATAGCACCTTCTCCTAATGGATCAACCAGTTTGCTGCTGACAACCAAAACCAGCTGATCACATGGTCAAGAAGGACCATCAGCCTAACAATGGATCATTAGCACACTGATGGCTGTTTACTGTTCACAGAGGGCTGAGTGATACCAGCAATCACAGCATTGTAAGAGGGGGACAGTTGAACATGGTCAATTTATCTTTACCTTTCAGTTGGCGGAAAACTTGTTACAAATAAAGTTGTCTTCATAAAGTGCAAAACACTGTCAAAATTATAACTGAAATTAGAACATTTGTTCACATTAGTTGTTTTTCACAAGCATTTTTTTAAAATGTATTTCTTCACATGGTCTTTTGTTCAGGCTGGTATACAGTATGTCTTTCTCTTTGCAGAACAGTTTGTTTTGGGGTCTGTTTCAGGTCGAGGGGTTCCTCTGTTATACAAGTCCAGTGTTTCATTTGAGCCTTGTGAGAAAAATGAAAGCCACGCTGCATTCCTTCATTTCTTGCCACTAGAATGATTTCAGGCCAATTTGCAGTTGAACTGACAAAGGATCACTGCACTGGGTCACTCCTTTTCCCACTTGAAAAGGCTTCCTCGCTCTGGCCATAGATAGCTCCAACACTGATTTTTGAGTTTTTAGCTCCTCTCTTTTTGTTTATATATTGTATTTATATTTATAATGAATTCACCTATTCAGATGGATTTACTGGTTCAATTATGCTTACTTAGAAAAAGCACACATGTTCTCCTGAAACTGTATCACATACAAGGCAAATGTCTCTGAATTTGGTGTATGGGTTCAGTGTAAACTGAATATTTCATGTAAGCTGCAGTTCCTAACAGTCTTGTTTTTCACAAGCTAAGCACAGTGCTTTGTCAGTGACCTCAGTAAATCAACACTGTACATTTGTATTTTGTTGCACACTCTATATTCTTTATCAGTCTTTGTATTTTTACAGTGTGTTGACATACATGTACTGTATATAATGCTTAACATTTCACAGACTTGCTCATCTTTTGAGAGACCATCGTGCCAGCATGCACACAGGAGGCTGCTGATACAAAGACCTACTGGTTCTTGCTTTCAAAATAATAAGCACTGGAAAATGTGGGTTCAAAATAAAACAGAAAAATAGGTTTTGCGTGCATTTGTTTGTTTTGTCATAGCTCTCCTGCAGTTTGGTTGGAAATGGTTCACAGGTTGACGTTTATGTGATTTACAAAACAAGGAAAATAGAAAGTTTGTTTCCCTCCTTCAGCTGCTCTCTTCTGGATGGATCTCCACAGCAAGTGAACTCAACTGGAAGATTTGACAATTGTTTTGCGCCAAATGTCAAACATGATGCAACCTGGGGTCAAACCTGCAGCCTGAGGATTATGAGAGCACATGACTTCCAAGCTGCCATGCCTTAAAGACATTAAAAAGTACCTTTGTTCAGGGGATGGACTTAATTGTTGGTACCAGGAACTCCAAGAATCCTGAAACTCAAGTCCTGTACAAATTCACATGATATTTCGGAGGAAGTTTTTGAAAAAGTGTATTTATGTTATCTTTAAATTCAGTAGTTGGCATTTCTATTGCTGTGTACACTCTGCAAAACACCTCAAGAACTTGATGTCATCCAATAAAAATGTGACACAACAGCAGTTAATCTGTACAAATGTGCTCCTCATCTCCATGTTCCACATGCATTTGGTTTAGCTTGTGCTCTGAGGTGTCAGTTACTTCATCACCTGGCTGCCTGCTCTGCTGAACTGCTTCAACATGACAGGTTCCCATAGAAACTATAAAACTATGATGTAATGAGGGAGATTGGGTCTCGATGTTGCTTTTGGCATGTTTTTGCATGAAAGGGGATGCTAACACATACGCAGGCAGGGAAAGTTCACGTTTGTGCAGGCTGGGACCAAAGCCAAGAGGCTCTCCGTCTGTCAGCCTGGAGACGCTTACAATGAATCTCCTGTCAACACAAAGCGTAAACTGTCTCACTCTTAGTTTCCAGGAAGACATCACAACCCAGAGTGTGACACTGATATGAGTCCAAGCAAAAAGAACACATCTTATTTAGAAAATAACAATTAAAAATAAAAGACTAAAAGTGAAACATATGGCTGTATCATGAAGTGTGATCCTTGATGTTAAATCCAACAATTACAGCGCACACGTCAACTTTATGCATTTTGAATACACAAGACCATTGTTTTTACCAACAACCTGTTTTTGTTATGAACATGTTTAAAAACCTATTTGTTTTAGTGAAAACCACTTGTTTCTGCAACTTTCTGTCTCACTCTGAGTGCATGCTTTCCTTTAGAATACACAAGTAAATGTTGAAATACTTCAGCACGACGGCGAAGTGGCCTGTGTTGCCTCAAAGCAAGAAGGTCCTGGGTTCAATCCCCGGTTGGATCTAGGGTATTTCTGTGTTGAGTTTGTATGTTCTTCTCGTGTTTGCATGGGTTTTCTCTGGGCACTCCGGTTTCCTCCCACAGACAAAAAACCTGCATCTGCCTTCAGGCACAGGCCTCCCTTGCAAAATAGATCTGTGATCTCAATGGGATTTGCCTGGTCCAATAAAGATAAATAAATAAACAAGGCCACATGTTTCTTCCGAATCTTTAGTTCTGTTAGAGTTGACTTTAGTAGACTTTAGTTATCTGTGGGTCAAACACTGTTAACCTACTGTATATATTTTTATTTTATATGAAATGTATACAGAACAATGGGAGAAATGTGGTGTCTTTCGTTTATCCTGATTACCTGAACCTCTGCTATTTTTATTTTTTTAATTCTGAATGATCATTCTTTGGGTCCTACAGTTTTTTAGAGACTGTGTTGGATTTGAATTTTCTGTCATTTTCATCATCCATCTCAGTTCCAGACTCTGCAGACTAAAACAAACTCCCATAACATAATGCTCTCACTGCCATGCATCATGTCAGTCAGCTGTTGTCAGCTAAGGAGTGGCCAGTTCTTTAGCCTGCATGCATGTGGATCTACTGTTTTGTACCAAATGCTTACTTGGCCCAAAATAAGTGTTTTTGTTATTTACATATGAAATAAAACAATTTTGTTGGACAAGATGAGCAACCAAAGTCAAACGCAACATTAAGTGGTAAAAGATGTTACATCACTCTGGCCGGCAATATTTCAGCATCCCTCAAATGTGATCAAAAGCACTAGAGGGCAGTGAACTTACCATGAAGTTATGGGAGTATTTGCAATGATTCAGATTCTATTGTCGGCATATGTATGCATTACAACGTGTCAGTTACTGCAAAGCGCACTCTGACTGTGTTTTTACATTGCATGAGAAGCTCATGCTTGTATACACAAAACCATAAACACATCATGCCCTGTTCTGCTGTATTTAAAATGTAAAAAAAAATACATGTTTTTTACTCTGTCAGTCTAACAAGCACAGACACATCTGATCAAACTGGAGATTCATTCCTGACAGTGACAAAATCTACAAGGTTGTTTTGTTTAAACACTCTCAGAGAATGTTCATTCTATTATTTATTGTGTATAAAAATCAAAGATATTCCACAAAACTGAGTAGCACAGTGGCTCAGTTGGTAGAGCTGTTGCCTTTAAATGAGAAGGTTGCTGGGTTGAATCCTGGCCGGGGACCTTTCTAAGTAGAGTTTGCATGTGCCATGTGGGTTTTCTCCAGGTATTCCAGTTTTCTCCCACAAACCAAAAACATGTATGTTAGACTGATTGTAAGAAAGTCCATGCTCAATAATCCAGGGATACAATCCAACATTTTTCAGTCAGGTCATCTGGACAGTTTCTTTTTTTGTGCTGAAACGTTTCGTCTTCGATCCGGAAGGCTTCATCAGTCAAGGAAACACACAACAAAAACTGATTCTTCCCCCAACAGCTTACTGAAGCTCTCGACCTTTGACCTCTCTAAGTGGCTTTAAGAATCTGTTGGACTCCTTGCAGGGACCAATGCTGACATGTTCCTGTTTTTAGTTTTTCTACATTCGCCTTAGAATCTAGCTGGTTTTTTGTTTGTTTGTTTTGTTTTGTTACCTTTTCCTTTTAGCCATCCTATTTGTAAAAAAATAAAAATAAATAAATAAACCTGCAGTATGACTTTTTATAACTGTTTATTGTTGTTGCTGTTGTCCATTGTTGTCATCATTCTTTGTTGAAATCAGGTCTCTCTTGTAATTGAGTCCTCGAGGCTCAATGGGATTTACCTGTCTAAATAAATACTCCAAAGTGGAACAAACCAGTTCTGCTTGTGATAAGATGGTCTCTTTGGTACGCCCCCTCCTCCATTGCCGGCCCTCCAGATGACCTGACTGAAAAATGTTGGATTGTATACCTGGATTATTGATCATGGACTTTGTTGTTTTCAACCAATTTGACACGACTGTCAACAAGGAAGAGGGCCAGCAATGGAGGAGGTGGTGTACCAAAGAGACCATCTAATCACAAGCAGAACTGGTTTGTTCCACTTTGGAGTAAGCTGTTGGGAGAAGAATCAGTTTTGTTGTGTGTTTCCTTGACTGATGAAGCCTTCTGGATCAAAGGCAAAACGTTTCAGCACACAAAAAAAGAAACTGTCCAGATGACCTGACTGAAAAATGTTGGGTTAGACAGATTGGTTACTCTAAATTGTCCCTAGGTGAGAGAGAGAGAGTGAATGGTTGTTTGTCTTTATGTGTCTCTGTGACTTGGACCTGTCCAAGGTGTCCCCCACCTCTCGCACAGTGACTGCTGGACATGAGCACCAGTGACCACTGCAACTCAAAAAGAAAGAAGCAGATAAAGAAAATGGATGGATGCTACAAAATCACAATTTTTCAATACTTCAACCTTCTGGCATTAAGAAACCATAAAAAATAAAGACATTTAATTGTTTGTGTGCAGGGTAGGTGAGGTCATGAGGTGTACAGGTTGGTCTCTTTGTGGTGTAGATGTTCCTGACAGGTTTGCCTATTCGGCAAACTTAACTCTTAACCACCCTCTGCGGGACTTCCCTGCCACTGTGCAGCTGCCATGCCACACTAGCGGCAGGAGAGATCAATATACGCTCAACCTCACAGTTGTCAAAGGACTTGAGGACACCAACATCCCATCCCAGAGATGCCCACAAGTCTCTGTGTTCAAGTCCAAATCAAGTCTCAAGTCTCATGATGGAAACAAGCACTCTCAATGGTGTCCAGACTGCTTAGAACACGGCTTTCATGGTATTCAGACCATGCATTTCAGACCCATCTGTCTCTTCAGTTTCCTCAAGAAATATATTGCAGGTGGCCTTTCTTTATGATAGTCATGACATTGGTGGGCCATGTGAGGGTGTTACTCAGATTTACCCCTAAGTACCAGGGCACCTTTTCCAAAGCTGCTACATCCTTGTAGAGATGAGGGTAGTACTACCAGTACCACAAAAATCTTGAATATTATTGTGGTCTTTTGGATATTAAGGATGACATTGTTGCCCTGCACCATGTACTCCACCTCCAATCTGTACATTGTCTCGTCCCTATGGGTGATGAGTTCAACTACTGCTGTGTCAACTGCAAACTTCACCAAGAGGTTGCTCTTGCAAGCGAGCCCTGCAGTCATAGATCGTCGTTGCATACAGCAATGGTCTGAACAAACAGCCCTGGGGGAGCCAGTGCTCAGAATCATGAAGAAGGATTGGTTGTTTTTAGATTCAAATTCAGAGAACTTTATTTATCCCAAAGAAGCAATAGTTTGTCAGTTCCCAGATTCACACACTTACACATGCATGATCATATACCTACAAAGCAAACAGTATTAAGAATAAATATGCACATTAATAAACCAAAGATTGAAGAGGTTCAGAGCAGTTCTGTTAAATTAGCTGAGTTGTAGTCATTTTGTGTTTTATAAGTTCATTTAGACGAGGCAGCATTCTTGAACTAAATTGTCTCCAGAAGTTAATCAGTGGTAAGGATACAGTCAGTGATTTTGTTCTGAAATATTTATTAAAATCTATACTGTGGGGTGGAGCGGTGGCTCAGTTGGTAGAGGTGTTGCCTCTCAGCAAGCAGGTTGTTGGATCAAATCCCAGCCAGGGGCCTTTTTGGGTGGAGTTTGCAAGTTCTCTCCGTGCTGCGTGGGTTTTCTCCGGTTACTCCGGTTTCCTCCCACAGACCAAAAACATGTATGTTAGACTGATTGATAATGTTAAATTGTCCCTAGGTGTGAGTGAGAGAGTGAATGGTTGTTTGTCTCATTTGTCTCTATGTGTCCCTGTGATGGACTGGAGAACTGTCCAGGGTGTACACCGCCTCTCGCACAATGACTGATAGATATGGGCACCAGGGACCCCCGTGACCCAAAAAGCAAGAAGCAAGTAAAGATAATGGATGGACGGATGGATGGATGGATCTATACTATGGTTCATGAATAGTTTGCTAAGAGACAGAGTTGACTCCAAATAACGAATGACAATATTTCAAACAGAGGTCTTGTGCAATCTGTTAGAGCTTAGAATATTTGTTGGGGGTCAGTCTCAGCTACTGACACCTAATTTTAAACAGTTTATCAGTAGATGTATTGTTCAAGTAAACTCTCATGCACACTGACTCATTTTCTTGTTTAGACATGGAACAGTTTGTTCATCAGCTTCTTACACAGATCAGCTTTTTGCATCTTTACGCCTCTGTGTGTGTGGGTGTCTGTTTCTGGCAGACTGCAAAAGTGTGGACATATTTTTGTTCTGTTTAAAATTGCAGTGACGAACAGTGACCTTCTTACGTCAACTCCATGTCCGCTTCTTGTGTCTATGATGTATAACCACCAATCACACTGTGTGCTGTAGAAAAACGTTGGTCGGATGTAGGGAGGATAGAAGACGCTGAAAGTATGTGTCCCCCAGCCTGCCTAGAAGAACACAGGGTGGTTGCCAAATTAAAGAGAACCAAGAGGAATGTGGTCA
>NC_056503.1:3735453-3738958 GCF_014905685.2 Nematolebias whitei
GTACAACAATTTTCAGTCAGGTCATCTGGACAGTTTCTTTTTTTTTTTTTGTGCTGAAACGTTTCACCTTCCATCCAGAAGGCTTCATCAGTCAAGGAAGCACACAACACAAAACTGATTCTTCCCCCAACAGCTTACTCCAAAGTGGAACAAACCAGTTATGTTGGTGCTAAGATGGTCTCTTTGGCACGCCCCCTACTCCGGTGCCAGCCCTCTTCCTCGTCAACAGTCATGTCAAACTGGTTCAAAACCAACAAAGTCCATGCTCAATAATCCAGGTATTGGTACAGGTGTTGGATTGTATACCTGGATTATTGAGCATGGACTTTGTTGGTAAATAAACTGTAATTTTATAGCATCATTCTGGCCAACTGGGCAAACTCAAAATACATTACAACATAACCTGTGCACTCATTTATCCATCCTCACCCAGGTCCATACAACACTCTATGACAAGGCTATTCAATTTTTGAACTCGTCCAGAGGACCAGACTTAACTTTTTTATATATATTGTCAGTGCTTTAAAAGGAGAAGCGCTATAGTGGGCATATGCTTACCTCTGCGGACACACCATCGAAACCCTGATGTTTGCCACATTCTTGAAGGACTTTCTTCGAGCTTTTGATTACCCGCTGCAGCAGGAGGAGGCGGCTCAAAAACTTTTTACTGCACGCAGGCCCGGAGTGGCCAATCAGGAAGGTCTGGAAAATTCCCGATGGGCCGGTCTGATTTGTGAGCTGCAGGGCCAGCCCTCACTATTTTTTTTTTTTTTAGAACTTTTTATTAGTAACATATAAACACAGAACATGCTACCGCTGCTCCTGGGCTGTCCTGCCTCCACTGCAGGACCGGCTGCAGCTTTAGTTTTTTTTTTATCTTTTCTCACAAGTCAGCACAATCAATCCAGTAAGCGTGGCAACAAATGACCAATCGGTAACCTTAATTTGTCCCAAAGGTAAGCGCCCCTTACCTCAGAATCAGAATCAGAACAAGCTTTATTATCATTGCACCAAGAAACAACGAGAACATGTACGTACAGTCATCCGAAAGATGGATGTAGTGCACAAAGCTGCTGCTATAAGTGCGGCCCTCTTATTCTTATTCAGAATAATATTTTTGCTTAGATGAGAAAAGGGAAGAAAACATGAGGAGAGATGGTGTTAAAAAAAAAAGATATCTCACACCGTGTCCTAGACAGGGCTCTCAACTCATTCTGGGTCATCCTTGGTTAAGACTACATAACCCTAAGATTAACTGGGCTGAAAATTGGTAGAGAGATGGGGAGAGAGATATTCCTCAAATTGCCTTCATTCAGCCATCTTTCCAGGTTCATTTCCTAGAGTAAATAACAAAAAGATTGACCTCTTTGCAATCCCCTCACTTTATCACACGATTGCACCAGTCTTGAGCAAACAAACTGCATTATTTTTGCTATCGCACAGGCCCTGCCCCATTGATTTACTTCCTGGAGCCCCTTTACCTACAAGCAGATTTTAAAATGTATCTGGTCATGAGAAAGCCATCATTAAGAGTTATGTTGACAAATCCCTCAAATCTGGTATCATTTGCTCCCCTACTTCACCAGTAGAGGCAGTGCTCTTCTCTGTGGCCAAAAAAGACAAGTCCTTAAGACCTTGTATCGATTACAGGGGTCTAAATCAAATTACCATCAAAAACAAGTATCCACTCCCTTTAATCGATTCAGTCTAATAACAGCTCCAGGAAGCCACCATTTTAACCAAATTTGACCTCCGTAATGTATACTATTTGGTGAGAATTCGTGAGGGAGATGAGTGGAAGAGAGCTTTTAAGACCCCGTTGAGACATTTTGAGTACCTTGTCATGCCATTTGGTTTAAGCAACGCCCCAGTGGTATTTCAAGATCTTGTAAACGACGTCCTCAGGGACTTTCTCAACGGCTTTGTTTCATTTACCTGGGTGATATACTCATCTATTCTAATAACAAGGAGCAACATACTCATCATCTTAAAGCTGTTTTACAGAGACTGTTGGAAAACTAGCTTTGTGTGAAAGCTGAAAAGTGCGAGTTTCACACAACCACTCTTACATTCCTGGGTTTTATCTTTGAGAGAGGACAGGTTCAATCTGACCCCGAAAAGACCAAAGCTGTAGTGGAGTGGCCAGTTCCCATTAATCGTAAACAACTACAACGTTTCCTTGGGTTTGCTCATTTTTATCTTTGATTCATTGAGAATTACAGCAAAGTGACCTCCCCTCTTACTCAGCTTACATCTACACTCAAGAAGTTCAGTTGGATACCTGAAGCTGACGTTGCTTTAAATAAACTCAAACATCTTTTCACTATAGTCCCCATTTTGTCCTATCCTGATGTTAAGAGGCAGTTTTTTGTAGAGGACAACACTTCTGCCTCAGGCATGGGGGCTGTCTTATCGCAAAGGGCAGCCGACAATGGTAAACTTCACCTATGTGTCTTTTTCTCTCAATGTCTATCTATTGCCAAGAGCAACTATGACGATGGCAACAGGAAACTGCTAGCTATCAAACTAGCATTAGAAGAATGGAGACATTGGCTAGAGGGAGCCAAACTCCCCTTCATAATGTGGGCTGACCACAAGAATCTAGTCTACCTTCAGGGGGCCAAAAGACTGAACTGAAAACTGAAGACAAGCCAGGTGGTCCCTGTTTCTTGCAAGGTTTAACTTTTCCATCATATATTCCTGGTTCCTGCAACGTCAAACCAGATGCCCTCTCTCAACAGGTCTCTGTGACTAAAGATCCTGACTCCCCTGGAGGGAACCACCACCCCCCCCCACCCCCCATGTAAGGTGGGTGTTATGATGTAACTCATTGAGAAAGACATTCTGGAAGCTCAAAGAACTGAACCAGACCCCGATCCTCCTCGGAGGATGTTTGTTCCCATATCTATGGTTGGTAAAGTATTGTACTGGATTCACACAGCAAGGTTTACCTGCCACCCTGGCATAAGACGCATGTTGCATCTCATTAAAGCAAGTCTCTGGTGGCCCAACCTTAATAAAGATGTAAAAGACTTTGGTCGTTTTCACACCAGATAGTCCGGTAGACTCGGTTTGGGACCAATATTCATAACCTTTTGTTTACATTTGAGCTGGTGCGTTTGCATTCACACTTCACTGTGCAGTCGAGACAACCTGTTGAACCAACCTATTCCCCCGCTTGCCTGTGGGGGTGCTGCACCTAGAACTACTGAAAGAAACGACACAAAAACCTCTGAAGACACGTCTTCTTCTTCTGTAAATAAAAATAAAAACGAAGTGGCATCAAGTTTTAGCAGTTTTAGGAGTTATATTTTGTCATTTTTCAAAAATGGACTTAGCATGAGCAGAAGATGAGACCGAAGACCATGGAGAATATTGTTTTTCCACACAAGGTAGCTGACGGCCTAATATGAGGTAAGAGAAATGCGTGTTTGTTTGTCCTGTGGAGCGGGTCCCGATCTGTTTACATTCACACTGTACTCGAACCGCGCTGGAGTTCTCTTCT
>NC_056503.1:3739058-3745479 GCF_014905685.2 Nematolebias whitei
CTTAAAGGGCTGTGCCTATACTCATAGAATCTGGGGTTACAGTATGTAACCATTCTATTTTGTATAGGCTTCACCCTTTAAGGCTATCACTAGTGGGTTAAAGGCAAGCAGGATATAGTCTATGCCTCACTATGTTCCATTCAGACACAATATGACATTTAATCAACTCAGCCTTCTGTGTGCGCAATTATGCAGCGCATAATTACGCGCTCCATGCACAGGAGCGCCCAAGAGAGAAAAGGTCTCCGACGGGGGAAAAGGGAAGGCTAAATGCAGTCCTGCTGCTGAGAATGGAAAAGAACAGAGGTTACGAATTTTAACCGTGTAACGATGAGCAGAGCAGGTCAACAGCTCTTCGATATGAACTGATTAATAACAAAATGAACTGATCAGTAATCGAACTGATTGGTAACAGCAGTCATGAACTGATTAGTAACAATAAAAACAGCAGTCATGAACTTGTGACTGATAATAAATGTCTCACACTGTAATTGCATGCAGTCAGATGTGAGTTTAAAATGAAATTCCATGAAACAAGTAAAAATCACTGAGAACAGAATGAATCATGGAGAAGGCAGAAACATCACGCAGATAAAAGCAAATAAATGAACAAAGCGATGACCAAGCGGCCGCAGTACAAATGTCCTCCACTGTCATCCCTCCATGCAAAGCTGTACAGGATGAAATCCCTCTGGTGGAATGAGCTCTGAGATTCTCTGGAGGATCCAATCCTGATGCTCTGTAAGCTTCAGAAATAGCCTCACACAGCCAGTGTGAGAGGCGCTGAGTGTATAAAGGGCGACCTGCAGAGACGTCCCTATAATGCACAAACAGAGGCTGAGTCTGACGCAGAGGGGCCATGCGTGCTGTCCTCTGTCCCATGCCAGCACGCGCATGGGACAGAGGACATGAGATGATGCTTCCTCCTCTGATTTGTGAGGAGGAGGATAAAACCCTGTCCAATGTTATCATTCTCGGTTTAAATGAGCTTGTGATGTTTTTTGGTATGAAAGCTGGGTTAGGTCTCAGTGCAGCTGAGCTGCCATCAGCTTGAATCCTGAGGCATGACGGGGTGGCAGAGAGCGCAGATAAATGGCTCACTCTCTTTGCTGATGTCAAAGCCAACAGCAGGGCTGTTTTAAGTGACAGGAATTTAAGTAAAACTTGATCTAAAGGCTCGAAAGGAGCTTTGATCAGAGCTCGCAGAACCATTGTTAGGTCCCACTGTGGAGCTAGTGGGCATGACACTGGTCTGTGTCTCCGTACACCTTTTAGGAAACGCTTCATCAGCAGGTGATTAAAAACTGTTCTGTCACCGAAGCCCTTGTGACAAGAAGAAATAGCTGCAACGTAAGTCTTAATTGTGCTGAATGCTAGATTTCTGTCCATCAGCTGCTGCAGAAAGGACAGCACATCACCTAGTGGACATGAGATGGCCTCTACACCTTTCTCCGTGCACCAGCACTGAAAAACTGTCCACTTTGATGTGTACGGTGCTGCGGTGGAAGCGGCTCGTGAGTCTTGGATTGTGCACACCACTTCTTGAGAGAGACCCATTTTGTCTAAGTGGATCCGCTCAGCGGCCAGACCCAAAGGTGCTGGTCTATTTCTGGGTGACTCCCAATCGCTTCTCCTACCTGGAGGAGAGCATCGTCCCTCCATGGCAGTTTCCATGGCCAGCCCGATAACAGATGTTTCAGGTTTGGGAACCACGGGGATCTCACACGCTCGGGGGCTACAAGGATGACTGAGAGTTCTTTCTCCCGGATTCGGTTCAGAAACCGTGATATTAGAGGGACTGGAGGAAACTCGTAAAGGAGCATTTTTGGCCATGGGCTGTGGGCAAAAGCGTCCACTCCTAACGGTGGGTCATCCCGTGGACTCAGTGAGAACCATAATTGACACTGGGCGTTCTCCAATGTGGCGAACAGATGCACTGATGCTCGGCTGAACCTGCTCCAAATCCGAGAGATCAGCTTGGGATGGAGGCTCCAGTATCCGTGGCGAGGACCGCCCCTCGACATTATGTCCGCTTCCCTGTTCAGGATGCTGGGGATGTACACTGCTCTGATGGAGAGCAGGTTTTTGTGTGCCCAACACAGCAGCTGTCTCGCAATGTGTAACAGTTGGGCTGAGCACACGCCTCCCTGCCGGTTTATGTAAGCTGCAGTAACTCTGTTGTCTGTGTGGATCAGAACATGTTGATTCCGCAACAGGGGAGCAAAGTGCTGAATCACATTCCAAACTGTGAGACATTCCAAGACGTTTATATGAACTGACGTGTGAGCTGGCCACTGCGCTCCCACCGCTTGAGACAGGCACGTTCCTCCCCAGCCTGACAGGGACGCATCTGTGAAAACTGAGATGTGATGTAGGCCTGCTGATAGGAACTCCCTCTGACAGAGTGAGGGGGTTTCCCCAGTGACTCAGGTCAGTTCCCACGGAGGGGGGGCACAGAGATCATCCGCCTCTTCTGACGCACCGGATCTATGCGCAGGCGGGCGAACCATCTCTGAAGGTGTCTCATGTGAAGAAAGCCCAGCGGAACCACAGTGTGAGCTGAAGACATCGTTCCCAAAAGTTTCATGACCGAGACAGCTGTTACTACACTGCGGGGTTTGACGCGGCAGAGCTGAGCTGTCAGAGCTTTGGCTCTTGGCTGTGATAAGCAGGCTCTCATAGTGACAGAATTTAGCTCCACTCCCGGATAAACAATCAACTGGGACAGGAGAACCAAACTCTTTTCCCAGTTTATAGCAAACCCCAGGATCAGCAGGTGTGACGTCAACGTTCTGGTTTGTGCAGCTGCTTCCTGTCTGGATTGAGTTAACAGCAGCAGATCGTCCAGATAGAAAATAATTATCATTCCTGCTCTGTGTAACGGCTGCAGAGCCGTCTCCACGCATTTTGAAAAAGTACGTGGGGTGAGGGAATAACCGAACGGGAGCCTGTTGTATTGGTACTGGATCCCCTGGAAGGAAAAGCGTAGGAATTTCATGTGCTTTGGGATTATTGGAATGTGAAAATAAGCGTATTTTAAATCTATGGAGGTAAACCAATCGTTCTGGTGAATGTTGTCCAATAGCTGTTTGGTTGTCAGCATGTGGAATTGTCTCTCCATGATCGATTTGTTGAACATGGACAAGTCGAGGATGGGTCTCATGCCTCTGGTTTTTTTCGGGACCAGGAAGTAACGTGAGTAAAATCCTGTGTTTTCCTCTCCGTTGGGAACCCTGGAAATTATATTTTTTATCAGTAGTTCCTTAACTTCTGAGTGGAGAGACGAGTTCTGTTCTGGAGATGACAGAACCATCTCTATAATCCCTCTGAACGGTGGGGGTTGAGCTGCGAACTGCAGTGTGTAGCCCCTGCTGATCAGATGGTTCATCCATCTGTCCAGGGAACACACTCGCTGCCACTCTGCATAACGCTCGGGGAGCGGGCACGCGTTTTTGTTTTTTGACATATCTTTTACAGACGTCAGCCAAGTTAAAGCCCCCACCGCCGTCACCTGCTCCGGAGATACTCCTAGAGTGACCCAAGGGGGGGCCTCACAGAAAGGGCCCTGGAAACGCCTCTGTGCTGCGCTCAGGCTGCGGGCTCACATTAGAGTTGATGTGAGCTGACGCGCACTGATGAGAGGCGTGAGCACTTTTAGAAATGCGACACCGTTTGGGTGGAGATTGTAGTTGCCATTGAGAAACATGTCTACTATTGCTGCTTTCAGAAAAGTCAGAAAACAACCTGGGTTGAGAGCGAGGTTTTTTTCCAGGCTCGGTCTGCTGAAAAAAATCATTTTTAGCTGATGCGTCAAGCGAGAATTTTGTGTCATTTCTCGAGCTGCGGTGACCTTTAAAAACCTGTTTTGAGGTTACCGGCTCGTTTTATGTGGGGAATGTGTGACGAGAAGCCGCTGTGAGATCATTTGATCTGACAGTCAGGCTGGAATCAGAAGACACTTTACTCTCTGAATGATGTTTTAGTTTTATTTTAAAACTTAAATCATCATCATCCGCTCGGCCCCCCCGTTTCAACACTACGCTCTCCAGGAGGGAATGAGCAGCGGGGCTGCTGCTGACATCGTCTTTTCTGGAGGAATCATCCGATTCACTCTGTGACTCAGCGTCAAAAAAGGCAATGGCATCGTCCAGTGAACAATCCTCTGCCACGGATAAACACTCCTCTATGTTAGCCTTGAACAAGGCTGCTCGTCTCTGCTTCTCCTCAAGAGGGAGGAGGTCACAGGGACAGCAGGAGGAGGCGAAGTCAGTGTGGCGGGGACCCAGGCATCCTTCGCAGATGTCGTGCCGGTCAAAGCTCAAAATGTAGCCGGTCTGGCAGGACGGGCACAGGCGGATGATGCTGGTGCTGGACATCTTCGCTCTTCTCGAAAAACAGTGCTGGTCGTGCTGAAGAAAAAATGGGAGCCGATTACCTGGTCTCACCGTAATTTATACGGACCGGGGGTGAGGCCCTTACAGCAGGTGGGCGTGGACTAAAGTTTTTTCAGTGCTGCGCTGCGCGTGAAGGGATAAACCCACTAGCGATACCCTTAAAGGGCTGTGCTTAGACTCATAGAATCTGGGGTTACAGTACATAACCAACGTTTGTTAACAATAAAAGCCCAGCAACAGACTGATGGCATGACCTGAAACACTTTTATTTATTGCTGTACTTCCATCCTGACTTAAATGAGACATTTTGGGTGAATATTTCAAGTGTAAATGTACTTACACGAGTTGGTAGGATTTTTTATTTTTTTTTGCTGCTGCTATTTATGACTTGAAAACTGGTATTAATCTGAATATATTACTACTGTCATATTTGTTTATAGCTAAGCAATCAAGACTAAATAATAATACAGTCTGCAGAGCTCGATGTACAAACTCAAACATTTACATTATCTATCTTACTTACTCAGTTTCTAACTCAAATATTCCATCCATCCATCCATTATCTTTACCCGCTTATTCCATTTTGGGTCATGGGGGTCGCTGGTGCCCATGTCCAGCAATCACTGTGCGAGGGGCGGGGTACACCCTGGACGGGTCGCAAGTCCATCACAGGGCCACATAGAGACAAACGAGACAAACAACCATTCACTCTCTCACTCACACCTAGGGACAATTTAGAGTTACCAATCAGTCTAACATGCATGTTTTTGGTCTGTGGGAGGAAACCGGAGTACCCGGAGAAAACCCACGCATGCACGGAGAGAACATGCAAACTCCACCCAGAAAGGCCCCTGGACCGGGGTTTGAACCAAGGACCTGCTCGCTGAGAGGCAGCAGCTCTACCAGCTGCACCACCGTGCTGCACTCAAATATTCCATTACATAAAAATTATTTTACAGTATTTAGATTTTTCTAATAATAATAATTCAGTGACAGAGGGTTTTAATTAAAGCATCCTCAAACCTCACACATAAATAAAAGCTTAAAATGCATAAATCAAATACAACTGACATACTAATGTTACTTTGATTGCAGTAGGGTTATCAGAAAGTGTAGATTACCCCTTAACTATATTAAATAATTTTATAATATCCAATGAAGTACACTTGAAACATATTTATTAAGGCATAACAATGAACAAACAAATAATTTTATTCTGTTTCCTTTCAGTAAATGTCAGAGTCCGACGTTGGACAGCTTCGTACAAATGGCTCCAGGATGTTGGTTGTGCAGCAGCTGAGTTCACAAACAGCATTTTAAATGTGATCTTCACAGACATGCAGCTGCTGTCCTGGTGGAAGATGAAGGATCCAGAAGATCATCTCCACCTTCAATCCAAACTTATTTATTTCTCCTCTGTTTTTGCATTTTAGAAAAAAGCAAGAGTTTTGTTATACCACAGACTTGAAACTGAAATGGAGACATGTTATTGCATTTTAAGCAATAAAATATTTTAAAAAGAGGAATTAAGTAGGTTGTTTACTTAAATGTTCTTTTTCGTGTATTTGTGTTAATCATAAAATGAGTGTAGTGTGCTAAGGGCTGGGTTAGCTGCCCTTTCACTACTAATTATTTAAATAAACGGGTTTTCTCTTTTTCAAGTTAAATTACTGCCATATGACCGAGATAACTGTGCGTGGATTGTTTAATCAGTGACAAGAGACGTTAATTTCCTTTGACCCATCAGAATAAATGTGGTCATTTATTGAGCAGAATCAAAATTTAACATCAAAACATTGTACACTTGATTAGCTGATCTGGTTCTGATTAATAAAACTTGGCACGTTTTACTTAATAAGACAACAGGACTTGAAGAAGGCATCTAGACTACTGGCAAAATAGAAGAGTTTAAAGATGGGAAATGAAGAGTTTAAACACTTAAAGGGGAGGTGTTTTCCATCCATCCATTATCTTTACCCGTTTATTCCATTTTGGGTCACGGGGGTCGCTGGTGCCCATGTCCAGCA
>NC_056503.1:3745579-3746998 GCF_014905685.2 Nematolebias whitei
GAGTTCACTACATGAGCAATTACTGCAGAATCTGACTAATTTTGTTTTTGATTTCTATATTAATCTCCAGAATAATCTATAGATTACTCAGTTGCTAAAATAATTGTTTACAACAGCCCTACTGTGGAGCCTGAGCGTGAACCTGTGACTCCAACTTGTACAACTTCTAGTGGCCACGTGGTTAAATTACCTAGAAGATATGCTGATTATAGGTGAATGGGTCGTTAAGCTATCTTGCTCTGAGCAGTTATGGGCATGATTGTGAAGTTTATTCTGAGAAGGTCCTGTTGGGCTTAAGTATTTTGTTTCAGCTAAGGTTAAAACAAGGTGTTTATTATTATTTTTTGTGTTTTCTGCATCTCATGAACTGTTGGAGGTAAACATAAACAGTTAATCTGTTACTTTGTCTTAAAAGACTCAAAGAAAGGGTGATGTAATGTAACGGCACTATTTCATGTGGAAGGTTACATTAGAACCGGGAAATGACTAACTCACGCGAGAGCTTGGAGGTGAAAGCACACAGTTCTGTGATCTGCAATGTACGAGTGTTATGTTCAATATTAAAGAAGATAAATGAAATATCGTTGATATCCTTGACTCAGCATAACACTAGAGACCTCTCCTTTCCTCTCCTCCTCAGGGCGCACCTGCAAAATAAAAACAGTAAGGAATTATTCTCTACTCAGAAATCATCATTCAAAGACTTGCCTAGAAGATACAATTACTCACCTTGTCCTCTCCTCCCTTTTCAGCCCTGAAAACCAGTCACTGCACCTATAAATAAAGACCACTTATCTTTTGTGCTCCTGACTCTGTCGTTCCTTTCTCAGTCTGCTTACTTGGAAGTTGATGCTAAATACAATCATGATACCTCTTAAGCTCCTTGTCCACCGCTCGTCTTCAGCCCGGTTCAGCTCGGTTCAACTTGACTCGGGTCGGTACACAGTGTGTTTCCATAGCCCCTTTTAATACTGGTTCTAGTGGGCGGGGTTCAAATTGACGTCACGCACCTTACCAGCTGGTGGGATAATACCTTGGAAATAGGTTTCAGTATAGGGTGAGAATTTATTTTGAAGTTTCTGGTAAATTAAAAGAATAAGATTATTAAAATGATTGACTTAAACTATCCTGGTAATAAACTTTTAATGAACTTTAGTTCACTATTAAATCTCTGATGAACCCAATTCTTCAAAAATATCAACAGTATATTTAACATTTTATATTTGTCTTCATCATTTGATGTATTTGCACTCATTGTGTCAACTTTTATTGTTCAATTTAGATGTGTGGTTTTGTTTCTTGTTCATAGATCATTATTTATTTATTTTAGCTTTGATTTAAAATTTAATGCTTGTTTTGTGATTTGTGCATCTGTGGGTTAGAATAAAGTTGAACTAAAGGCTGTGTCTCTTCTTTAAA
>NC_056503.1:3747098-3748230 GCF_014905685.2 Nematolebias whitei
AAATAGCTGTAAATCAGTCAATTTACTGAAAACAAGTTAAATTTGTTGTCTAACAAAGTTAAGTCAGGTCCTCTGGACAGATTTAAAACAATTGTTGAAACGTTTAATCTTTTATCCAGAAGTCGTCTTCAGTCTGAGGAGCTGTATTCAGCTCAGTCTCTTAAATAGCACCTTCTCATAGTGGATCAACCAGTTTGCTGCTGACAACCAAAACCAGCTGTTCACATGATCAAGGAGGACCATCAGCCTAACAATGGATCGTTTGTGTCCTGATGGCTGTTTACTATTCACAGGGGGCTGAGTGATACTAGCAATCACAGCACTGTAAAGCCCATTTTCCACAGCTCCTCTTCAGCCCGGTTCGGTTTTGAGCGCTTTTCCACTGTCATTTTTTTCGTGGAACCGGACCCTTTTTTGGTCCCTGCTTCTCTGGTGGGACCAAGCGAGCCGAGCCAGCACCAAAACATGACGTTAAAACACTGTTGGTCACTGATTGTTCAGGGGGAGGAGTCACTGGATCGTCCAGAAACTTTTCACCGATCAGCCATTGCAATAACTTGGGACTCGGAGCAGCGGCTGGATCTATTTTTAAGATTTTAAAAACAATAATGACAATATCTTGGTCTAATGCTGAAGTCCAGGCTTTTATTGTGCTTGGTGACCGACGACAAAATTCAGAGCAAGCTAGATGAAGCTCTGCCGGCTCCCTGGTCTTCCACCGGAGCTTTGGAGCCAGGCGTCATCTTCCTGGCTCCTCCGCAGGTAACGCGGAGGATCCTCCGTGCTGTCGGCTCGGGCTCTGGGCCCCAGCCTTGCGTGCTCTGCAGGCTCCGAGCTCTGCTGGTCACCACGGAGGATCATAAGAGCTGCTGACTCACAGAAGGCCGTTGCCTGGACCCCGGCCTCGCCTGCTCATGAAGGCCGAACCCCGATCCCGGCAGACCGGGACGGAGGATGGAAACGATTTTTAAAATCATTTTATGTTTTAAAAAATAGTGTTTTTATTTTTAATCAGTTAAGATTAAGTAAATAAATAAATAAACAGTGCCGGCTTTACCATGAAATCCTGTTTTCACTTTAATGATTATTAAATAATCTGTTATAATTAACTCAGCTGAAAAATCATAAAAAG
>NC_056503.1:3748330-3749631 GCF_014905685.2 Nematolebias whitei
TTTCTTGTTCATAGATCATTATTTATTTATTTTAGCTTTGATTTAAAGTTTAATGCTTGTTTTGTGATTTGTGCATCTGTGGGTTAGAATAAAGTTGAACTAAAGGCTGTGTCTCTTCTTTAAACATGTTTGAGGGAAATATTCCTGAGAGATTCAATAATTTTGTGTCTTTTTATGATTTTTCAGCTGAGTTAATTATAACAGATTATTTAATAGTCATTAAAGTGAAAACAGGATTTCATGGTAAAGCTGGCACTGTTTATTTATTTATTTACTTAATCTTAACTGATTTAAAAAAAAAACACTATTTTTTAAAACATAAAATGTTTTTAAAAATCGTTTCCATCCTCCGTCCCGGTCTGCCGGGATCGGGGTTCGGCCTTCATGAGCAGGCAAGGCCGGGGTCCAGGCAACGGCCTTCTGTGAGTCAGCAGCTCTTATGATCCTCCGTGGTGACCAGCAGAGCTCGGAGCCTGCAGAGCACGCAAGGCCGGGGCCCAGAGCCCGAGCCGACAGCACGGAGGATCCTCCGTGTTACCTGCGGAGGAGCCAGGGAGATGACGCCCGGCTCCAAAGCTCCGGTGGAAGACCAGGGAGCCGGCAGAGCTTCATCTAGCTTGCTCTGAATTTTGTCGTCGGTCACCAAGCACAATAAAAGCCTGGACTTCAGCATTAGACCAAGATATTGTCATTATTGTTTTTAAAATCTTAAAAATAGATCCAGCCGCTGCTCCGAGTCCCGAGTTATTGCAAATGGCTGATCGGTGAAAAGTTTCTGGACGATCCAGTGACTCCTCCCCCTGAACAATCAGTGACCGACAGTGTTTTAACGTCATGTTTTGGTGCTGGCTCGGCTCGCTTGGTCCCACCAGAGAAGCAGGGACCAAAAAAGGGTCCGGTTCCACGAAAAAAATGACAGTGGAAAAGCGCTCAAAACCGAACCGGGCTGAAGAGGAGCTGTGGAAAATGGGCTTTACAATGCTGTTATTGCTAGTATCACTCAGCCCCCTGTGAATAGTAAACAGCCATCAGGACACAAACGGTCCATTGTTAGGCTGATGGTCCTTCTTGATCATGTGAACAGCTGGTTCTGGTTGTCAGCAGCAAACTGGTTGATCCACTATGAGAAGGTGCTATTTAAGAGACTGAGCTGAATATAGCTCCTCAGACTGAAGACGACTTCTGGATAAAAGATTAAACGTTTCAACAATTGTTTTAAATCTGTCCAGAGGACCTGACTTAACTTTGTTAGATAACAAATTTAACTTGTTTTCAGTAAATTGACTGATTTACAGCTATTT
>NC_056503.1:3749731-3751024 GCF_014905685.2 Nematolebias whitei
AACAAATTTAACTTGTTTTCAGTAAATTGACTGATTTACAGCTATTTTTGTGTTTGCTAAGAGCACTTTACCAGCTTAAGCTGGGTTGACGCCAAAAGTTGTAGATGTACTTTTACTGATCTCATTGTAAAAGTTTCATTAAGCTCTGTTCAGTGATTCATGAGATATTTTGCTAAAAATACGAACATACACACAGACAATCAAAAACATTAACTCTCCACCTTCACATTCAGCAGCAAACAATCAGTGGTGAGTTTTCCGTAAGCAGAAGCCTGACAGAATGAGGAACAAATTCCTTTTTTAAATCTTGTCTAAACCACATCTAAACAGAGATGCTTATTTGGCATTTCCTTGTTTCGTCTTGGCACCTGAGTTTAAAAACCTCCTGCCAGCCTGTGCAGGCTGTTGTAATGTCTTAAAGACTGCAAAAAGAACACCACTAGTTCCTTGAGGATCCCATTTAATGAGTCACAGTCATTAGATGTTCTTGTAAACGCAGTAAAGTGTTTTGTGTGCGTGAAGAGGTTGCTTTTCTCTTGCCTTCTCTTCTTGCACAACTGCAAGCACCTGAAAGCAGACATCAATACCAGAGATCTGTTGTTCAACTGATTACATCTGTTTTCTTCTAGTTCAGTATCACTGTTGCAACAGAGGCAGCACAATGAATCTTTTCCCATAACGAGCATGTGACTGAAAATGACCACAACAAAAAAAGCCTAGCATTTTTTAAAGGAAAGCATATTTCCTGCCACCTTTCAGACTAAGGTCGTGTTATGCTGAGAAATGACATGTTTTTTGTTCAAACCTTAGAAATCATGAGACATGTGCGATCTCAAGCAATACAAGACATCAATCTAAGAGTATGTGTTGTAAATAACTCTCATCATATTTTAGCTGTTAAATGACTGAGTTAGAGCCATTTTTGTGTTGGCTAATGTTGATTAGCTGTGGACCCCAACTTTATTTAGATCCATTCAGTTTAGATGTGCATTCCATTATTATTGTATGAAGGTTTCATGAATATTTGTTTAGAGGATCACGAGATATTTCATAAAGCAGACAGACACACAAACACACTCAGACCTGCCTTTTCTTTTGAGCATCAAGCATCACTGGTACTTCTCAACGCAGCACTAATCTACTCTGTTCACTGTTCTACCTGAAAATGCTCTGAAATGACCTGAATGGCACCTGGCATAAAGATGAGGAGCAGTTGGAGGGGGCAGACACGAAGATGTTCAGGTTTTCTTTAGAAAAGTAAACTTTAAACTTTGGCATTCAAATTATCAGGCA
>NC_056503.1:3751124-3753004 GCF_014905685.2 Nematolebias whitei
TCTTTAGAAAAGTAAACTTTAAACTTTGGCATTCAAATTATCAGGCAATATGCATTCCTTCAAGCTCTGCTACTTTCAATCAGGATTTATTTGTGGCTTCATAAAATGGCTTTAGATAGCTAATGTAAATTGCACATGTTATACAGAATGACTGACAATAATTCATAGTAAACAAAAATTGAAAAGAAACTAGTATTGATTGAAGGAATGCATACTGCCCAGCTTGTATACCAACATTTTAAACAAAGTGTTGAGAATGATTCTCAGATAAAACCAAACCAAATGTTAGCTCAAATCTGTAAAACTCAACTATAGCCATTTTATGTTTGTTAAGGCTTAGCTGTGGTGGCCATCCTGAAATGAGATAACTGTAAGAATTAATCCAGTTCAGATGTACATTTCATGATTATTGAGATAGGATAAGATGGAACTTTATTGATCCCGCAGGAAATTGTTGTGCCAGAGTTTCAGTACAAGAAACATACACAAAGAATCACAAGATATAAAAATAACAGAGAATATAACAAATACCAACAATTAAGATCTAAACCGGTCAGGTGCAGACATGTGTGAAATGTTTTAATGTGAAAACATTAAAGAGTTTATTGTGGTGCAGGATTAATTTGTAGAAAGGGGGAGGAGTTAAAAAGTTTGATAGCCACAGGGAGGAAGGACTTCCAGATGACCTGACTGAAAAATGTAGGATTGTATACCTGGATTATTGAGCATGGACTTTGTTGTTTTCAACCAGTTTGACAAGACTGTCAACAAGGAAGAGGGCTGGCAAAGGAGGAGGGGGCTTACCAAAGAGACCATCTTATCACAAGCAGAACTGGTTTGTTCCACTTTGGAGTAAGAATCAGTTTTGTTCTGTGTTTCCTTGACTGATGAAGCCTTCTGGATCGAAGGCGAAATGTTTCAGCACAAAAAAAGAAACTGTCCAGATGACCTGACTGAAAAATGTTGGACTTCCTGTGTTGTTCTGTGGAGCACCTTGGTGGTCTCAGTCTACGACTGAAGGTGCTGTGCTGAGAGTCCAGGTGTCCTGCAGGGGGTGTGATGTGTTGTTCAGGATCTGGAGCAGGTTCCTCAGCATCCTCTGCTCAGACACCTCTGTCAGAGACTGCAGGTCCACTCCCAGAACTGAACCAGCTCTCTTAATCATTGTTTGAGAGTTTAAAATCTATCAGATGGTTCACAAGATATTTAGTTAAATGACAGAAACACACATAAACATGATCACCTTCCATGGCAGTACCACTGGCATCAGAAGCATTTGCAGTGGTGGAGAAAGTACTCAAACATTGTACTTGAGTAAAAGTACAAATAAAAAGACAAAAATGTACTCTAGTAAAAGTAGAAGTACCACATTAAAATTTTTACTTAAGTAAAAGTATAAGTACTTGCTTTTAAAAATACTTAAAGTATTAAAAGTAAAAGTACTTGCTGAATGTATTACATAATACAATGGTCTACATATCATTAAGTGTACTTACTGTATGTATATTTTCTGTAATACATTAATAGTGTTGTTCCATTTTAATGAACGATGCTGCAGATAATACATGTTTTTATTGTCTAAAAAAGTTAAATCTGGTCCTCTGGACATTCAAAAAAACAAAACAAAGCAAAACAACAAAAAAATGTAGAAACGTTTCGTCCCTCATCCGAGAGACTTCCTCAGTCTGAGGTGCTGTATTCAGCTCAGTCTCTTAAATAGCACCTTCTCAGAGTGGATCAACCAGTTTGCTGCTGACAACCAAAACCAGCTGATCACATGCTCAAGAAGGACCATCAGCCTAACAAAGGATCATTAGCACACTGATGGCTGTTTACTATTCACAGAGGGCTGAGTGATACTAGCAATCACAGCATTGTAA
>NC_056503.1:3753104-3754115 GCF_014905685.2 Nematolebias whitei
GGAAAGCGTGGTCCTGCTGCTCAGAGTGGTGTCTGATTTTAATCTTATACTGACCACCTCTACTGCATCATCAACAGGAATGCACGTAAAGAGTGATGTGACATCAAAAGAGACCATTGTTTCATCAGTCTCTACATTTTTTTGTTGATTTGCTTTGTTTTGGGTTTTTTTGAATGTCCAGAGGACCAGATTTAACTTTTTTAGATTTTTCTACCTGGATTATTGAGCATGCATCAGGATACCTCCCATTTCGTTGCCTCCCGAGTGGAGTAAATCTAACAACCTAAAAAAAACCTTCAAATCATTTTTTGTTTTTGTTGTTTTGATCTGATTCATTAGCAATCTGTAAACTGAATAAGACTGATCAATACAATAAAATTACAAGGATTGTATTTTAACCTAAATTTGACATGATCAACTTAAAAAATAAATGTATTAGGTTCACGGCAGTGGTTTATTTGAGCCAGAACAAGATCCGGGAACTCCCTCATTTTCACAGTGTGCATTCCGGCAACTGTTCAATCGAATCCAGCAACTCATATCTCCACCCATAAAAGTCATTGAGCATTTTTATTTTGATTATTTATTAAAAATACAACGACAGGAGACGTTGTCCATGTCTGTGGAGTGGATGTTACTGCTGCAGCAGGTGCAACAGCTCGTGCACACGCTGCTAGCAGAGACACAGACCACATGTCCCGCGGGGATGAAGCATCTTCATCCACCTTCAGCTGTGTCTCAGAAACCAAAGCAGCACAAACAAACATTTTAACGGCACAAACCAGCACAAACGTAGCCCTAACCACTCATTGTATTTACTGGAATTATTGACGTGGGTGGGGTGTCAGCTTCACATTGATCAGCTGTGTGCCCTGCAGACATTGCACGTTTTACGCACAGGATCGTCTCCAGACAGCTCTGCAGAGCGTGCACAACTGCTAATGTGTCAAAACTCCTCCATACGTTTTAAAAATAATAAATAAAAAAAGCTTACGGTAAAAACAAACAAAC
>NC_056503.1:3754215-3757003 GCF_014905685.2 Nematolebias whitei
TGTATGTGTGTGTGTGTGCGTGCGTGCGTGCGTGCGTGCGTGCGTGCGTGTGTGTGTGTGTGTGTGTGTGTGTGTGTGTTTGTGAGGGGGTGTTAGGGGGGTTGGGACGCTTGACAGAATCGGAGCTGCTATAATTCACGGCTCTCTAAAATAGTAATTTCAATTCAACCTTTATTTCTACAGGTTGTTAGTCTCATTGAGCCTCGAGGACTCATTTACAAGAGAGACCTGTCCTCTCAACCAGCCGGTCAAAGCAGATGGTCTCTTGTCCTGATCCTGGTTCTGTTGGAGGTTTCTTCCTGTTAAAAGGGAGTTTTTCTTTCCACTGTTGCCACTGTGCTTGCTCAGGATGAGACTGCAACGAAGTCAAGATTCATCTTGTCTGCTGGATTCCTTAGATAGAGAACTTTACTAAATGGCTTTTATGTGAATGTTTCTGTAAAGTGCCCTGAGACAACTTTGTTGTGATTTGGCGCTATAGAAATAAACTGAATTGAATTGAATTAATCAATTTAATCAAATGTTTACAGATGTTTAACAACCTGTTAAAATACACCAAAATGCAGGAAATGGCATCTCTTTTATTACAAATTTTCTGAGGGAGGAACCACGGACCCTCCCCCCATTTTCTGTAAAAATATAGTGTGAACACCAGGTTAGGATGAGTGAGAGAAGCGGAGCGTGCTCTACTCACACAAGGAGAGCTGTTGGTCAGGCAGCTCTTGTTGTACCATTAACTCTAAAATAGTTATTGAATCAAATGTCTACTTGTGTAGGTAAAACTAAATGTTAAACAACTGTTAAAATACACCAGAATGCAGGAAATGGCATGTATTCAAAATTTTCTGGGGTAGAGCCCCCAGATCCCCATAGTATGTCTCCCATACAGTGGTGGGATGTAACTAAGTACAAGAACTTTGTTACTGTACTTAAATACATTTTTCATGTAGCTGTGCTTTACTTAAGTAGAGTTAAACATGGGTACTTTCAACTTTTACTCCACTACATTTTACATTAAGTATCTGTACTTTCTAATACACTACATTTCTATAATGTGTTGTGCTACAAGTTACATCCACGTTGCGGTTTATTTATTTGTTCATTAGGTGGACAGTAACCAATGTTGAGAGGAGAGTTGGTCCAATGAATCACTGCAAAGTGGGCAGGTAACTCCAAGAAGAGCTGGACCAATGACATATATTCTAGTATATACATCACTGAGCTGGGCGCACCTGCAGCACCACTAACATACCCAGAATAGATTCCACCATGGAGAGTCAGCCAGAAGATACGCACCGCCCCTGGCCTTATTGAAAGATTATTGAAAGATTATTGAAAGACTACTGAAAGATTATTCAGTACAACAGGACAGATTCTCTCTCCCAAAAGAGCCAGACTGGACTCTGAAAACTTTGAAAACCAACTTCTTCTGAACTTGAACAAGAAATTCTTGCTGCAATATGCTTTGGTAAAATATGCTTTGTTTTGGGTTTTTTTTGAATGTCCAGAGGACCAGATTTAACTTTTTTAGAAATAGGGAGGTAGTTTGCAACTGTATTTGTTTTGTCAACAGTTGGACGGGATGAAACCAGACAAGAAGGAAATATCTGGATATGTGGAACTTCAGCTCTGCACAGGGGTTGAGATAAACAAATGTTTTAACTGCCTGTTATCATCAGTGAAAGAGCTCAGGTTGGGAAGTTGTGCAGAACAGATGTGTTGTTGTGACTCCAGCCCATGTTTGTGTGTTCCACACCAATTCATACCACATATAACAAAATCTACTGAGTCAATGTTATCACTCCAAAAAACGTAAAGGCAGACAATATTGTTTAGTGTGTGTGTGTTTGTTTGTCTGTTAATAAAAATGATCATGTACCACGGGATGCCAGAGCCATTTTTCATCCAGTAATCATTGGCTCCACAACTGAATGCATTTTGAAGTCAACACAATCCAAGATGGCCGTTAGAACTTTCATTAGATTTTTCATTGTTATGCTGATGATACACAGTTATATTTGTCCATGAAACCCAATGAATCCAATCAGCTACTTAGACTACAAGCATGTCTTAAAGACATAAAAACCTGGATGACCCTTAATTTTTTTCCTTTTGAACACAGACAAAACTGAGGTTTTGGTTTTTGGACCTGAGCACCTTAGGAATTAATTTTTCAGTCTTTCTCCCTCCTTAGATGTCATTAATCTGTCCTCCAGCTCTAATGTTAAAAATCTTGGTGTTATTTTTGATCAGGACATGTCTTTTATCACAAATCACTAACATTAGAAACATTACTAGAACCTCCTTCTTCCACCTGCGTAATATCACTAACATTAGAAACATCTGATCTAAAAATGATGCAGAAAAACTGGTCCATGCATTTGTCACGTCTAGACTGGACTATTGCAATGGTTTATTATCTGGGTGTCCAAATACTTCTTTAAAACGTCTTCAGTTGATCCAAAATGCTGCTGCCAGAGTCTTAACTGGAGTTACTGGGAGAGATCATATCTCTCCAGGTTTAGTTTCTCTCCATTGGCTCCCTGTCAAATCCAGAATAGAATTCAAAATCTTACTTCTAACCTACAAAGCTCTCAACAACCTAGCTCCATCTTATATTACAGATCTTATAGTTCCATATTTTTCTAACAGAGTGCTTCACTCTCAGGCTGCAGGTTTACTTGTGGTTCCTAGAGATTCCAAAAGCAGAATGGGAGGAAGATCTTTCAGTTCTCAGGCTCATCTCTTGTGGAACCAACTTCCAGTTTCTGTCCATGAGGCTGACACA
>NC_056503.1:3757103-3758391 GCF_014905685.2 Nematolebias whitei
TGCTGCTATAGGCTTAGACTGCTGGAGGACAAACTGACCACATTTCCTCTCTCTGCTACTGTCTTTACTTACTCTGCTCAACCTGTTTCTATTTGTAATTATTTCTATCGCAACATGTTTTTTAGTCTTTTCTTCTATAGAAAGTATATCTGGACCTGTCATTCTGTGTTCGTCTGTCTCTCCTTCCTGTCCTCTCAACCAGCCGGTCAAAGCAGATGACTGATCTTCCTGAGCCTGGTTCTGCTGGAGGTTTCTTCCTGTTAAATGGAGTTTTTTCTTTCCACTGTCTCTACTGTGCTTGCTCAGGATGGGAGACTGTGATGAAGTGAAGATTCAACACAATCTTTTTTAATGTATGTGAATGTTTCATGCGCTGCAACTTCTGTTGTGACTTGGAGCTATATAAATAAACTGAATTCAATTGAATAGAACCAGCTGGTAACAGAAAACACAAACATGGCTTTAATTGTCAGTTTTACAGATATTGAGCAGAAATTTAAGACGGTAGTCGATGAGAGTCATCCTGAACACGTACTCAGTGCACAAAGGCTGAGCATTAAAATATTGGCATTCACTGTTGGAGTCAACTGTGTTTGTCTGTTAGCAAAATATCACATGAACCACTGGGAGGATTTTAACAAAACCTTTAAAAAACCTCTGTGAATCTGTCAAAGCACGTCTACCCCTGATTAACCTTTGAAGACAGCCCAATGAAAGATTACCACCACAGCTATTGATCTTACACAACACAAAAATGACAATATTTAGTCATTTTTACAGATATTGAACAAAAATGTATTGTTGCAGGCAGTACCTGAGAGTATGAAATACTCTCATATATGACTCAAATATGTTATTGTTTTTAATATTTTACCTTGTTTTATATGACACCTTGATTTATTGTTTTTGTAACAATTACATTTTACTGTGATTTATTGTTGTTTGTACTTTATATGTTATCTGTCTAAAACGGGTCTCTCTTGTAAATGAGTCCTTGTGACTCAATGAGACTAACCTGGATAAATAAAGACTGAATGAATGAATGAATGAATGGATGGATGGATGGATGGATGGATGGATGGATGAATGAATGAATGAATGAATGACCGAATGAATAAATGAATGAATGAATGAATGAATGAATGAATGAATGGATGGATGGATGGATGGATGAATGAATGAATGGATGGATGGATGGATGGATGGATGATGGATGGATGGATGGATGGATGGATGGATGAATGAATGAATGACCGAATGAATGACCGAATGAATGAATGAATGAATG
>NC_056503.1:3759632-3760674 GCF_014905685.2 Nematolebias whitei
CTTAAGACTTTCCTTTGTGATAAATCCTATAGTTAGGGTCGGCTTGGGTTTTCTGTGTTATCCCTTAGTTATGCTGCTATAGGCTTAGACTGCTGGAGGACAAACTGACCACATTTCCTCTCTCTGCTACTGTCTTTACTTACTCTGCTCAACCTGTTTCTATTTGTAATTATTTCTATCGCAACATGTTTTTTAGTCTTTTCTTCTATAGAAAGTATATCTGGACCTGTCATTCTGTGTTCGTCTGTCTCTCCTTCCTGTCCTCTCAACCAGCCGGTCAAAGCAGATGACTGATCTTCCTGAGCCTGGTTCTGCTGGAGGTTTCTTCCTGTTAAATGGAGTTTTTTCTTTCCACTGTCTCTACTGTGCTTGCTCAGGATGGGAGACTGTGATGAAGTGAAGAGTCAACACAATCTTTTTTAATGTATGTGAATGTTTCATGCGCTGCAACTTCTGTTGTGACTTGGAGCTATATAAATAAACTGAATTCAATTGAATAGAACCAGCTGGTAACAGAAAACACAAACATGGCTTTAATTGTCAGTTTTACAGATATTGAGCAGAAATTTAAGACGGTAGTTGATGAGAGTCATCCTGAACACGTACTCAGTGCACAAAGGCTGAGCATTAAAATATTGGCATTCACTGTTGGAGTCAACTGTGTTTGTCTGTTAGCAAAATATAACATGAACCACTGGGAGGATTTTAACAAAACCTTTAAAAAACCTCTGTCAATCTGTCAAAGCACGTCTACCACTGATTAACCTTTGAAGACAGCCCAATGAAAGATTACCACCACAGCTATTGATCTTACACAACACAAAAATGACAATATTTAGTCATTTTTACAGATATTGAGCAAAAATGTATTGTTGCAGGCAGTACCTGAGAGTACGAAATA
The DNA here is from genome assembly GCF_014905685.2 of Nematolebias whitei. Classification (NCBI taxonomy): domain Eukaryota; kingdom Metazoa; phylum Chordata; class Actinopteri; order Cyprinodontiformes; family Rivulidae; genus Nematolebias; species Nematolebias whitei. The sequence goes on from NC_056503.1 coordinate 3,760,534, forward strand.
CTCTCATATATGACTCAAATATGTTCTTGTTTTTAATATTTTACCTTGTTTTATATGACACCTTGATTTATTGTTTTTGTAACAATTACATTTTACTGTGATTTATTGTTGTTTGTACTTTATATGTTATCTGTCTAAAAC
>NC_056503.1:3762086-3762417 GCF_014905685.2 Nematolebias whitei
TTCATTCATTCATTCATTCATTCATTCATTCATTCATTCATTCATTCGGTCATTCATTCATTCATTCATTCATTCATTCATCCATCCATCCATCCATCCATTCATTCATTCATTCATTCATCCATTCATTCATTCATTCATTCATTCGGTCATTCAATCATTCATTCATTCATTCATTCATTCATCCATCCATCCATCCATCCATCCATCCATCCATCCATCCATCCATCCATTCATTCATTCATTCATTCAGTCTTTATTTATCCAGGTTAGTCTCATTGAGTCACAAGGACTCATTTACAAGAGAGACCTGTTTTAGACAGATAACATA
>NC_056503.1:3762517-3771080 GCF_014905685.2 Nematolebias whitei
ATTATTAATCTGTTCATACTGTTCAGCCGTAAACCGGTTGGTTCATGGCTCTTTTCAGCTTTTTTCCCTCCCCGTTGAAGTTTTCCGGGGCGTTCATGCATTCAGAACGTATAGTTACATAACATGCGTTTGTGCATGGCACACATATTTACGCAATGCGTAATTACAAACATGGGGAGCTGAGTGACAAGACGTTTTTTGGGCAAGCTTCTACTTCATACGGTGTTCGAATGGACCCAGTGAGGCGAGGACCACATCTGCTTTGCCCTTAACCCATCAGTGACAACCTTAAAGGGCGAAGCCTATACGAAATAGAACGTTGGTTACGTACTGTAACCCCAGATTCTATGAGTATAGGCGTAGCCCTTTAAGCGTCGGGCCTCACTGGCTCCTAAATGGCTGAAGAAAAAGCTATTTTGGGAGCCGATTACCCGCTCTTAATGTAATTTATACGGACCAGGTGGGGCCCACACAGCAGGTGGGTGTGGACTAAATTTTTCAGTGCAATGCTACGCATAATGGGATAAATCCATCAGCGACAGCCTTAAAGGGCTACGCCTATACTCATAGAATCTGGGGTTACAGTACGTAACCAACGTTTTTCACACAAGGCAGCTGACGGCTCCATATAAGGTAAGAGAAATGCGTGTTTGTTTGTCCTGCGGAGTGGGCCCGGTCTGTTTGCATTCACACTGTACTCGAACCGCGCTGGAGTTCTCTTCTACCGGACCGAGACCTAGGTTTTAGCCCGGGCCAGAGTTCGCTTTTTTGTTCCGTGACAGAGTTCGATGGCGCGTTCACACCTCCCTAAATGAACTGGATTTTCTAGGAAAACGAGCTAGAGTTCGATTAGAGCGGACTAAACAGGGCTGGTGTGAATGCACCCTTAAAGGATCATAGCAAACAAAAACTAAACTTATGGAACCAGAAGTTACAATATATATGTACACACAAAACAATGCACTACTAACTTTAAGCATTCACTTTTAATTTAACCATTAACCTCTACAGAAAAGCATTCGTAATGCAAAACCCTGACAATGTTGTCAGGGAAAAGGGGGTGGAGCTCCTGCTGTAAGGGCCGTTTACCTTCAAGACAAATTGAGGTCACCGATTGGTCAGTTGCTGACAAGCGTACTGGAGTGATTGACAGGTGGTGTTGAGGATGCGACTCATGCAACAACAACAACAAAAAATCAAATTTTACTTGGCCGGTTTAAGACTGTCATCATTTATTCCATATATCACTCTTTGCTTAAAACAAGTCTCTCTTGTCAATGAGTCCTCAAGGCTCAATGAGACTAACCTGCAGAAATAAAGGTTGAATGAACAAAGATGGCATTGTGTAAAAAATAAAATAAAATTAGAATGACAGTCCTGTCATGGAAAGTCAAACTTTCATTTAAACTTTAAATGATGTTTCTGCAGTGAAGCCTGTCTGAGCTGTAGAACTGGGTTCTGTTAGGAATGTTAAAAAACAATTTTTTTAGTTTTTTGTTTTTTGCAGCACTCAACACACTGTTTCTGACTGAGTTGCACATTTTGCTTTTTTTTTAAAGCTGCAGGAAACATAAGTGAATAAATCAGCGAATTAAAAAAAGACAGCAATAGAAGTAAACTCATGAAAAGAATCAGAATAATATAAATAAAATAAAAAATACAAACGATAAACTTGCACATTTTTTGGTTGTTGCAAAATTCCACATTGCTAAAATATTTAGTATTCATAAACACACCATTTTTTTATTTGGATGAGACAACATTAGAAGGTCTGGTTCTTGTTCACTACGTGTCTGTTTGTCTAAATATTTAGATTTTGCACCGACCATCAACTACAGGAGGAGAAGGCCAAGGACGGTGTCTGCTTATCTCCAACTGTCTGAGTGACGCAGCCATGAGTGGATGATGACAAATCTAAGAATTCTCTTTTAGGCTTAATATGAAGCAAAACAAGCTCAGAAAAAGAAAGACAAAGCCAATAACTGGGATATATGAGGGGGCTCTGTTTTAATGTCCATGTTACCCAGAAGGTATCCCAGTGGTGGTGAAACTATTCCAAGCAAGAAGTCCCAAAAGTCTGAACTGTCTGCTCACTATTCATGGACTCTGATATTATCCAAACTTAGACAAATCATTTAAAAGTCATGAAAGCAATAAGTAAAAAGTACATGTTTTTAGTTTTACTATGTTTTTCTCAGCTGTTATTGTTTTTAATTATTCAGATGAGTTCTGATATAGATCCATAAATCAACGCATTCAGGTGAAGCTAATGAATGGAAATCCTCCAAAGTGGACCCACATCAGCTGGACAGAAGCAGCAGTGACTAACCAGTCTACATTTCACATTGATGATTTCACTTTTTTAGTTCACGTCTGACAAACTGCTCAACCTACTAACCTCGTCTCCCCAGAGCCGGCTCGGCTCGTATTTCTGTACTTCATAAATCCTTAAGCTTCCAGGTGGCGCAGAGGGATGTTGTGCAACCACAGCCACCCAACCAGCTTATACTGCACAACACATTGAGTCCAGACAGTATTAGTCAAATTCAGAATCTACATCTTTATCACCCACAGTCTGGATTACTCTTCTCTTCTGGTTTATCTCGGGTTTCCATCCATGTTATAAAATGTCCGGGAGTTTAATCTGAAGCTGCAGGTCAGGACAGCAACAGCCCAGGAGGGCTTCACATGTTGCGAGGATTCATAAGCTTTCTTCACACTCCAGATATGAGCAGTGTGCTACATGTAAAAAGTAACTGTAAAGAAAGAGAGACTACCATAATTTATGGTCTATAAGCTGCTACTTTTTTCACAGGTTTTGAATCCATTGGCCTATACAATGCTACGGCTAGTTTCCACCCACCCATTATCTTCCGCTTATTCCGAAGTCGGGTCACGGGGGCAGCAGCTTGAGCAGGGAGGTCCAGACATCTCTTTCCACAGCCTCCTCTTCCAGCTCTTCTGGGAGGACTCCAAGGCGTTCCCAGGCCAACCGAGAGACATAGTCTCGCCAGCGTGTCCTGGGTCTTCCCCGGGGTCGGACATGCCCGAAGCACCTCTCTAGGGAGGCGCCCAGGGAGCATCTTTACTAGATGCCTGAACCACCTCAACTGGCTCCTCTCGACGTGGAGGAATAGCGGTTCTACTCCAAGCCTCTCCCAAATAACTGAACTTCTCACCCTATCTCTAAGGGAGAGTCCAGCTACCCTGCGCAGGAAACTCATTTCAATCGCTTTTAACTCCTTAAATCACTACCTTATTGCGGTGGAGGAGTTTGTGTGCCTGAATAATCCTAGAAGCTATGCTGTCGTGGGCAATTATAATTGCACCTGGTAGGGTCTCCCAAGGCAGACTGGTCATAGGTGACAGGTCAGAAAAAGAGCAATTCAGAAGATTTTTATGGACAAAACAAATCAAGGAACTTGGTGTCCCTTGCCCAGACATGGGTTACCGGGACACCACCCTGGAGCCAGGCCTGGGGGAGGGGCTCGTCAGCAAGCGCCTGGTGACCGGGTCTCTACCCATGGGGCCCGGTCGGGCTCAGCCCGAAGGAGCAGCATGGGTTTGCCTTCCTGTGGACCCACCACCTGCAGGAAGGGCCATAAAAGTTGAGTGCATGATGCTAAGGGCAGTGGCCGTAAGCAGGGACCTTGGTGCTCTGACCCTGGCTTACCAAAGCTAGCTCTCGGGACATGGAACACAGCTAGTTTATGGATTAAAAAATATTTTTTTCGACAGGCTAACAAGCTTCATGCCGCCAAAACATTTAGCCTCATCACACCCGGGCGCTCACATAGCTGCCCAATACATGTCTCTCTTGAGGGGTGGGTCCTCGTGACTCATTGAGACTACATGTGAAGGACTACTAATGAGGTTAAAAAAAGATAGACCAATGGAACTTCGATTTTTAAATCAAACGCATGCTAAACTCTTTACATCAGTCATTTTGGGCTTCATGCACAGACCCTCATCAGGGAAAATGCACAAAGAAAATGCAGCTTTCAAGTTAAAGGTGACTGATCTGGCTGTCGTAGAAGGAAATAGAGCTGCTGCACGTAAGCTAGGCAAGCACTAGCCTAGTGGCGAGAAATCGTTTAACAAAACTGGTCGCATTCGAAGAGCAACTTTTGTTCACGTCTGCCAGTGGATCCTGACACATGGAGCAATGTCAAAAAATCCTCCATCACCAACGAGTTTCGACAGGATGGACCGCTGCATGATGAAGAGGACAGTAGCTTATGGGTGCAGCGCGCAGGAGGAAGATGAAGATGGAGATCAATGACTTCATGGCATGCTACTGTGTGTGTGTGTATATAAATATATATATATATATATATGTGTGTGTATATGTATTTTTTTTCTTCTTTTTTACCAGCCGTGTTACAGACACTGTTCAGAAAGAAACATTTACTGTACGTATTTGTGTCTGTTACCAGTATGTGTTTAATTAGAAGTTTACAAAATCTTTCTGTGTAAATATCTTATGTTACACCGTGGACGCCTGCAGCTTATAGACAAGTACGGCCTATATATTTACAAAAGTATATATTTTTAAATTTAGTGGGTGCGACTTATATTCAGGTGTGCTCAATAGTCTGGAAATGATGTACATGAAAACACTGGTAGTATCAACACAACCATAGAGAAATATAAACTGACTCAAGCTATCAAGCTGAACACTGAATGTTGTGACCCACAAACAGCAGGCAGACTAAAGATAGTATCTTCAGGCTGCCTGTGTTGGTTTCAGGTTTTCAGGTTCAGGTTTGGTTTATTTGTCATGCAAATCAACTCAAGGTCAACAATGCGATGAAATGCTGAGGACGAGAAGAACCGTCTCGACTCGCCCACAAAACAACAAGAAATACCAAAGCATGCAAAAAAATACAAAATCAAGGTGCCAAAAGTGAAAAAGAAATCCATCTGCAGTGAGGTTCTGTTAGCAGCATGGTTCTGTTAGCAGCATGGTTCTGTTAGCAGCATGGTTCTGTTAGCAGTGTTGGAGACTAGTTGGCAAATATTTTGTTTGAAATATTTTATTTTGTTTAATGGAAATATTGCCTAAAAAAACAGAACAAACCCAGTGTTGTATACTGGCCAACGGCTACGTTGATTTCTTACAATCGGCGCCAGCCATAGAAAATCTCACTTCAGTCAACTTAAAGTATAAAGTGTTCAGATTTGTTGTAAATTATTAGAACAGTTAAACAACTGATTTAAAAGTGGCATAAGTAAAATAAAACCTCTGTAAGTCCAAATGATGGTTAATAAATTGCAAATGTGAACGCTAATACTGAAGAAATGTTGTTTATTTATTTATTATTTAGCAATTGTATGTGAAAGAAACAAAACGTGTGAAGAACTTAAAGGCTCTACAGTCCTGCTGTACTCACAGTGGTCTTGGTGGACACGGCAAAGATAGCTCGGCTGGAGAAGCGGGTAACGGAGAGACCACTGCTGGACCCTGGGCTCAGTACCGTGGAGGAACCTCTGGAAGTGATGGGAGGGTTTTTGGAGCTAGATGAGGATGGGATGGTGGCACTCTGCTGGCTGCTGAAGGTCTGTGTTTGGTTTCCCAAAGTCTGGACGTGAAGGTGAGCCTGGCTCTGACTGCAGGCTTGACCCTTTCCATAGAGCACCTCCTTTATGTCCTCGTGGTTCTCCTGTATGTCATCCAAGCCATTCTTGTGGTTCTGACTGTAAGTACTGTTCAGTAAGGTACTCCTGTCACATGCGATGCCACTCAGGAGCTCCACTTGGCGGGTGAGGGCCTCCAGCTGACTCCTGAGGTGCTGGTTCTCCTGCTGGAGCTGAGCCACAGCTCGTTCAAGGGGTGCGCTCAGACCAGCCGTCTCTTCCAAACGACGTTCTATACCGAGCTTGAAGGTGCTCACGTCCAAATGGATCTCTCTGATGGCGTCCCGCAGGGTGTTTTCATACCGGGTCAGAGCTGCACACACTGTCTCCTCTTCAGGAGAGGGAGGGCAGAAGTTTTCCATCTGAGCCAGAGCTGGGGCTTCCATCAGACACAGCTGCTGCCACTGAGGACGGTGGTGGACAGGGCCTCACGGTGAGGTCACTGGAGATCGTCTTCAGGGTTTGGCTGGAGGGGGTAGGGACTGGATGGACAAGATCTGAGAGGTGAAAGCTTGCAGGGTGGGGTGAGGCAAAGGTCTGGTCTGTGTTATACCCACTCCTTTAGTTCTGTCCTGATACAGGATGTTCTGGTGTTCTTTAGTGATCTCTGCATCTCAGGATGGCTTCTGTCTGAAAGGCAACACGTCCATGATTCATTCTGTGGGAAAATGGTGACATTTCCAAGATTTCTGAGGCCATAAAAACTGATTTCACTCTAAAACAAACATGACAACTTTCACAATAAAACAGACTGAAACCTGAAGTGGAACAGCTCTGAATCTGTACACGAGGGAAGAACAAACTGTCGGGTCGAATGAGAAAACTCCTTCCACATCTGGAAAGCCTACCTCAGTTCCTCAGGGTTTCCTCAGCGCTGCACAGCTGTGTGAGAGAGAGCTGGAGTGTGTACCGGCTCTTACTCCTCTCTGCTGGCTCAGATAAGGGGAGGAGAAAAGGAGGAGGGAAGAACTTGGGAAGGGGTGGGAGGTGGACTGGGTCTGTCACAATGACCCCTCCCTCCATCGCCTTTTTGCATTTTTATATGTTCCTACAAAGTGAAAGTAAAAACACAAAAGGAGCCTGAGGCTAACAAAGCTGAAATCACAGCGTATTATTATTCAAAGTGACCAAATAAAAATATTTTTAAATCGTGTAAAAAAAGCTAAAGGTTGATTATTAGTTTTTTGGGAATGCATATCACCCGCCATATGCTGGTGAAGATTCTCAGTCATCCAGGACATGACTCATGATAAATTCAAAAACGTTCAATACAAAAACAACTGGACTTCATTTGTAATCAGTTTATTTGTAATATCCCCCGCCACCTTTCATGTCAGCATTTTGAACTAAGATCAATTTATTGTGAAAAGTGAGTTGTAGACGTTTTGGTCAGGACTTGATACTCACGTTCTGTGTGATCCTAACGTTCAGCGTACGTGATATGAGTATGATGCTCAGCTACTACCACAGCAGGATATTGATTAGCTGTGGCACCATCTTCAACCGGCTGAGCTCTGAAAGTTAACCAGATGTAGATTCACATCTAATGGTTATTTCATGAAAGTTGCAATATTATGTCAACCTCATGTGATTCGTGAGATATTTTGCTAACAGACAAACAGGGTTGACTCAACACTCAAACCAAAGCTTCCACAATGGGTAGAAGTTGGAGTATTTTTTTATGAATGGCTTTTTGCTTCTACCACACCAACGTTTAGGTCAATTTCTGTAAAAAAGAAAAATTAATGATTTTTTTTTTTTTTTCAAGGTCAGCTGGCCATCTTTAATTGGGTTGATTCAAAAGTTTTTTTTTCTTCTTTCAGCTGCTCCCTTCTTCAGGGGTCACCACGGCGAACTAACTCACACGAAGACTTGGTGATTGTTTTTACGATGTCCTTCCTGATTCAACCACAGACACCGAGCTACCACAGCCCTCTGTGTGGAGCAGAGAGCTGCATCTAGGGTGCCCAGCGGAGCAGATGGTGGGGGTTAAGGGCCTTGCTCAGGCGCCCAGGGTGGGCAGATGAGGGTGGAGGCAGGGGTGGGTGTTTCACCTTTCCCACCCACATTTTGATGTTGTCAAACCAGGGAATCGAACTGACGACCTTCTGATCACAGGTCCACCTATAGCCTCTGCGCCATCGCTCCCCCCTGGGTTGAGTCAAAGGTTAATCAGTTGTAAATGTACAGCCTGTAAGTATTTATTGCAAGTTTTAAAAAGGTATATTCTGTGAATCATAAAATAATAACACCCCCCCCCCCACACACACACACACACACGCACAAACACAAATGCACAAACACACTGATGAAACGGGAAAAAAAAGATCATCAAGCAGAACATCTCATGAACCAACACACTGACTTCATCGATTAATTTTGTAAACACCAGTTCAAGCTGGTCACCACAGCTAAATAACATGTGAACGTGGCTACAGCTCATTCTTGCAGATGGTAAAGTTTGGTGTGGTAGCAGCTGACGGTCGTCACAGTCACAGTCTACAGTCAGTGTGTTAACAGGTAGAGCTGTCATTTCTAACCCGGGCCCGAAGTCCGGCCCGGCACAACCTGAATTTGGGGTGGGCCAGGCCATAACAATTTGCTGGATGGGCGGGCTGGGTCGGTGTCGGGCTTTTGATTGCATGAGAAGATCCAATTATATGACAACATGGTTTGCCATTCAATCCAATTATATGACAATGTGGCTTGCCATTCAATCCAATTATATGACAACGTGGCTTGCCACAGATTCACCAGACTGACGCGGTCATTTCACTGCAAACTGACCGGCCTTGAGGTAAAATAAAGTTCAGTTAAGTTTCAGATGGACTGTACTGCCAGGCAGCGAGCCATCGCCCAAATGGACGTTCATTCAGACGCTGCACTCAGCGGACGCACACGACCAACGACCCAAACAGGTGAGATC
>NC_056503.1:3771180-3772564 GCF_014905685.2 Nematolebias whitei
TCATGAGAAACATCATTTAGATGAGTCGTGTTGAACACAAGTACAAAAGTCCAGTGATGTTTTTTATTTCTCTATAAACACAAATAGTGCCGACCTGACGCTCTGTGTTAAAGTGTATTAAAGTTAAAATGTCTTTAAAACCCACAGCTGAATTTACACAAACTTGGTGAGAAACAAGTTTTAAATGGAATTAAAGGAAATCCAGGTGAAATGCTGCTTTTTGTTCACTAGTGAACACCTTTTTTTTTATGCACGTGCACACACACCTACACACATCATTGTGTCCCCCCCACATTACGGATGCTTCTGACACCCTTGCATAGAAGTGTAAAGTTACTGTAAATGTTTGTACCCAGGTGGGGTTTATCTACATCGGGACAAACCACAAACTGTACCACAAAAGAAGAACGGCACTTTAAGCAGAGGCGTTTCTTTCCAATGAGGTTCCGTTTCGTTGCCAAGGTTCAAGTCCTCTTCAGTTCAAAGTGATGTTAGTTTGGAAAACTTGTTTTCTCTTTTTAAAGCTGTAGCAGCTTCATCAGTAGCAGCTTCATCACTGTGACTGGTTCTCAGATGCAGCTGCACTTGTTTTACACGCACGCACGCACACACACACACACAGAGTCAGAAATCCTGTCCAGTTGATATCCAGCTTTGTTGTATCACTAAGCACTATTGCTTTTTGTTGATCAGTCAGAGTTTCTTTCTTTGTCAAACACATCACATGTGGTACATGAGGTGGAACAAATTGTGTACACAGGGTTCCAGTTACATCCAACAAAAGTATAAAATGTAAAAGAAAAACAGTAATAAGCTCTAAGATATGAACTAAGAAAAACTATATTTTATTACTTAGACTAGAGTTGCATTTGGGCCCAAAACATCCGATCTGACCCGGCCCCAGCCCGTAGCCATCATTTCCGTACCCCACCTGACAAATCAACAGTAATTACAGGTCCGAACCCTCCCCCCGACATTTTTAATTAAGCTGTGACTGTTTATAAAGTTATTAACGGTCGGTGGAAGCGTGGACCACGGTACAGTTAGTTTTACTTTGGACATTGGAGCTCTGTGTCTTCAGCGGCGTCTTCCTCTCCTTCAAGTTCAGCTGACCAAAATCAGACTGCCTGCATCAGATCGAACCAGAGGAACACACCGCTGAAGCCACGGAGCTCCAACATCCAACGTAAAACTAACTTTACCGCGGTGACACACGGCTGAACAAAAGGGGCAGGGGGTGTTTGTCCTTTCATGGCTGTCAAAGCACATTTACACCTTGTTTCTGCAGCATTCTGCATTATTCAGACATGGACCCTGCTCTGACATGTCTGCTTTGGGATCTCACCTGTTTGGGTCGTTGGTCGTGTGCGTCCGCTGAGTGCAG
>NC_056503.1:3772664-3774090 GCF_014905685.2 Nematolebias whitei
TGCAGGCAGTCTGATTTTGGTCAGCTGAACTTGAAGGAGAGGAAGACACCGCTGAAGACACGGAGCTCCAATGTCCAAAGTAAAACTCACTGTACCGTGGTCCACGCTTCCACCGACCGTTAATAACTTTATAAACAGTCACAGCTTAATTAAAAATGTCGGTGGGAGGGTTCAGGTTCGGACCTGTAATTACTGTTGATTTGTCGGGTGGGGTACGGAAATGATGGCTACGGGCTGGGGCCGGGTCAGATCGGATGTTTTGGGCCTGAATGCAACTCTAGTCTAAGTAATAAAATATAGTTTTTCTTAGTTCATATCTTAGAGCTTATTACTGTTTTTCTTTTACATTTAATATTTTTGTTGGATGTAACTGGAACCCTGTGTACACAATTTGTTCCACCTCATGTACCACATGTGGTGTGTTTGACAAAGAAAGAAACTCTGACTGATCAACAAAAAGGAATAGTGCTTAGTGATACAACAAAGCTGGATATCAACTGGACAGGATTTCTGACTCTGTGCATGTGTGCGTGCGTGTGTGTGTGTGTGTGTGTGTGCATGTGTGCGTGCGTGTAAAACAAGTGCAGCTGCATCTGAGAACCAGTCACAGTGATGAAGCTGCTACAGCTTTAAAAAGAGAAAAGTTTTCCAAACTAACATCACTTTGAACTGAAGAGGACTTGAACCTTGGCAACGAAACAGAACCTCATTGGAAAGAAACACCTCTGCTTAAAGTGCCGTTCTTCTTTTGTGGTACAGTTTGTGGTTTGTCCTGATGTAGATAAACCCCACCTGGATACAAACATTTACAGTAACTTTACACTTCTATGCAAGGGTGTCAGAAGCATCCGTAATGTGGGGGGGACACAATGATGTGTGTAGGTGTGTGTGCATAAAAAAAGGTGTTCACTAGTGAACAAAAGCAACATTTCACCTGGATTTCCTTTAATTCCACACATTTAAAACTTGTTTCTCACCAAGTTTGTGTAAATTCAGCTGTGGGTTTTAAAGACATTTTAACTTTAATACACTTTAACACAGAGAGTCAGATCGGCACTATTTGTGTTTATAGAGAAATAAAAAACATCACTGGACTTTTTTACTTGTGTTCAACACGACTCATCTAAATGATGTTTCTCATGAAGCTTGAGGACAATAAGGTGTGGGGGTTTAAAGACATTTCAACTTTAATGCACCTGAACACACAGAGTCTCTTACACCTGCAGAGTCTCACAGAGTCACAGTTACTGCTAAGCTAACATGCTACAGATGTAGCTCCTCTCAAGCATCCCCCTAACATGAATATATGTTGATGATCAACCCTCCAGTCAACAACTGCCCACACTAAGCTGCTAAACTGGTGAGTGAGCAACACAGAGGTGTCTCCATCTCCTCCACCTGTGCGTGTTTTCTGCTGAGGCAGGAG
>NC_056503.1:3774190-3775388 GCF_014905685.2 Nematolebias whitei
CATCCATCCATTTTCTTCCACTTATCCGGGGTCGGGTCGCGGGGGTAGCAGCCTAAGTAGGGAGGCCCGGACTTCCCTCTCCCCAGCCACTTGGGCCAGCTCTTCCGGGGGAATCCCGAGGCGTTCCCAGGCCAGCCGAGAAACATAGTCCCTCCAGCGTGTCCTGGGTCTTCCTCTGGGCCTCCTTCCGGTGGGACGTGTCCGGAACACCTCACCAGGGAAGTGTCCAGAAGGCAGCTGGGCTGCCATCAGCCTGAATTCTGAGACATGACGGAGCGACAGAGAGGGCAAATAAATCACTCACCCTCTTAGTGGATGTTAAAGCCAACAGCAGGGCTGTTTTAAGAGACAAGAATTTAAGTGGAACCTGATCCAGAGGCTCAAATGGAGCTTTGATCAGAGCTTGCAGGACCAGCGTTAAATCCGACTGTGGAACAAGTGGGCGTGAAACAGGCATGCGTCTCTGTACATCTTTTAGAAAACGTTTCATCAGCGGATGATTAAAAACTGTTCTGTCTCCGAACCCTTCGTGACAGGAAGAGATGGCTGCAGCATACGTTTTAATCGTGCTGGACGCCAAATTTCTGTCCATCAGCTGTTGTAGAAAGGACAGCATGCCACCTAGTGGACATGAGGTGGCCTCTACAGCCTTCTCTGTACACCAGCACTGAAAAGCTGTCCGCTTTGAAGTGTACAGCGCTGTGGTAGATGCAGTACGTGAAACCTGAATTGTGTGCACTACATCCTGTGGGAGACCCATCCTCTCTAAGTGGATCCGTTCAGCGGCTAGACCACAGGTGCTGGCCTATTTCTGGGTAACTCCTGATCGCTCCTCCTGCCTGGAGGAGAGCATCCTCCCTCCACGGCAGGTTCCACGAGCGCCCCGATAACAATTGTCGTAGGACTGGGAACCATGATGCGTTCACGCACTTGGGACAGAGGAGCTGTCAGTCCCTCCTCCTGAGCTCGGTTCAGAAAACTGTGATATCAGAGGGAGTGAGGGAGGTGAAGAAGCATTACGACCACAGGCTGTGAGCAAACACTTCTACCTCTAGCAGTGGATCGTCCCGTGGCTCCATGATAATTATAGTTGGCATCAAGCGTTCTCTTGTGTTGCAACAGGTCCACAGCCGCTTGCAGGATTTCTGTCGCGACTGAGCCATAGCTCTGGATGGAAGGTCCCCAGTCCCCGTGCCGC
>NC_056503.1:3775488-3777625 GCF_014905685.2 Nematolebias whitei
ACACACACACACACACACACACACACACACACACCTGCAGCGCAGCTCTGTTTGAATTCTGGCCAGTTTTCTTGAACAGAGAAGTGAGAATCATTTCAAATGTACTTCTTCTTGTTCCTCTCGCTCTGCTTCTCTGACAGAATCACTGATGGTTTGTCAGTAAACTGGAAGCTTCGCCACAATTTACTGACCGTGTTTGATTCAGTGCAGAGGAATCTTTGTAAAAATACTCCAGTGAGCATTCAGTGATGTAAGGAAGAATGGCATTACTCGTGCATGTGTGTGTTTTTATTATCTGCAAAGTTTTTAAAGTGTACAAGAAGGTAAAGGTGCAATGGTACATACTTTGGCACAACAAGAAAGAAAAGCAAAAGCCAAGAGCTAGTTTTTTAAACTATTTAAATTTATTCTTAACTGATTATAATTCTTCTCAAAACAAAGATAAAAACAAATCATGAGTAGGGAGACAAACCACTTTGCCATTGGTAAGAGCGGCTCCACTCGGCTCTCTTCTTGGTTGTTCTCAGGTGTTGATGATTTTCCACTACAGTGGAGGCTGACCTGCGCCCCCGCTCTGTGGGTGGGAGCCTCAATGTAAATAATAAAGTGGACTGTATCGTAACAGGTCATTGTGTTCGAGCCCCTCCGCCCATTGTGATTCTCAGTCACCCTGTAATCAGACTTCAGTTTCTTTAGCTCATCCTGGTACTGCTTATAAGTCCAGGTGTAGCCATGCTGCTACATCATCTCTGACATCTCTCTGTAAATGTGCTCATCTCTTGTGACGCCGTCCGTCAACATGATGAGGACGTGGAGGTTCAGTTTGCAGTTCTCCTGGGCGAATCATCCAGTGATGCTGGCCAATCAACGGCTGCAGTCTGCTTACATCAACATCGTCACCTTGGTGCAGTTTGCTTGGAACCACAAACAAGGTGGTCCCATGAACCAGGCTGAGTGGGGGTGGGTCCCGGCAGTGGGCAGGCCCTTAGCTGTTGCAGTGTGGCTGAGGGTTGAGGCAGTGCTAAAGGGCTATAAATTAGCAACATGTGTTGCAAGGTCAGGTTTGTCACCTGGTAACTTCACTATAAAATGAAGCTGAACTGTTTTGTCTTTTTTCCTCTAGTCTGAAACTTAAACAATGTTAATGTGTCAAACACAAAGTTTGACAAAAACTAGAAATGTATCTTTATCTTTGGTTAGGAAAATGTTACCAAAAATAATAATAATTTAAAAAAAAAATAGAAATGGCTTGCCTTAAAGCCCCCAGTATACTCCTGCGTACGCCCGTTCACGCGCACACAGAGGGTTCAGACTTCGTACTCCAGCGTCCACCCCGAGCAGCTGCAGAGCAGCTTCACAGACAAGGGGCGTTTACCTTTGGGACAAATTGAGGTCGCTGATTGGTCATTTGCTGACACGCTTACTGGATTGATTGACAGGTCTGAAAAAAGCGAGCGCTGGCAGCCTCCGCCGCATTGGTGTTCTGTGTTTATATGTTGTTAATAAAAAGATCTAAAAATTTTTAAAAAACAGAGAGCGCTGGCTCTGCAGCCCACACATCAGACCAGCCCACCAGGAAATCTCCAGACCCTCCCGCAGCTACGCTGGACCCGAGTTTAATTCGCTCGTGACAAATTCCTTAATTTCTCATCATTTCAGTCATGGCATCAACGGAGGAGGAAGAGATCACTGCCTCTTGGCAAAAAAACAAAAGAAAAGGCCAGATCAGAGATGAAGAAGAGGAATTTACTACATTGGTGTTGCATACAAAACAGTCCGTTGCTGGGCAGTTTATTGTGCGACACCGCGTACACTAGGGCATTAACAGAGTACTCGAGTAATCTACACATCGATTGCTAGGACATCTATCGAGGTTAAAAATGTTATGTCGAGTATCCGTAGTGACGTCATATTATGTGACCACCGTATGACCGTAGGGGGCGGTGTTGCACTGTTGCAGGTCACAGAGTATGGTGTAACACCGGTCCAATCCACGGAACCAGTTTCGTTTAAGTTTCGTTTTTGACGTGCTGCATTTTCTTCACGTTTGCAGTTTAATAATAATAACTAATAGTTTAGTTTTTCCTGTGACTTATTTGCAGTATGATAAATGGTAGGAGCATAATATACTCTCCCA
>NC_056503.1:3777725-3780485 GCF_014905685.2 Nematolebias whitei
TGTGTGTGTGTGTGTGTGTGTGTGAGAGAGAGAGAGAGAGTGTGTGTGAATGTTTCTCTGCAGACCTGTTTGAACAGCAGACTGAACTTTATGAACTGTATCTTCCTCACCTCTCCCTGACAGACAGGTGAGGATGTGGCACCGACAGACGGCTTTATTTCAAACTTTGCTCTCAGTAAAAGTCTCGTCAGACTGATGAGGAAGCAGGAAACACAGTCCAAACTGTGCTGCACAGACCTAGTATATCCTAAAATGTTCTATCTGTGGTGGGTTTAGCTGACAACCAGGACACAACCAGGACACAAGACACAATGAAGCAAATGTGTCCTTGTGCTGGTTTGTCTCTAATTACAGGACTTACAGAAGATCTATCTACATAATGCAGCAATGTGTTTTGTGTTTTTCTGAGTGTTATGTGCATCATATATGACTTTAACATAAGTTAAAAACATATATGAAGTACTGAAAAGCAGGGGTGATTCTAGGATCTGACCTTTAAAGGTGCTTAGCCCCCAGTACTGACAATGACACTCCATGGTTTGTGAGCTACAGCACCTGGTGGTCTCCCAACCAAGTGCTAACCAGGCCTGACCCTGCTGCTTAGCTTCCAAGACCAGCAAGTTCAGGGTGGAATGACCGTAAACAAGGAGCTCAATCACAGATAGGACTTTTAGGTTGTTTTCACACCTGATAGTCCAATAGACTCGGTTCGGTTCGGGACCAATATTCATGACCTTTTGTTTACATTTGAGCTGGTGCGTTTGCATTCACACTGCACTGTGCAGTCGAGTCAACCTGTTGAACCAACCTATTCCCCCACTCGCCTGTGGGGGCGCTGCACCAAGAACTACTGAAAGAAACGACACAAAAACCTCTGAAGACACGTCTTCTTCTTCTTCTCTAAATAAAAATAAAAACGAAGTGGCATCAAGTTTTAGCAGTTTTAGGAGTTATGTTTTGTCATTTTTCAAAAATGGACTTAGCATGAGCAGAAGATGAGACAGAAGACCATGGAGAATATTGTTCTATTTCGTATAGGCTTCGCCCTTTAAGGCTGTCGCTGATGGGTTTATCCCGATATGTGAAGCATTGCATTGAAAAATTTAGTCCACACCCACCTGCTGTGTGGGCCCCACCCGGTCCGTATAAATTACGTTAAGAGCGGGTAATTGGCTCCCATTTTTTCTTTAGCAGGCTAATAGCACTGTCAGAAGAACGAAGAAGGAAAGTTGTGTAGATGACCAACCTTTGTTAAGAATGCTTCGCCCGTCACGTCGATCTCCGGTCATCCCGGTGAGCTCTCCTCCCCGAGGAGAAGCTGACGAGCAGTCTTGTTTCAAGGTAAGCGCAGAGGAGTATTTCTCAGTGACAGGTTGCTACACGCTGGACAATGCCATCTTGTAATTTTCCTCATATCGCCGACCCTCGGAGCGAATCGGATGGGTCCTCCGGGACAAGCCACGTCAGCTGCAGCCCCCCCGCTGCTCATTCCCTCCTGGAGAGCATAGTGTCGGTGGAGGGGGGGGCTGAGCGAATGCTCACCTCATCCCACCTCGTTTCGCATCGGCGATCAACTGCTCCCGGCCGACGGCACCCTCTGGGGTTGCCCGGCGTAATCCAGGAGCTGCTGGCATGAAGGGACCCTTTTTTACGTCCCGTGCCTTTCCCGCCAGTTCAGATGATCCAGCGGGAAGTTTTTTTTCTAGGTTCCATTCCGGCTCACCGTCCTGATCCATCTGGCCTCGGTTTCCCAACAGGACGTCCTACGGGTGAGGCCACAGCTGGCTTTTCCTGGGAGATTGGGGGGCCGGTCTCCACAGTCCGTGCCCATCTCCAGAGCAGGGGTTCACCGAGCAGAAATTCCCCCAGTGCCCCCTGGAGCCGAGCCTGACGGAGGCTTCATCGGAGCAAGATGTCCAGGTGGACCAGCGTCCCATGCCTCCAGTTAGCGTAACCCAGACGGTGACACCGCTCTCCAACTGAGCTCACCAGCATGCGTTCCAGACGGCCGCAGCGAACAACACGTTACGCTGTTGGCGTACACGTTCAGAGGCGGGAAGAAATGGTGGGCCCTCTGACCTTCGGCTCACTCCGCTCTCGTTGCGGCTGCTTGCTAACGGCACTGTCGGCCCCTGCAGTATGCTCAGTCTGCAGGGCAGCTGACGTCATCCCCAACCGGTGCGCCTCTTTGCTGTCTGCCGGCCCGCATCGCAGCCGGAGAACGAGGTCCCAGAGGTTCTCCTGGCTCGTCACTCCACCTTCCTCTCAGGGGAGCTGCAGAAGCTTTTTGTTGGAGGGCCCCTCATCAGTGAGAGATCATTTCAAGATGCTCCACGGCCGAACAACGCCTCTCCAGCACTCTACGCCAGTCCCTCCCGTCAGACGTCCCCGGCATCCGGAAGTTCAACTTTCCCAGACTCCGCCAACAGGGGACCCTCTAGGACAACAAACCACGGAGCTCAGAAGAAGATAACCAGGTGTCGGTTTGCTGGATGTGTGTTGATGACACACGATGTGGAAATAAACATCATTTTATGATGAAGTGTCTTTTAGCCGGGCTATCAGCACGGATGATCTGACAGCGGCCCAATCACACACACTCATCACAAATGAGCCTTTTAAGGTTGCTTCATTCACTGCCGGCGGTGCCAACATGCGCTCCCGCGGCACGAGCAGCCTTTACCTATAAGGCGCTGCATATGAAAGCGCGCACTCAGCTCTCAGCGCCCGCCATTCACGTCAACGTAAACGTGAGACCGC
>NC_056503.1:3780585-3783983 GCF_014905685.2 Nematolebias whitei
ATTTTAACCCAGGTGTCGTCAACATACCTGAACCAATGACTTGGTGGTGTCCCTGAAAAGGACGTCAAGGCTCTCTTTTCTACCTCCTCCATGTACAGGTTGGCAACAATAGGAGAAACTGGAGACCCCATAGCACACCCATGTTTCTGCCTATAATATTTCAGAAAATATTAACTGGATAAATATCTACAACTTTTTTTTAACCTTTATTTAGACAGGTTAATCCCATTGATCCTCTGAGACTCATTTACAAGAGAGACCTGAATTTAACAAAGAGTGATGACAACAAGACAAGAGAATACAATCATAAAAGGAAGCATACAAATTGAGAAGCACAAGTGAAAGAAAAAAACAGCTAGGTTGTAAGGTGATATAGGATACTAAAAACAGGAAAACATTTGTAGCCAACCTAGATGGCTGCCACAGCCAAGAACATAACATAAGCTGGTCAGTTTTATGAATATTGTGCTGAATTTGCTGTGGTTGTGGCTAAGAGTAATTTCAAACATGTTTCTAAGTGCTAGTCTTTGTGCAAGATCTTTACCTAAAACTTCAGCCTCAACCGTGTTTGTCTGTTAGCAAAATATCTCACAGTCTGTTCAATGGATTTAACTGAAACTTTCAGAAAATAAATCCCTGATCATTTTTCTACAACTGCTAAACTATTGGTGTCAATACAATTCAAGATGGCTGCCACAGTCTATCAAAATTGGCAAAGTACAAAATAGCTACAAAGTCAGTCGGTTTTACAGAAATTGAACTACAATTTGTCATGGTAGTAGCTGAGGGTCATTCACAACACGCACTTTGAGCATGAGATTGTGCACGTTACTTTTAAGGTTTGACCAAAACGACTTCAATTTGTCATTTCTCAACATCAAATGATCTTAGTCTAAATCTCTGCTGGGATCGGTGGCGAGTGACAGGCATTCTTTTAAAGAATGATCTTAGACCTTAGACTTTGACCAAAGTCCATAAATTTACACATCTCCTCGGGTACTGAGGTACCTCTGATAGTTTATTGCTGTCACTGTTTACTGTTGTTGTTGTCTGTACTTATATGTTCTGTCTGGAACAGGTCTCTCTTGTAACTGAGTCCTCATGGCTCAGTGAGATTAGCCTGTATAAATAAAGGATGAATTAATACCTATTTGGATCACTTTCCTTAAACATTATGCAACTCGACCTCTTTCTTATCTCTCCCAGCATGATCAGGATGGACCCGTATGGATGGCCGACCATGGCTTCATTTAGTCCGGCTGTTTTAGTTTAGTCGAGAGATGAGATCCGGCCGATGAACAGATTGGATGCCCTGATTCCAATCCATAGCTGAATTACACAAAGACTTCACATTCATTGTAGCAACCATTCATGATAAAGGCTGAAGCACGGCAGAGCTCTTGGTGCCTTGTGTGTGCCGACATACTGTTTTTGTTCTGCCTCTGTGGACGTGATTACTTTATCTAGCATCAGTGAATGTACCACAGCAGCTAGCTGGTGTTGTTTTGGTCTGTTTTCTGAAAACAACTGAATCAACTTGGCAGGTCCTCTAGCGGTGTCTTCCCACATTACCAGTAGATTACCGGTATTTTGTGCTGGCATAAAGTTCAAATTTACCTCACTTGAAAACATATTGGTTAAAACACTGCAGAGACAACTAATAAACCCCTGGTAAGGAAAAATACTGCACATGAGGACATACTATCCTGATGCATGCTCAATAATCCAAGTAGAAAAATCTAACAAGGTTAGGTCAGGTCCTCCGTATTGATTCTTGTTGTTGAAATGTTTTGTCTTTTATCCAAAATACTTCTTCAGTCTGAAGAGCTGCAGTAAACCCAGTAGCTCCTAGCATAGTGGATCAACCAGTTTGCTGCTGACATCCAGAACATGATCAAGGAGGACCATCAGCCCAACAACCGATTGTTAGTGCCCTGGTGGCCGCTTGCTATTCACAGGGGGCTGAGTGTTGATACTAACAATAACATGCATTGTAAGGGGGACAGTTGGACACGAAGGCCTCCACCCCTGTTTAATGATGGACAGGTTCTCTTCACAAAGATGAGGACATACTATTATGCTTTTAAAAGCTTGGAACTTCACCTTCCTCTGTTTTGAATTGATAAAGTTTTCCTGATGGAAAGTGAAACATCTTCAATTAAAGAACAAAAGTTCAGGTATTTTTAAAAAATTATTTTTATTTTTTAATCTAGGGACGAGGACAACCCCACTGCAGTGAAGAAAGAAGTGGTACAGTAGTCCCTTGTTTTTCACAGGGGTTACTTTACCCCCCCCCCCCCCCCCCCGCAATAAGCAAAAAACCGTGAAGTAGGAACTCTATATTTATTTTAGTATATACATATGTATACATACAATATTAGGGCTTTAGAAACCCTTCCCACACTCTTGCAATATTCTAAACGCTTAAATCTATGTAATTTTACCAATATACATATAAGTACAGTATAGTACTGCAAAATTTTACTCACAAACTCTGCAGAACACAGCAGCTCGGGTCCGGTCTGGCTCGGTTCCGGTTCGGCAGACCTACCCTGCAGCGACAAAGCCCACAATGTTCTAAACTCAAACTTACTGTATGTAAATTTAACAACACACATATATGTACTGCACAGTAGCTACGTACTGCAAACAAAACTACACAGTGGTCCTGATCAAGTCCAAATCTGGATGAAAAAGTCCCAGTGAGCTCTGGAGAAAACACCGGACCTCCAAGCATGAGAGGCCTCATGGGCTGACAAGCAGCACTCAGATGGACCAATGAGGCTGGAAGTCCAGTTCTGGTCCAATTCCCAGTCCCAGTTAAAAACAATTCAATTAACAATTAAGTCCTCTTCCAGTTGTGAGTCCAAAAACATTATTTGCTTGACAATTAAAAAATCCTGTTCAATTAATTTCAGTTTATTTATATACAGGTAGCTCCAAGTCACAACAGAAGTCATCTCAGGGCACTGAACAGAAACATTCACACATACATTAAAAAAGCCAATTAGTAAAAGTTATCTAGCTAAGGAAACCATCCTGAGAAAACACAAAGCAGACAGCGGAAAGGAAGAAACCTCCAGCAGAACCTGTCAGGATTTTCAGGCGGGCCAGAAACAAACCCAGTAGTTGCAGGCAGGGACTCAGACTCAGCAGGTAGAAAAAATAAATACTTTAATAATAATAAATTAAAGAGCTGACATGGCAGCATAAACTTACAATGGGAGATAATCAGGACGGGACCCAAACAGACTCAGGACAGGACAACGCAATACCTAACGACGACGCGACAACGAACAAGACTAACCGACAGACTATATACACAGACAAAACAGGACGTGATTACAAACAGCTGGCACGAGACAAGGGTGAAATTAATTGGATAAATGATGAGACAC
>NC_056503.1:3784083-3787736 GCF_014905685.2 Nematolebias whitei
CTGGAGACCATTCATCAGGCCGGGGCCAGTCAGGCAGGCGGCTGAGAGGTTGTCCAAAGAGCCGTACCAACAGGATCAGATCAGACAGGTGGCCGGGAGGCCTTTCAGGCAGAAGCAGGTCAAGCAGGTAACTGGAGAGTTGTCCATTATGCTGGCACAGACCAGGCGGGCAGGCGGCGAGTTGTCCATGAAGCCAGAGCAGACCAGGCGAGCGGGCGGCGAGTCATCCATGAAGCCGGAGCAGACCAGGCGGGTGGCCGGCGAGTCATCCATGACGCCGGGGCGGACCAGACAGGTGGACTGGATGGGACTTAGAGCCTGGGTGGGTCTTGGAAACTGGATGAGGCATGGACCCGAGAGCGAAGACCTCAGGCGGACCAGGAATGAAGACCTCAGGCGAGCCAGGTTCTTCTGTGGTCGGGCCAGGATCTTCTGCGGTCGGGTCAGGAACTTCTGCGGTCGGGTCAGGATCTTACCATACCATACCATAACATACCATACCATACCACTTTATTTATAAAGCACTTAAAACAGCAACAAGGCCAACCAAAGTGCTGTGCAGCCAAAACAACATATAACACACAAAGCAACATACAAACATACATCTTCTGCGGTCGGGTCAGGAGTGAAGACAAAACTGATTCTTTCCCCAACAGCTTACTCCAAAGTGGAACAAACCAGTTATGTTGGTGCTAAGATGGTCTCTTTGCCACGCCCCCTCCTCCATTGCTGGCCCTCTTCCTTGTTGACAGTCGTGTCAAACTGGTTGAAAACAACAAAGTCCATGCTCAATAATCCATAAAACTTCCAGATTGAAGGCAAAAGTTTCAGCACAAAAAAAGATCCAGATGATCTGACTGA
This sequence comes from Nematolebias whitei, assembly GCF_014905685.2. NCBI lineage: Eukaryota > Metazoa > Chordata > Actinopteri > Cyprinodontiformes > Rivulidae > Nematolebias > Nematolebias whitei. The sequence continues at coordinate 3,784,945 of NC_056503.1, forward strand.
AAAATGTTGGACTTTACTGAAACTGTTCAATACACCCACATGCACCGTTACACCATTACTGGACAATGTGTCAGCCTCATGGACAGAAACTGGAAGTTGGTTCCACAAGAGAGGAGCCTGATAACTGAATGATCTACCTCCCATTCTGCTTTTGGAGACTCTAGGAACCACAAGTAAACCTGCAGTCTGAGAGCAAAGTGCTCTGTTAGGAAAATGTGGAACAATAAGATCTGTAATATAAGATGGAGCTAGGTTGTTGAGAGATTTGTAGGTTAGAAATAAGATTTTTAATTCTATTCTGGATTTGACAGGGAGCCAATGGAGAGAAGCTAAAACTGGAGAGAGATGATCTCTCCCACTAACTCCAGTTAAGACTCTGGCAGCAGCATTTTGGATCAACTGAAGACGTTTTAAAGACGTATTTGAACACCCAGATAATAAACCATTGCAATAGTCCAGTCTAGACGTGACAAATGCATGAACCAGTTTTTCTGCATCATTTTTAGATCAGATGTTTCTAATTTTACCGATATTACGCAGGTGGAGGAAAGTGGACCCCTGATAGGCTGGATTAGCCAGGACTGACCACATTTTTAAAAAGCAAAAAAGCATTTTACTCTCTAAAACTACTAAATATTTTAGAGAAATTCCATCTTCATTCTTTTCCTCAAGAAGGGTTCAAAGATTCTGTTGTACAACACGTCAGTTTCCCTTCTATGTCCTTTTCTGTTGTGACGGAGGTGAATACAAAAAGCATGTTTAAATGTCCCCCAAAACAAAACAAAACTCAAAACATTCAGGCATTGTGAAGTTCCAGATAGGCTGAAGCTGAAACAGCTTGTTCAGGATCTAAAAACGTTAAATCTGGTCCTCTAGACATTCAAAAAAAACCAAACCAAAAAAATGTAGATATGTTTCATCTTTCATCTGAAAGACTTCCTCAGTCTGAGGTGCTGTTTTCAGCTCAGTCTTATAAATAGCACCTTCTCATAGTGTATATACCAGTTTGCTGCTGACAACCAAAACCAGATGATCACATGCTCAAGAAGGACCATCAGCCTAACAATGGATCATTAGCACACTGATGGCTGTTTACTACTCACAGAGGGCTGAGTGATACTAGCAATCACAGCATTGTAAGAGGGGGACAGTTGAACCCGGAGGCCTCCACCCCTGTTTAATGATGGACGATTTATTTTCACAAAGATGGCCTCCTTTACTCCTCTCTCAAACCATCGTTCCTCTCTATCCATGATGTGAACATCTTCATCCCTGAAAGAGTGACCTCTGTCCTGGAGATGAGTGTAGACCGCAGAGTCCTGGCCTGACTTGTTCAAGACTTCTCTCTCCTGCAGGACTGTACTCACCAATCTCCATGTGTGCTGCAATCTACTGGTCTCTTCAAATTTTCCAAATTTTTATTTTTATTGTTCAGCTGTGTTTGTTGTTTGTTTGTTTTGAGCACCTGTCCATTGAGCTGTAGTTCTACTCAGGTTTCACCAAAGGTTTTCAAAAGCACCTACGCTTGAAAGTGTCCAGCTGTGCTTTGGTGTCTCGCTGCCGCCTTGGCTTAACAACTCAAGTTCTCAAACACAGTGTGATTCTAGACACCAAGTCAATCAGATGCAAATAACAGACAACACAAACCATAGGAGGCTGTTTAAATAAAAAAAATAAATTATTATAATCCTGTGATGGACTGGAGACCTGTCCAGGGTGTCCCCCGCCCCTCGCACAGTGACTGCTGGATAGGAACACCAGTGACCCCCGCAACCAGAAAGGAAGAAGTGGATAAATGGATGGATGGATGGATGGATGGATGAAAGTCAGGACAAGTATCCTGATGCATGCTCAATAATCAGGACAAGTAACTCATTTTTTCCTCATGATGAAGATATTTGGAAGTTTCCCGATTGGGCCCCTCTGGCCTGACTTTGACAACTGAGACGAAACAAATCCTAATCTGTCATCCAGTCATCCAGTCACTATGTTCTGTTCCCTCATCCCTAAACCCCTCCCCCACAATCCACTCAGAATGTCAGCTGAACTTCAAGGCAGGATTCCCGGCACCAAACACTCTGCTGTGGTTACCGCTGTGGGACAGAACATTGAGTTTCAGGACTAACACACTCCTATGCAAATATATGGATCCTTCCTTTAACTTCACCCTGAGTACATGTATGACTTCACCACAGTTATCACTGAACTCTGGCTGTACTGACTGTTTTAAAGCTGTGCAGGCTGGTTATTATTGCCTGCTGCCATTATTACTGCCTCACTGTGCGTGTGAGTTCTTTAGCTAAATATATCATCAACCTCTGGACAGATTTTATTGAAAGTTTCATAAAGGAATCATTGGTTGTACTTCTACCACAGATTAGCATTTGGAATGAGTCAAATTAAAAATGTTTGCCACAACTAAGTTAACAGACACTAACAACTCTGTCCCATCTCAGCATTTTTGCCAAAATTGTATTAGACAGAAAAATGAATGAAAGGGATCACAAGCAGTGAAGAGGCCAAGCAGTGTGTGTGTGTGTGTGTGTGTGTGTGTGTATTTTTTACCTTGTAAGGCCCATTTTTCCAACAAATACTACATTGTGAGGACCTGGACTTTGAGCTCTTTGTGGGGCCCAAAGCCCAGGCCTCATAAGGAGCAGTGCCATTGGTGGGTTAGGGGTTACATTTAGGGTTAGCTATGTACTGGTAATGGTTAGATTTAGGGTTAGCTATGTACTGGTAATGGTTAGGTTTAGGGTTAACTATGTGGCTTAGGGTTAGCTATGTACTGG
>NC_056503.1:3787746-3799019 GCF_014905685.2 Nematolebias whitei
AGGGTTAGCTATGTACTGGTAATGGTAGGCTTAAGGTTAGATTTGTACTGGTAATGGTTAGGGTTAGGGTTCGCTATGTACTGGTAATGGTTAGGTTTAAGGTAAAGGTCAGGGTTAGGCATCCTTCTCCTACTTCCTACATCCTTCTTGCAGCGGTGTACTAAACCATGTTGGTGTTTACTATATTTATTTTGGACCTTGTAAATATTATATTTCTTTTTCACTTTTTGGTACTTTATTTTATACTTTTATTGCATGCTTCTTTTTTTTGTGAGTCAAAATAGTTCTTCTCTTCCTGAACATTTCATTGCATTGTTGACCTTGTCTTAACCTGCACATGACAAATAAACAATAAAGTAAACTTAGGCTATACAGTAGAAATTCATGAAAAATTAATGGAAGCCAATGCAAAGTCTGTAAAGATAGAAAGACAAACGTGTGTGTGTGCATGCTGGGGGTTTAACTGAGGTATGCAGCCCCTCCCTGGCTCCCCCTGGCTCTCTTAATGACTTCCAGACAACAGGCCGTGTTCCCGTCATAATTTCTGTGGAAACAGGTTAATAAGTGCTGGACCGGTGGGACGGCACACTGCTGCTGCCCCCGGAGATTAATAGAACTCAACTCCACGAGTTGATGGACTCTAAGGTCGCCTCCTTGACTACGTCAGCTAAATCCACCCTGGGAATACTTGGATTTCATTTAGCTGCACTCCAGCTTCAGTGTTTCAGAGCACGGCCCAAAGGGTACTGCTTTTGGGAAGTGAGTGATGTGCTGTGAAAGGGTGATGTTTCAGAAGATGGGAGTACCTGAAGGATTTAGGTTTTGTCTGACCTGTAGTCTCCCACTACAGAAGGATGACCTTGACATTACATCTGCTTTGGGCATTTTTCTAAACATCTGTCAGTCAATGAGAGGAGGAAACTGTTCTTTAAACTCTCCAGATTCCTGACAGACAATGCATACTTTACAACCTTGTCAAACCCTTTGATTTTATATTTGAATGCCAGAAAGTTCATCACTATACCTAACTAGTTTAGGTAAAATAAATGCACAAATCTCCTTGGGCAATAATCATCGGTTTGCTTATTTAGCAACTTTTTTATTTTTTGTGTGTTTTGTTGAAAAAAGAAAACTGGGTTGTTAATATCTACGTTTAGTTGTAGGTGTATGTTGTAACTGTTTAAAAAAAAGGAAAACTGAAAAAATAGGATACACTGATTTACTTTACATCGCCATGAACACACTATCCCCAATCTGAAACATGGTGGGGGTAGCATCATGCAGTGGGGATGCTTTTGTTCAGAAGAGACAAGGAAGCTGGTCAGAGCAGATGAGAAGATGGAAGGAGCTGAATTTAGCACAATCCCTGAAGAAAACCTGTCAGAGACTGCAAAAGACTTGAGACTGAGGTGGAGGTTCACCTTCCAGCAGGACGAGCTGAAACATCCAACAGAACGGTTCAGGTCAAAGAATATTCAGGTATCGGGATGGACAAGTCAAAGTCCAGACCTAAATCCAATAGAGAATCTGTGGCAAACCTTAAAAAATACAGATTACTAATATTCTACATCCATTTGGTAGAGCTGCTGCCTCTCAGTGAAAAGGTTGCCGGTTCAAATCCTGGCCAGGGATCAGAGAGAGAGAGAGAGAGAGACCCGAGATACAAAAGAAAGAAGGGGTAAAGATAATGGATGGATGAAATCTGATTGAGCTTCAACTGTCTTACAAAGGAGCACAAATGTCAGTCCTTAGATGTTCAAAGGATAACCCCATGAAGGCAGCTGAAACTGAAACAAATCGTGGTTCTACATATTGACTCAGATTTCAAATGTCAACACCCTTTTTAGATTGGTAAGAAAAATTAATTCCTTCATGCACTGCTTTGTCTTGGTCTGTCACATGAACTCTCCATAAAATATATTAAAGTCAGAGAGAGAGTCAGAGCCAGAGATTCTTTATTGTCATTCGCACCTCATGTGGTACATGTGGGAGAGTGAAATTATGTACACGGGGTCCCAGTTACATCCAACAATAAAATGTAAAAGAAAAACAGTAATAACATCTAAGATATGAACTAAGAAAAACATACTTTGTAAACTAAATATACACTAAGCACTCATAGCATAAAAACATCACGTCAAACATCAGCACGAACCTGAAAACGAGTCCATGTAAGCAGATGAGCACGCATGAACACATCAGCATTGAAACAGATCAGCAGCAACATTGAAACAGATCAGCAGCAACATGAAACAGATCAGCAGCAATATGATGTGATTTATCACAGTGATTATCCTGGTTAGAGATTCATGAGTCTAACAGCCTCAGGGTAGAAGCTGTTCCTCAGTCTAGTGGTTCTACACTTAATGCTCCTCAACCTCCTTCCTGAGGGGAGTGGGGCAAAAAGTGTGTGTGCTGGGTGAGTGGGGTCCTTCATGATGCAGGTGGCCCTCTTCCTGCATCTGGAGGTGTAGATGTCTGTGATGGTGGGGAGGCTGACTCCAACATCTTCTGTGCAGCCTTCACCACTCTCTGCAAAGCTTTTCTTTCTGCAGCTGTGCAGCCTCCATGCCACACGTTGATGCTGGAGCACAGGATGCTCTCCACTGCACACCTGTAGAAGGAGGTGAGGACTGAGCTTCCCAGACCAGCTCGCCTCAGCCGTCTGAGGAAGTAGAGTCTCTGATGAGCTTTCTTCATCAGGCTGGTGGTGTTGTTGCTCCAGCTGAGGTTGTTGTTCAGGTGCACACCCAAGTACTCGTAGCTGGAGACCACTTCCACAACTTGTAGAAAAAGTAAAGGGTCTTTATCATTCACAAAACCATTTATTCATGGATTTTATTTGATATCATATTTATTTTGCAAATAAGTACTAAAGTTAGACAGGGAAAAACAAACACATCCCAACCTGGAACTTACAGGATGGCTGCCACATTAAATCCACTATTTTTGTGTTCCTCTCCCCTGAAGGTCTGGAGAAGCTCAACTGTCACCCTGATAATACGAGACAAACAGATGAAGGCATTATTCTGAGAAATTAAGAAAAAACAAAGGTGTAAGGAAAGAAAGAAAAATTTTGTACTTTCAGGAAGCCATTCCCAGTCCACACCTGAGTCCCTAACACACAGACCCACTTTGAGAACGGTGAGTATGTTCTCATTGGATATCTGGAAACACAACAGACTCAAAGAAAGGGTTGAACTTGGAAACTGTAAATACCACAAATAGTGTTTACATGCCATTTAAAAACGAGGATAAAAATTATATACAGTTAATTACAGAATGATGTGCAAAAACAAAAAAGATCCAAATTTATTGTTTAGTTGAGTAAGACGTTGTTCTTTTGTCTTTATCACCTGCTGCCATGAAAGGTGGTACATATTGTAGCTGTGTGCGGGTTGAGGGAATGGGAAGTCGTTTTTCTGTTAGTAAAATATTTCATAACCCAGGTAACAGATTGTAATGAAACTGTCAGAAAATAACCATTTAACATACATCTTATATGGTTCATTTTCAAATGGCTGCCACAGTCAATTTTATAAATATTCAGCTAAAATTTGATGTAGTGGTAGCTGAGGATCATTCTAAACACAAACTCTGAGCACTAACAGATCGCTACATCATGTGTTCATCATGTTATTTTCAAGGTTTGACCAAAACGACTAAAACACTCATTTTTCAAACCAAGATAATTTAAGCTTTAAAACGTTTATCGAAATTTATCTAAGAAGTAATTTTTTCTAAGTTTGAAACTTTGGCATGAAAGGTGGTGATTTAATGTTTTCCTTCCAGGACTGGAATGCCAAGCATTTAATTATCAAACTGTGTATGTTTTTCTGAGTTATACTTTTTATCTTGCTAAATATTTAGCTTGAGCCTGGCCGGTTGGATAGTTTGTGTGTGTGTGTGTGTGTGTGGTCATGCAGGTGTGTATATGTGTGGCTGGCGATGGCCATTAAGGCTCTCCATTGCCCTGCTTGATTCCAGATGTTTATTTTTGACCATTGTCTCACTCGTCCTCCTTTTCCTTTATGTTCAATAACAATTTCCACCTAAATGTCTTATCCTTGATTCTTCTTTTGTTTGATGCCACCGTATTTGCAATTGTTTGAGTGTATGCATGTATAAGCTGTGAATTCACATTTGTACTGTGATAAACTGTTCCTTTTTATTACTACTCTTAATGTTTGTTTTACACACACACGCACACACACACACAGGTTTGTTTTGCTATCTTTATGGGGCCTTTGCATTGACTTCCATTCATTTTTCATTCATTTCTATAGCCTAACCATGACCTTTATCCTTAACCTAACCATTACCAGTACATACCTAACCCTAAACCTAACACATCCTCAATTCACACCTTAGTCCTAAACCTAGCCCCTAACCCACCAACGGGACTTCTTCTTACGGGGCCCGGGCTTTGGGCCCCATAAGGAGCAGTTGGTCCTCACAATGAAGTATAAGTTGGAAAAATGGGCCTCACAAAGTAGCATAAACAAGGACACACACACACACACACACACACACATGTATGAGTTTAAATCTGTGCAGAGTGAGATGAAATCTCTATATTCTTTACATCTTTTTATGTTTGTTTTAAAGTTTTCAGCTTTAAAATTGTTCCAGTTCAAACGCAGCTAGTGACTAAAATTGCTTTTACTCTGTTTCTCAGATCCTCGTTAACTGCTGTCATCAGTCTGCCAGCTCCTTATCCACATCTCACCTCTTTCTCTACAAAGTCTTTAATAAAGTGTCAGTGATGAAGACGACATTGACAGCTTAACAATGTCTACTGACCAAACCCAGGATGTGGTGCTCACCCTGCAAACTCTTGCGCCCCCCCCCCACCCCTTTAAACAGACTTCTCTGTGCAGGGAACATTATCCTAAAACAACAGGCGATGATCTGGCTTTGTGAACACTACAGCCACACTTCAGTTTCACTTTAATAAGAAAATACAAAAGATCAGAAAAACACAACTGAAGGAGCTCAGTCCAATAAATCAAACACAAAAATTCTGAATTCATCAGGCGAGCAATGCAAAAATAAATTCTGGCATGAAAAGCACAAGGATATATGGTGACAAGAATCTAGTGGAGAACATTTTATAATCAAGAAAGTGATGTGCAACAGATTTCAGGTGTGTTCAACAATAAATTACCGTAAATTACAGTGTCCAAAGAGCAAAGCAAAGAATAATGAGAAGGCACTGAAAAACATAAAAAACGCAAATCTTAAAAAAATGAAGAAAATAAATAAATTCCATCCATCCATTATCTTCCGCTTGTTCTGCAGTCAGGTCACGGGGGCAACAGCTTGAGCAGGGAAGCCCAGACATCTCTTTTCACAGCCACCTCTTCCAGTTCTTCTGGTGGACACCAAGGTGTTCCCAGGCCAACGGAGAGATAGAACATGTCCAGTGTGCCCAGGGTCTTCCCAGGGGTCTCCTCCCAGTCAGACATGCCCCAAGCACCTCCCTAGGGAGGTGCCCAGGGGGCATCCTTACCAGATGCCTGAACCACCTCAACTCGTTCCTCTCGATGCAGAGGAGCAGCAGTTCTACTCCCAATCTCTCTCAGATAACTGAACTTCTGACTAGGGGTGGGCGATTTGGTTCAAATATAATATTGTGATATTTCAGAGCATTTTGACAATAACGATAAATTTTGTGATATAACAAAAAAAAAACAAACAGAAATCATAGTTATTCATTTGACAAAATTAATTTAACATGTTGCTTTGCCGTATTATATAAAAACTTTAAAAAACAAAACAAGAGTTAATTTTACTGCAATTACTTTATTTAGTAAAATATTCAGTCTAAAAGTATAAAAATAAAAAAGAACCTTCTGTTATTTAGATTGAAAAAGTCTGCACAAAATATAGATCAACAAAATCCACCACAAAACTAAAGTGCAGGTGCACTTTCCCAAATAAACTAAATAAATAAAAATTGAAGTTTGTTAGGCTGATTGGTAACTCTAAATTGTCCCTAGGTGATAGTGAGAGGGTGAATGCTGTTTGTCTCGTTTGTCTCCATGTGGTCCTGTGATGGACTTGCAACCTGTCCAGGGTGTACCCCGCCCCTCGCACAGTGATTGCCGGACATGGGCACCAGCGACCCCCGTGACCCAACATGGAAGAAGCGGGTAAAAGATAATGGATGGATGGAAATTAAAGCTTAAGATCTGTTGAGCATAAATTAACATACAACAAAAAATATGTTGCCTTTAAATGAGGGGTAACTTCCACAAATTGTCACAAGGTGTCTTCAGCTGACCCTAAAGCTTGTGGTGTTTCAGCTTCCTCTATTCCTGCAGGAATTATTCCATTCCTCTGACTGCTCAGTCTTTTTTCTTGGTCCATGGACTGTGGAACTATGGGTCAACAGACACAGCTGAGCTGCGTTTGTACTGGCAGTTTAGAGTGTGGGGGGAGGGAGGCTCAGTGTAAGGGAAGAGGCAGCGTGAGCAATGCCTTTAGATTTTTAGCTATATAGCATGTGGCTAGCTTAGTGTTAGGCTAGTACCGGTGGAGTGGTGGGGAGTACGCAGTTTGGTTCGGTAGTTTGACGCACTGGGTTCCGTTAATGGGGGTGGCGTGGCCCGCTTGTATAATGGTAGGGGAAACACTGACGTACTTGTGTCATGAAATTAGCATATCATGATGTAATTTATTTTCCCGGGCAAGTTTTTTTTTTACCGGTATTATTGAGAATGATATGATATGGCCTAGCCCTACTTCTCACCTGATCTCTAACAGAGAGTCCAGCTACCCTGCGGTGGAAACTCATTTCAACCGCCTGTGTCCACAATCTCATTCTTTCGGTCACTACCCAGAGCTCGTGACCATAGATGAGGGTAGGAACTTAGACTGACCGGTAAGCAAAGAGCTTTGCCTTATAGGTCAGCTCCCTTTTCACCACAACAGACTGGTACAGAGTCCTTATGCTCCATTGTTCCCTCACTTGTGAACAAAACCCCAAGATATTGAACTCCTCCACTTGAGGCAGAACATCACCTTCGACGTGAAGAGAGCAATCCACCCTTTTCCGGTTGAGGACCATGGCCTCAGATTTTGAGGTGCTGATTGTCATCCCAGCAACTTCACACTCAGCTATGAACTGCTCCAGTGAGAGCTGAAGATCACAGCACAATGATGTCAACAGGACCACATCATATGCAAAGAGCAGAGATGGAATCTTGAGGCCACCAAACCAGAAACCCTCTGCCCCCTGGCAAAACCAAGAAATTCTGTCCATAAAAGTTATGAACAGAATCGTGACAATAGGCAGTCCTGGTGGAGTCCAACTTTCACCCTGAAGGGGTCCGACTTACTACCGGCAATGCAAACCAAACTTTCACATCACTTATATAGGGACCGAACAGCCCATAACAACGGGCCCCCAATCCCACACTTGCGGCGCACCCCCCACAGTTTACCTTTTCCAAGTCCACAAAACACATGTAGACTGGATAGGCAAATTCCCATGACTCCTCAAGGACTCTAGTGAGGGTAAAATGCTGGTCCAGTGTTCCACAACCAGGATGGAATCAGGAAAACAGGAACCACTACCCAAGTCTGCCAATCCAGTGGCACTGCTCCAGATGTCCACACAATGTTTCAAAGGCATTTCAACCAAGACAGCCTTGCAGCATCTAGAGCCTCGAGGAACTCAGGGTGAATCTTATTTACCCCTGAACTCCAGCCACCATGGAGATCTTTTACTACCTTGGGGACCTCAGCCCCACTTATGGACAGACCAACTCCAAAGTCTCCTGATTCAGCTTCCTCCATGGTAGGATTGATAATTACCAAGAAACTTTTCTTCCACCTCCCAACAATGTCATTGGTTGAAGTTAATAGCACCTAACCCTCACTAAACACAGTGTTGATTAAGTGTTCTTTTTCCCACCTCAGCCATTTGATGGTTTAAGTGCTGCCCTTATTGTTTAGATAAGAAAAGGGGAAGAAAACATAAGGAAAGATATATAAAAAAGATATTTCAGACCAAATCCTTGATAGGGCACGGTTTGAGGCATTAAAAAAAATCTACCACAGCAAAGCAATATAAATCGACATAATACATACACATATGGAGTGGGTAGGGGATCCCAGCATGGCCGCCAGGTGAGCGACGCAGCCCTTGGCGCCTTCGCATCTCCTAGGTTTCTATGCCAGGGAAGGCGAGGGAGGCCAGTGGAGACGTTGAGTTTGAGGGAAGCTCGTAGCACAGCACAGTCCAGAGCCCCCCCCCCCCCCCCCAGTCATAGTCCTGATAAGATGTGTTTGTTTATCAGCCAGCTCGGTTGAGTTCTGTCACAGCTCCATGACCTTGGGGAAGGGAGGGAGTGGGGAGGGGGACAGAGTGTCTTTGTTTGTATAGCATCCAAGGAGGAATTGAGATAGTCTGCCTTCCAAGGCTTGGTCCAGATTCAGATAACAACATTGTTTTGGGTCAGGCTGAACTCGTGAATTTCCGTGTCTGCCTTACAGTCTCACTAGTACATTCTCTCATGGCGACTCCAAACAGCCAAATTTGAGTACTTACTTCGAAGTCGAGCTTACAACTTCTCCAAGATTTATTCCTTCCAATCGTTCATGGACACTGCCAGAAAGTTCTACAGTCCTGATAAGGATCAGCCTGCTCAGCTTTGATACAACACCACATATAGTTCACACAGTCTGAGTGCTGCCAAGCTCAGCACATTCTCCACATTCCAAGCAACTTAAACAGCTGCTGATGTTTCTGAATTTGTCGACAATCCAGATTTCCACCAACTCCAAACAGTAGAATCCAGTTATCATAGATCCAATTATGTTTCCATCAAGGTAAGAGGGTTCGCCTTCAACCTGACTACCTGTTGAGAAAAATTGATCAGTTTTGTTGAGAGACCAACCAATCAAATCCATCATTAACAGTTCAGAAGGCATGCAGAAAAGAGGCTCCGTAAGAGGTTCACAAGACAAAAGAGTAAAGCAGGGATGGTGCGAGGGACAGAGCAGAGGAGGATGTGTCTGCCTTCAACCGAGAGCAAGCAAGAAAAAATAGGACTTATTCTTCAGCTTCACAGCAACCTTAACTCAGTATGTTCGAGGATGGCCACTTTGAGAGGCACCAACAACATTGTGGCTACAGCTCTGTGCAGGTGCCTCTACAATTGTGGTGTAGAACATGGCCCACTCGGACACAGTGTCCCCCATCTCAGCTCGGATGCATTTAAATATCTCTTGGAAGAGTGAGTTAAAGATCTTTTTTATGTGTTTTTTTCTGCCAGGCATGCCCAGCAAACCCTCACTACACCTTTGGGTCTACTGGGTCTGTCTGGCATCTTCCCAATGTCATCTAAACCAACTCACAATCTGGTGGTGAACAGTTGACAGCCCATCTCTCTTCACCCGAGTGTCCAAAGCATATGGCTGTAAATCAGATGACACGACTACTAATTCAATCATCGATCCACACCCTAGTGTCTTAGTGCCATGTGCACTTATGGACACCCTTATGTTCAAACATGGTGTTTGTGTTGTACAAAATGTGAGCACAGAAGTCTAACAACAGAACACTGCAAATCAGAGAGGCTGTTCATCAGAATCATGCTCCTCCAGTTCACACTGTAATTACCCACATGGGCATTGAGGTCCCACAGCAGAAAAAAGGAGTCCACAGCTAGAGCATCTTCCAGCACCTTCGCAAAGAACTCCAAAAAGGCACCCAATTCTTATGTCACCTCCTACAGGTGGTGAGCCCAAAGGAAGGCAAGCTCGTGTTGCTCATTTGTGCTGAGCTCGACCAGGCCCCATGGGTAGAGACATGGTCACCAGGCACTCTCTGACAAGCCCCTCCTCCAAGCCTGACTCCAGTGAGGGGCCCCAGTAATCCACTTCCAAACAAGTGATACTGAGCTTCTTGCCATTGTCTGTCCATAGAAGTTTTTGGAATCACTCTTTGTCTGGCCTGTCACCTAGGACCAATCTACCTTGGAGACCATACCAGGGACGATTTCCCCCAACAGCATAGCTCCTAGGATCATTCAGGTGCTCAAACTCTACCAGGATAAGATGGTTATTCAAGGAGGAGCAAACACAAATTTCCTCTGAGCAAATGCAATTTTAGACCAACAAAAAACTATGCATCATCTGGGAAGTGTGTAAGCACTCAGAGTATGTGTTGTGAATCCCTCAGATACTGCCACACCATGTTTTAGGCCACTATCTGTGAAATTAACTTAGTTGTATCCATCCAGCCATCCATTATCTTTTACCCGCTTCTTCCATTTTGGGTCATGGGGGTCGCTGGTGCCCATGTCCAGCAATCACTGTGCGAGGGGCGGGGTACACTCTGGACAGGTCGCAAGTCCATCACAGGTACACATAGAGACAAATGAGACAAACAACCATTCACTCTCTCACTCACACCTAGGTACAATTTAGCGTTACCAATCAGTCTAACATGCATGTTTTTGGTCTGTGGGAGGAAACCAGAGTACCCGGAGAAAACCCATGCATGCACGGAGAGAACATGCAAACTCCACCCAGAAGGCCCCCGGACCGGGGTTTGAACCAGGGACCTGCTCATTGTCCCGCTGTCCTCGCTGAGAGGCAGCAGCTCTACCAGTTGCGCCACCGTGCTGCCTTTAATTATATCCATTTTGAGGTTTTCTAAAATTTGTTAGCTGCAGTGGCCAATTTGAGTTGGATTCACTTTAAAACTTAAGTTATAGATGAACATTCAGTGAGTACTTTCAGAAAGTTTCAATAAATTATTTTCATGCGTTTCCTGAGGTACTCTGCTAACAGACAGACACACAAACACAGTCATAGACAAAAGCAATCATCATTTGTCTTTGTCGTTCAGCAGTAGGATACAATAATTCAAAATAAAATAGAATAAAATAAAAACCTTCTGAACACTGCTGGTTTTAATTAGACATGAAATACAGGCATGTACATAAGTTCAACTAGGATAATAGCATTTATGACTGTTTTACCTTCAAACTTTTTCATATTTTTTCCATCTCAGCTCTAATACACAGGGCTTTCCCATTTTCCATGGTCTCACTATTTTTGTGCCCATATTTTATTGAGTTGTATTAATAACCCAGTGACGCAGTTTCAGGAAGGAGTGGATTGTTCTAGGAAGGCATAAAAGGAAGCGTTTGTAAGCCACACAGTTCTGATACTGGAAAGGGAACTGGACTTTGCATATATGAGTGTTTTTATTCAATAGATCACAGAAATATAGAAATAGCTGATAAAAAACAAGT
>NC_056503.1:3799119-3803638 GCF_014905685.2 Nematolebias whitei
GAGTTGGATTCACTTTAAAACTTAAGTTATAGATGAACATTCAGTGACTACTTTCAGAAAGTTTCAATAAATTATTTTCATGCGTTTCCTGAGGTACTCTGCTAACAGACAGACACACAAACACAGTCATAGACAAAAGCAATCATCATTTGTCTTTGTCGTTCAGCAGTAGGATACAATAATTCAAAATAAAATAGAATAAAATAAAAACCTTCTGAACACTGCTGGTTTTAATTAGACATGAAATACAGGCATGTACATAAGTTCAACTAGGATAATAGCATTTATGACTGTTTTACCTTCAAACTTTTTCATATTTTTTCCATCTCAGCTCTAATACACAGGGCTTTCCCATTTTCCATGGTCTCACTATTTTTGTGCCCATATTTTATAGAGTCGTATTAATAACCCAGTGACGCAGTTTCAGGAAAGAGTGGATTGTTCTAGGAAGGCATAAAAGGAAGCGTTTGTAAGCCACACAGTTCTGATACTGGAAAGGGAACTGGACTTTGCATATATGAGTGTTTTTATTCAATAGATCACAGAAATATAGAAATAGCTGATAAAAAACAAGTGCATGCTCAATAATCCAGGTATACAATCCAACAATTTTCAGTCAGGTCATCTGGACAGTTTCTTGTTTTTTGCTGAAACATTTCACCTTCCATCTGGAAGACTTTATCAGTCAAGGAAACACACAACACAAAACTGATTTTTCCCCCAAACAGCTTACTCCAAAGTGGAACAAACCAGTTATGTTGGTGCTAAGATTGTGTCTTTGGCACGCCCCCTCCTCTCCTGCCGGCCGTCTTCCTTGTTGACTGTCATGTCAAACTAGTTCAAAACCTTGACTGATGAAGCCTTCCGGATGGAAGGTGAAATGTTTCAGCAAAAAAAAGAAACTGTCCAGATGACCTGACTGAAAATTGTTGGATTGTATACCTGGATTATTGAGCATGGACTTTTTGTATTGGTTTTGAATCATGCATTTTAGGCTGATTGGTAACTAAATTGCCCCTAGGTGTGAGTGTGGATGGCTGTTTGTCTCCATGTGTCCCTGTGATGGACTGGAGACCTGTCCAGTTGTCTCCCACCTCTCACACAGTGATGGCTGGATATGGACACCAGTGACTCCTGTGACCCGTAAAGGAAGAAGCGACTAAAAGATGATGGATGGATAGATGGATGTTTGAATGGATGGAATTAATACTCAATGACCCATCTTTCCATTTTGCAATAGATGATACTTGGTCACCTTCCTGAATAAGATCTTTTTATCCTTGTACCTCAGACTGGCCGAGAAGCTAGGTCTAGGAAGAGTTTGGTGTTTCCAGAATTCTTCTATTACAGATGATGTGGATCACTGTGCTTTTTCCATACAGCAAATTTATTTCTAAACGTTCTCAGCTCTGTGCCTCAATATAATCCTGCCCTGGAAGTCTACATACAATTCTTTGAATCTGATATCTTAATTTTTTTTCCTCTGATAATGACTGTTGGGACCTGATACAAACCAGTGTGCCTTTTGAAATCTTGTCCAATATACTGAATTTCTCACATTTTTATCTGTGGACTCCAATTGAGTTGAAAAAAGTTTTTAAAAAGTACTAAAACACAACTGGACTTCTATTCTGTAGTTATAGATGTTTTGCTTTTTGTCTGAGGAGCTTTATCAAGTCAAAACTGGAGAATGTGGAGTTCCAAGTCTTAAACTGAGATGTTATGTTTATGAAGCAAAATTCACATGCAGATAATATTCCCCTCTGGAGAGTCATTAGAGTTTCTGTCTGGCTCACAAAGAGATGTTTGGTTACATGTTTAAAGATGTGAATTAGAATCAAACTGACTGGGAATCAAGCCTAAATGCTGCATTGTAAGTTTTAGAAAGATAAATTCTGAGACATCCTCCTCTATTTTTTTTATGTACCGGTAAATGGTTTTCCAACATCTGTCTTCTCGGTCCAAAATATGAACATTTTGGTCCTTTAAAAGTTTTCTTTATGCTTGAGGTATAGGTGCGCAGCTGAGCTGAGTCTTGTCCTGACACAGCTTTAACTCAAGTGCTGAATTAATTTGCTGTCAAAAGAATGAGTCTGGTGTGCATAGCATCTGTGGAAAGCCTGATTGTGGAGCTATCACACTTTGAACAACAAAGACTCAACGTGATGTGTGGTTTGATGTTAAGCTTGAGAAAATGTGCACAGCTATCAGCCCTGCACTGTTGACCTCAGCAGTGTTGTTCTGTGCTAAACAGGCTGATCATCAACACTCTAACCTCTGTGTATCTGTTTGACAGGGACACATGGAAAGTTGCAGCCCATGTAGCTCAGCAGCACTGAGTGTCAAGAGTTAGAGATAGAAGTGTCTGCTGAGGACAGCGATTAGTTGTTCCTTTTTGGTGGGTTTGGTTCAGAGCGAGTGAAGAACATCTCTGCTGCAGCAAGCATGTTCAGAAAGGATTAGGGGCAATTTTTTCCATCTCCGAGTATGTTGCTGATGTCTTTAATGAAACTTAGAAGAATAGATAGAAGCATAGATAAGCATTCATTATAGTTGATCAAAAGTTAAAATTTTAGATGATTAATTTACTAGCTTTTAAAACTTGTGTAGTCACCACTGTGGAAAAAGTACTTCTCCCACCATTAAAGGTCAAACATGACGTACATTTCCCATCTAAAACAGCTGGTGTTGGTAACTCTGACTATGTTTTCCAGAGCCCTGAACGAGAAGAGCCAATAGAAGTTGACCCAGTCCCGACACAGAATGGACCGGAGAACGGGCATGCTGCATCAACAGGTAATCACACAAGGGTGTCACAAAGAAACATTACAAGTTATCTCTATATTTAGGTTTTACTTGTATACAGTATCTCATGATGAGACGCCTGTATGTGGTGCTGCACAATATTATTCCGCGTTTCTGTGTATTATTGATGGATTCTGTAGTCGGGGCATCATAATGACAGTATTAAAAGGTTGGATAAATTCAGGGAGGCCGCCATTGAAGGCTTAGGTGTAAGATACATGGCCTGCCACTGCTATAGGGTATACACACAAAAGATACAAGGGATTCTTTGTGTCAAACAAACCAAAAAAGGTGTTGTCCAGAACATATTCAGTTTGGTTAAAAAAAAAAAGTTTTCTTTTTACTTCAGCTTATTAATAGTAAGGATTCAATAAAACCACTGGAAATTAAAATTACATAACTTTTTTTTTAGATTAAGATAAAAACCACATTTTCTGTAGAGGAATGTTTAAATAACTAGTGGTGCAGAGTAATTATTTAAAGGTACTACTGATAATAAAAGACTACAACAATCAGAATAAGCTTTATTATCATTGTTCTGAAATAGTGAGATTATGTTTGTACAGTCGTCTGAAAGATGGGCAGAGCACGTTGCTGCTGCTCCTAAGAGCGCAGCCCTTATTCTTTTAGATGGGAAAGGCCATGAGGAGAGGATAGTGGTGTTACAAAAAAGAGCTCTTCACACCTTGTTTTAGCACCCAGTTGGCTTTTTATCCTGTTACACTGGTATACAGAAGACTAGATTCATCTACTGGAGCTGGAGAACAGTAATTAATGACACAGACACTGAAATGGTTTTCTGATGGTACCGTGTATTATAATAAACAAAAAAGCAATAACAAAAATGTGTAAAATGAATAACCAACAAAAATAAACCGAATACCACAAAGTATGTACAAATTGCTGCAGCGGTTATTGTTCTTAAGTGCACTTAAATACTATTGCAAAAGACAGACATCAAATCAATGCCAGAGAACAAAAATAAGGAAAAGTCCATCATCAACTGTGCCAACGATCCAGGTCTTTGACAACTAACTTTCCCCAAGTATGAGTTTGTAAAGTTTCGAATGTTCATGGAGTTTTAAGAGTTCATAAGTTGAAGCATGAAGAAATGTAGTTTGAAGAATCCAGTGTGTTGGAAGCTGTTTTTATGAGGCAAAGCTAGTTTAAGGAGATGGGGCCTTAGGCTGCATCAGCCTCCTACCAGACCATGGGAAGAGTTCACTTGCAGGCTGGGATTCTGTACTCCCAGCTGTGCAGTTGGTTAGCTCGCCATCCACAAACCTCCAAGCTGACTGACAAGGTTTGAGGAAATCCAAGTTCATTCAAGTCCATCCAAGTCCACCTGGCCTGTATTAGACAAACACGACTTGTAAGGTTCTATAAATCAAGCTAATAAAACCCAACTTTAATAAAAGCTTGACCATGTGTACCCATAACATAAATACAAAATAAAACTAATAAATCCCAAATTCCAAATAAATACATTATTAATATTTACAATGGAATACTACTATTCAGTGTTTGCACACAGAACAAAGCAACAAATAATCAATAATAGGCATACAATGCAATACAAACAGTATTGGTCCTGCTAAAAGCTAAGCACTAGCAGCTAATGCTAAAACAAACAATTCAGACTCACCAATACCAAGATAATTTCAGACTTAAATGGATGAAAACGTCCCTCTGTGTGTTAATCGTCCGAACTAAA
>NC_056503.1:3803738-3805661 GCF_014905685.2 Nematolebias whitei
GACTCACTGTGGTGAGACCTGAAGAGAGAAACACAGGAAGAAGAAGAAATAACTGAGTCCTTCATAAAATGTTATCTGAACACTAACATCTCACAAGATGTCGCAACTTTGCATGAGATCATCATGCATAGTTTTATTTGACCAAAACCAGAGGTGGAAAGGGAACTAAAAAAATTACTCAAGTAAAATATTTGTTGAAATCTTACTCAAGTCTAAGTAAGGTCACTTGTGTAAAAATATACCGGCACTCAAATAAAAGTAAAAAGTCACTAATTTATTTATTTATTTTTTACTTAGAGTAAATGTTGCTTAGTTACTTTTTTATTCTGACAGCAGGGGCACATCTTTACTGTGATGCATAAAGGACAGGAAGAAAAATGTTTTCCTCAAATGAGCTCTTAAATAGAATTAAGAGCCTTGGCTACTAAACTTCTCCTTGAATCACCACCTTATCGTGGTGGAGGAGTTTGTGTGCCTGAATGATCCTTGGAGCTATACTGTATGCAATTTTAATTACCCCTGGTAGGGTCTCCCTAGGCAGATTGGTTCTCTGTAACAGGCCAGACAGAACGATTCAGAAGACTTTTATGGACAAACAAAAACAAGGAACTTAGTGTCCATTGCCCATACTGGGTTACTGGGGCCCCACCTAAAGCCAGGCTTGGGGAAGGGGCTCGTTGGTTGGTGCCTGGTGACCGGGTTACTACCTATGGGGCCAGGTTGGGCTCATCCCAAAGGAGAAACATGGGTTTGCCTTCCTGTGGGTCCACCACCTACAGTGCAGCATGTGAGAACAGGTGTTTTTGGTATTTTTGTGCTTTCAAAGTGGAGACAGTTTAGTTAGTGGATGAGTACAGACACACTTCTGCCCTCTCTTTTCCAGAAGCTGTTCCGTGAGGCTTTAAGCATGGCAAAGTAAAAATTTAGCTACAATTCTCGCAAACACCAGAAAATATGTCTATTTCATTACTTAACAGCCTACATTTCATTCAAGCCAAATAAGCTCCAGATTAATAAAGTACAGCTTCAACATGACATGATTTGAAAACCACGTAATGCTGAAAAAGATCCCACGTGTTTCACTCATCAGAATTATGGACGAGACACTGAGTGACGCTACAACAAGTTGGATTGTTTCACGTCTGTTCATTCTGATCAGCTGATCGTCCTTTCTGCCTCAATGTGTTTCTCTGCAGAACATCGACATCCAGAACTTCTCCTCCAGTTGGAGCGACGGGATGGCCTTCTGCGCTCTCGTCCACTCCTTCTTTCCTTCAGAGTTTGACTACAACTCTCTGTCGCCCGCCGACAGGAAACACAACTTTGAGCTGGCCTTTAGGATTGCAGAGTGAGTTTCAGAAATGTGAAAATATTCAAATGGAGCAACAAACGTAGCATAAACAAATACTAATAATGGGAGGAGGTTTTTCTAACTCATATAGAAGTGAAAGAAGATGCAGTACAGATGTAGTTTAAAACTAGAAAAATTGCATTTCCTGCGAAAATGCAGTGTTTATGCTTATTACTGAAGAACTTGCAGAAAAACAGCTGAAATCTACAAAGTAGTTGAAATGGAAGAACAAGGCTAAGTTAACAGAAAAGAGCCGAAAGAACACATATTTTCTGAATTAAGTTTAAATAAACAGAAATTAGCACAAAATTAGGAAATTTAGCTAAAAAAGTTGAAATGAAGAAAAAGTAGCTGAAAATTAGGTGAAAAGGCAGAAAGAAGCTTAACTATCAAGTGAAGTAGAAGGACTTGAAATGAGCTAAAAATAACAAACAAACAAAAAAACCTAGGAAATTAGCCAAAAAAGCTAAATTTAGCACAAAACAGCTAAAAAGCAGAAATAGCACAACAAGCTAAAATTAGCAGAAATTACCATAAAAAACTTGAATTGATCTGAAAACAACTGAAATTAG
>NC_056503.1:3805761-3806312 GCF_014905685.2 Nematolebias whitei
AAATTACCATAAAAAACTTGAATTGATCTGAAAACAACTGAAATTAGGGCAGCACGGTGGCACAACTGATAGAGCTGCTGCCTCTCAGCGAGCAGGTCCCTGGTTCAAACCCCGGTCCAGGGGCCTTTCTGGGTGGAGTTTGCATGTTCTCTCCGTGCATGCGTGGGTTTTCTCCGGGTACTCCAGTTTCCTCCCACAGACCAAAAACATGCATGTTAGACTGATTGGTAACTCTAAATTGTCCCTAGGTGTGAGAGAGAGTGAATGGTTGTTTGTCTCGGTTGTCTCCATGTGTCCCTGTGATGGACTGGAGACGTGTCCAGGGTGTCCCCTGCCTCTCGCACAGTGATAGCTGTA
This sequence comes from Nematolebias whitei, assembly GCF_014905685.2. NCBI lineage: Eukaryota > Metazoa > Chordata > Actinopteri > Cyprinodontiformes > Rivulidae > Nematolebias > Nematolebias whitei. Next base: position 3,806,119 of record NC_056503.1, read on the forward strand.
CATGGGCACCAGTGATCCCCGTGACCCAAAATGGAAGAAGCGGGTAAAGATAATGGATGGATGGACAACTGAAATTAGCTAAAAAAACCTGCTAAAAAGGTAGAACAAACTTAAATTAGCAGACGAAAGCAGAAAGCAGCACGTTTGCTGAAAGAAGCAGAAATGAACACAAAAAGTGGATTTAAAAAAAAATT
>NC_056503.1:3806412-3809342 GCF_014905685.2 Nematolebias whitei
GTTTCCTGGAATATCTTGCAAAAATATCTCAAGCTCTCGGCTTTGACCTCTGTAAGTGACTTTAAGAATCTGTTAAGTTCCTGGTAAAAACCAATGCAGACTTGAGATTTCATTAAATTCTGCCCACTGGTCCATGAACTATTTTGATGATGCCATAAACCAGCAAACACACGCATGCACACACATTGGAAAACCATTATTGTGTTAAAACATTGACAGCAACTAAAACAAGTATATGTGCATTTATTTTAATATATGAATATCATGTTGTAAGCAGATGAATGGCACTTTCTCTGGAGAGGCTTGTTGGTCATGTGAACAGGTGTTTTACCTGGTAGCCTATGGTCTTAGAGCGACACCATTCAAGAAGTATCTGCTTGATGCTGATGGCACTGGACACCCCAAAACTCTGAGATCGCTTGAGTGTCACTGGTTTTGGGCGACTGTGTGAAGTACAAAGGAGGCTAAATCAATGTACGGTTGTTCCAATGTCACATAAACACAGTCTTTCATCACACGTACCAGTTAATGGTTTCAGTGGAGTCAATTCTTTGGAACATAGATCGACGAGCTTGAGCACTGATGCCATGTGGCAGAGTCTGTGACCTCACCAGCTCCCGCCTCCTCTCCCCCATCTGCCCGAAGGACCGATCACTGCTTCAGTCACAACAAACAAGTGTCACACAAAGAAAACTAGACCAGTTAAAATACAGCATGGGTGCTTTATTGAAATTTGCTGAAGCTAAAACTGGGTTGTTAAGGTTAAAACCAGCAGAGTATGGGCTAAAATGAGCAGAACATTGGCTGAATTGTGAAGAACACAAGCTAAAAAGAACAGAACAGTAGCTAGAAGATAAAAGCAGTAAAACAGTAGCTAAACAATTAAAAGCAGCACAGTTGCTAAAAGCTACATCGAGTATGGTTGACTGGCACTCAAGGTTGAGTGGGATAGCAGTTTTTCCTAACAGAGCACTTCACTCTCAGACTGCTGGTTTACTTGTGGTTCCTAAAGTTTCCAAAAGCAGAATGGGAGGCAGATCTTCCAGTTCTCAGGCTCCTCTCGTGTGGAACCAACATCCAGTTTCTGTCCATGAGGCTGACACACTGTCCAGTTTTAAGACTGGGACTAAGACTTTCCTTTTTGATAAATCCTATAGTTAGGGTCGGCTTGGGTTTCCTGAGCTATCCCTTATTTATGCTGCTATAGGCTTAGACTGCTGGAGGACAAACTGACCATATTTCCTCTCTCTGCTGCTGTCTTAACTTACTCTACACAACCTGTTTGTATTTGTAATTATTTCTATCTTAACATGTGATTTTGTTTGTTTGTTTGTTTTTGTCTTTCCTCCTAAAGAAAGTACATCTGGACCTGACATTTATTGTTATTATTTTCTCTTTCCTGTCCTCTCAACCAGCCGGTCAAAGCAGATGGCCGATTGTCCTGATCCTGGTTCTGCTGGAGGTTTCTTCATGTTACAGGGGAGTTGTTTTTTTTCTTTCTACCGTTGCCTTTGTGCTTGCTCAGGATGGAGGACTGCAATGAAATGAACATTCAACGCAATCTGCTGAGGATGTTGTATGATGACAGATGCCACCTGACACAGTCTTTATATGCAAGCTTTGGACGACCTACTCCTCTCTTTCCATGCTGAAGCTCTCCAAAGAAGAAGGCTTTCGCTGGTCTGGTATCATTATTCATCATCATATCATCATTTGAACGACTTGGTCAGTCCACTTTAGCTGACTCTGAGTAGGTGGTGCTTCTCCACTGGAGATGTTAGTGCACTTTCTGACTTCATAACTGGAGACCTTGTCTTTTAAGTTGACCTTGAGACTGGTGAAGGTGGAACATCTTTACTCGTTGTAAACTGCACATGTGCTGACGGTACAGTATGTACGTTTCGACTGAGTAGAGCAGGCATGATAGCAAAACAGCTCTGTCGATCTTACTTTTGTATAGGCTGGATGCCAGGGCATTTCCAAACTTTACCAGAGTTTACCAAACGCAGCTGAAGCAGCACTGACTCACTTTTCTATTTTTTTTGTTTAAGCTATTGTTGTTTGCGAGGGTACTGCCAAAGTACGTGAAGTGCTTTGCAATGCAGAGCAGGTTATCGCTCACTTGGATGTATGGTGGTGTCAGCATGTACAGTTCCAGGAGCAGCTTGGAGCATCACTACGGTTTTGGAGACGTTGATTAGTAGGCCAAGGCTATTGGCTACAGTGTGGAATGAGTTGAGCATGGGCTGGAGTTCTGTTTCGGAGTGTGATACTAAAGCTGCATCATCAGGTACAGAAGCTCACTGGCACATATGGTTTCGGTTTTAGTTTTTATTTATTTCTTCGTTCAGCTGCTCTCTATTTTAGGGGTTGCCACAGCGAACAAAGTCGCATGAAGATTTGGCAGTTATTTTTTACACCGGATGCCCTTCCTGACGCAACCACCGAGCTACCACAGCCTCTGTGTGGAGCAGAGAGCTGCTATCTAGGACAACCGGAGGAGCAGATGGTGGGGGTTAAGGGCCTTGCCCAAGGGCCCAGAGTGGGATGAATGAGGGTGGAGGCAGCAGGCAGGTGTGGGTGCTTCACCTACCCCACCCACATTTTTTATGTTGTCGGTACCGGGGCTTGAACCGGCAATCTTCCAATCACAGGCCCACCTTCTCTAACCTCTGCGCCACCACTTCCCTTTTTTTAAATTTCTGATGTTGAAAAGGTTGCCATCAGATCGAGTTTTGACATAAATGCCATCAGTTAATTGCAACAGTTCCAGGATAGCCTATAGATACAGGGAGAACAATGATGGAACGAGTACACAGCCCTGCTTCACTCCTTGGTTTAGAGTAAAACCATAGAAAAATGAGTAAAACAGATTCTAAAATTTTCTAAACTACAGTCCAAAAGCATTCATGTTAGGCTGCCTTCAGGCC
>NC_056503.1:3809442-3810472 GCF_014905685.2 Nematolebias whitei
AACAAGAGCAAGTATGCTGGAGCAGATTTAAAAAATAACAATATTTTTGAACTAATTGAATTGATCTTGGTGTATTTCTAGGGGAAAATTATTTTTAAATCAAATTAAATATTTTGAAAAATACAGCAGCTACAAACACTAAAACTTAACTATTACTCATCAATCTGAGCATTATGATATATGGATGTTTAAAGCAGGTCAAAATTTGCATAACTGTTTTAATTGCAAAAATGAATGGAAGGAACTATAAATAGGACAAAATAGTGTGAATATTGAACCATCATTCACCCTGTTGTACTTTATTTATCCTGGACGTGTCATCTTCACTCACCTGTCATGCAGCTGTACTCCTGAACAGACCGCCGATGTTGCAGGAGATACGTTTCCCTTTTGAACTGAAACGAAGCGTCAGCAGTAAGTCCTCTGTAAAAACTGTTGTCTGTTAAAACACTGTTTTCTGAACACTCACCATGAAGACTTGGAGACCCCAGAGCTCTGGTAGGTGTAGAGGTCCATGTCTTGAACGGAGATACTGACAGCCAGAAAGATAAAGGTCTTGTTTAGAACATTTTTCTATTCACTTGTTTTTCAAAGAAAGAAATCCTTGGTTGAAAGATTTAGTGAGTGAACTTCAAACACCTGGCTGAGCTGGGGAGTCCTCTGATGGTTGGTTCTGGGTGGGGCTGGTAACTGAGGTCTCAGCATCTGGTGAAGACAGGGAACCAACAGGGCTGCTGGTGGAAACAGGGGAACCTTTGATCTCAGCTGTTTTTGTTGTAGCTGTGATGGGGAGGTGTGGCATCCGAACTGCGACGGGTGCTGCGTGTTCAAGAGGGTAGTCGACAGGTGGGGAGATCTTCCCATGTACCAACACTGAATGTTCTGTTGTGATTGGAGATGCACAGAGAAACAAGGAGAGAAAATTCAACTCGCTATCAAATGGTGGGCACACAGAATTAGTGATTAACCAGTGAACACGCAAACAGCTCCAGTCTATAACGTTCATCAGCAGCTTGAGACTGAAGCAGAG
>NC_056503.1:3810572-3812634 GCF_014905685.2 Nematolebias whitei
CAGCTCCAGTCTATAACGTTCATCAGCAGCTTGAGACTGAAGCAGAGATAGAAAAATGTAAATGTTGAGCGCGCTCACTGTAGAAACAGTCTGCAAATAAAACCAAATGTGAGTTGTACAAATCTCAATAAAAAGTATAAAAACTGGCGTTTTGTGTGAAATGAAAATAATACATTTTATAAACCCACCTTTTATGCACGCATAAGGAACTTACAAAATGTTTGAACTAAAAAAACTAACTTTTGGATTTAAAAATTACTTAATTTAGAGATTTATGGCAAAAAATATGTCACAAAGTTGGGACAGGAGCAACAAAAGAATGGAAAAAGAAGACAATACAAAAAATAAACACAGGAACATTTTGGAACTAGCTAGGTTAATTGTAAGAGGTAATTCATACAGCACTCTACTAGATCTCTACAAAGAATAATCAGAGCTTTATCACATTCATACACCGATGGGACACACATCGGAGGCAATGAGGGGTTCAGTGTCTTGCCCAGGGACACTTCGGCATGTGACTGCTGTTGGAATCGATCCCTCAACTCTTGAATTGGAGGACGACTGCTTTAACCTCTCAGCCACAGCTGTCCGACAAGAACTTGCCTCACTGATGATGTGGGGGTGCATTAGTGCCCCTGACATGAGCAACTTACACACCTGGAAAGGCATCATCAATGCAAAACAGTATATACAAGTTTCAGAAAAACACATGGCACCCTAGATATCAGCTCTCTGTTCCACACAGAGGGGCTGTGGTAGCTCAGGGATCTGTGGTTGTGTCAGGAAGGACATCCAGCGTAAAAATAATTGTCAAGCCTTCATGCGAGATAGTTCGTTGTGGCGACCCCTGAAGAAGGGAGCAGCCAAAAGAAGAAGAAAAAGAAGAATAACACATAGCTAGCAAAAAATCCAGCAAATACCCAGGACTGTTGAACAGCGGAAAAACATTAAACAAGAAAGGAACGATATTCTCCTCCAAAAACTCCAGCAGCTGGTCTCAGTTCCTGGACACAGACTGTTGTTAAAAGAAGATGAGATACTTCACAGTGGGAGGCATGGTCCTGTGCCAACTTTTTGAGATAATGTTGCTGTCATCAAATTCAAACAGTCCAGTTTTTTTCCTAAGAATTTTGCAATTCCTTAGTCATAACATTTGTTATGTTTACTAACTAACTAAAAACTAACTGAGTTCATCTAATATAAAAAATAATAATTCCACCAGAGCAGCTGATGAAGTCACATAACTTTACCCTAACAGGGTACAAGCACACTTGTTCCTTAAAAGTAGGCACATTTCTTCCTAACTCGCTCTCGTGCAAGACGGACACCTTTCTTCCCTCTCCCGTCCTCCTGCTTTTTTGCTCTTGGTCTTGTGTAACGGAGCTTCTATTTACACATCTTCCAAAACGTAAACTACTGTCAGGGATGATCAGCTGGTCTTTCAATGCAATCAATAGCATTTTTTCAACAAAGCGACAGGGTCCTGGAGAACCCTCATGCCCCGCTGAGACACACGCGGCAGGATACATCATGGATCAGATGTACCTTTCCGTATTGTCTCAGGAAGACACCAAAGATATTGAAATCATGAAGGCAGGGATTCTGATTTTTGGCACTGGCAGATACCTATGTTATCGGCTATTAAAGAAGACAGCAGCAGCAGTTTCGGCCATGGCAAAGCTGCCATCCCTGTCTGCAGGTTTGGTTTGTGCTTCGAGCACTCAAAATCAGCTGACTAATGAGCTAAACTGTAAGATGGAAGCGATTTGTGAGAATCGCAGGTCACTTGCAGCTTCTGGGATTCGCCAGCATGTTGGAGATGACCTTGGAGGGAGCTAATAAGCAAGGACCAGTGGAATGCCCACATATCTGGCCATTTTGGATTAAAAGTACCGGCAGGACTCAAGGCTGACAAGAAATAACAGTCTACCTGAAAAAATCAACAACTGTGGCTTTTCTGAATCTGACTCCCCAGTTTGGCCTCGAAGCAAGCCAACATCAAATTTTGCCTGGGATATGTGTAAACTAAGAAAGCTTTGTTTATTGCAGAACACCCCCC
>NC_056503.1:3812734-3814026 GCF_014905685.2 Nematolebias whitei
GAGTGAAGCTCTGAAGACTTCAGCAGAGATGTGTGGCCAGTCTGCATCTGCTCAACTCTCCATGAACTGAGTGCGAGTGCAGCCTGAGCTGAGGCAGAAGAGCCCACTGGAAGGACCAGGTTGCCCCCTGATGGTGAACTTGTTGGAATCACATGATCTGATTCGTACTGCGTGAACAGGAATGATGCAAATGAACTTGACTGCAAACGTCTGGTTTCTCAGCAGCAAGGTGTTTTATTTAGTGTGCAAGTGCACGTGTGCATGTAGAAGAGCCAACCCCACTTCTGACAAAGTTGTGATGTTGTGTAAACTTTACATACAAACTAAATGCAAAGGTTTGCAGATCTCACACCAACATTTTATTCACTCTGGAGCACAGTCAACATGCCAGTTGTTTAAACTAAGAAGTTGTAACGTTTAAAATAAAAGACAAGTGGCATATTGATTTTCAGCTTTGATCTTTGTGCTCAGAGATTTTTCCAAGCGTTCCAAATCTTTTAATAATAATTAAACTTTAGATGACGGGATATTAAAAGATTTCTCACTTTTCCATTAAGGAGCAATATTCTGAATTTATTCCAGTAATTTTTTTTGTCTCTGTTTTGCACAGCCTACTGAACCTCTGCCCATCTTTACTTCTCAAATGTCAGCCTCTCTAAAATGCTCTTTTCAGACCCAGGTCTCTTACTGACCTGTCGACCTTTGACCTGATTGGTTACAAAATGCTCCTCCAGTTGTTTCTTAACTTGTCCAACTTACTTTCAGAGTACTTTGTTGCTCTTGTCTCAGTATTTTGAGATGTGTGGCTGCAGTAAAACTAAAAATTACCTTTAAAAATGGGTACAATTGTTTTGTTTAAACGTTTGATTTGTTTTCTATGTTCTATTGTTAATAAAATATGGGTTGTAAGATTGCAAATCGTTGCTTTTTGCTTTTCATATTTTATGCAACATCTCAACTTTTGGGGATTTAGTGTTGTATATTATTGAAAAAGAGTGATTTTGTTGCTGTGTTGTATGAATATTAAGTTTTTTAATACACATTTTATAGTGTTTGTCCTCATGCACCTGTTAAATGCAGGTGTCTCATAAATGTTTGTGATGTGGGAATGCTGGGGAGCAAAACGCCTGATGAAATGTTACAAATAATACGTGACAAGCTGCTGATTGATATTTGCATTCAGATATGCTGTGTGATGTCATAGGGCTGATGCAAGGATAAATAAAATTATACCAATAAAATGTGCCATATACACTAACGTGGACATTTTGTTTTTATTACAGCTCAAAAAA
>NC_056503.1:3814126-3815657 GCF_014905685.2 Nematolebias whitei
ACTCACACAGAGACATGTAGGAGGAGATGTATGAAGGCAGCAGATCAAGAAGTGATTTAAAGATGAAAATGTACCAGTGAGAGAGTCTGCGTGAAGTTAATGATGTCCAGTTAACCAGTGAATACTGGGTGCAGTGGTGGGTACGATAATTACAGCCAGTTATGAATCTTAGTGCACCATGATAGACAGCATCCAACATCTGCAGCATCCAACATCTGCAGCATCCAACATCTGCAGGGTTCTTGTAGGAGCGTTCATGTAAATAATGTCACCGTAATCAATGGAGGGAAGGAAAGTCACAGATACAAGGTGTTTCCTAACATTCAGAGTTAGACAGGATCTGTTTCTGAAAAAGAAACCCAGTTTAACTTTCAGTTTCTTTACTAGGTTTTCATCGTGAAGCTTAAAAGAGAGATGCGAGTCAACCAAGATACCCAAATATTTGTAAGAATTTGCAAAATCAGTAGGGACACCATTTGAGGATAAAGTCAGAGGAAGAACTGCTGGGACCAACTTCCTGTTTGAAAAAAACATCCCTTTGTTTTCTATCGGCATTTAAGACAAGTTTGAGGCGGAACAAATCAGCCTGGATGATGTCAACGGCGGACTACAAAAGCTGGAAAGCCTTATCAACAGTTTTAGCTCAACAACAAACAACTGTGTCATCAGCATAGAAATGTAAGGATGCATCAGGGATGCTCTGACCTACATTACCTATGTAGATTGTACAGTGCCTGACTGTTAGATAACTGGGGGAAATACCATTATGCTGAACACATTGCCTTTGATCAGAAATATAATTAGAGAAACAAACCGATCTGAGAACACAGGACAGGAAGGAGGAACAAACAAACACAGAATGTCAGGTCCAGGTGAACTTTCTATAGGAGGAAATACAAAAAAAACATGTTAATATAGAAATAATTACAAATACAAACTATTCATTTTAGGAAATTACATCAGTTTTTCTGCCAGCAGTCTAAGTCCAAAGCAGGATAACTAAGGTATAACTCAGGAAACCCATGCCAACTCTAACTATAGGATTTATCAAAAAGGAGAATCCCGGTCTTAAAACTGGACAATGTGTCAGCCTCACGGACAGAAACTGGAAGTTGGTTCTACAAGAGAGGAGCCTGAGAACTGAAGGATCTGCCTCCCATTCTGCTTTTGGAAACTCTAGGAACCACAAGTAAACCTGCAGTCTGAGAGCGAAGTACTCTGTTAGGAAAATATGGAACAATAAGATCTGTAATATGAGATGGAGCTAGGTTGTTGAGAGCTTTTGTAGGTGAGAAGTAAGATTTTGAATTAAGTTCTGAATTTGACAGGGAGCCATTGGAGAGAAGCTAAAACTGGAGAGATATGAAAAAAAGCCTCAAAACAGAAGTTTTTTTTTAATTATTGTTGTAGGTTTTTTGTTTGTTTGTTTGTTTTATTGTGTTTGTTTGTTTTAACCCAACAAACAGCATGTCCCACAGAATGTTATTAGGCACATGGATGGATGGATAAAAAAGAAAGTCCACAATTTTTC
>NC_056503.1:3815757-3816765 GCF_014905685.2 Nematolebias whitei
TCCTCTGCTCAGACTCCTCTGTCAGAGACTGCAGGTCCACTCCCAGAACTGAACCAGCTCTCCTGGGGGGGTTATTGAGTCTGTTGGCACCAGCTGTCTTCACCCTGCTGGCCCAGCACACCACAGCGTAGAAGATGCAGCTTGGTCCTGCAGACATTAAAGGACCCGAGTCTCCTCAGGAGAAAAAGGCGACTCTGCCCGTTCTTGTAGAGGCCGTTGGTGTCAGCTGTCCAGTCCAGTTTATTGTCCAGGTGGACCCCCCAGGTACTTGTAGCAGTCCACAGTGTCCACCTTAGTACCCTCGATGTTGATGTGTGTGTGCGTGTGTGTTGTTCCTGTAGTTCACCTGCAGCTCTGAACACAACAGACTGCATGTTGTCTTTGTGCTGCATAAGAACAGTCACTACACCAGGGCTGTTCAACTAAACTGCTCAGGGGGCCGCACATCCAGCCATTAAAATCATAAAGTTTACAATGATCTGTTACCTTTTAAATTTGTTTAGTTTATTGTTGGAGCTCAAGCTGAGAAGCTCCTCCGTTGTGTAGGCACACTCCATGTTCTCTAAATATCTATATGATAGGAGATCGGTGGCAACTTGTCCTCATCTTTCTCTACTGGTCACTTCTGACAGCAGCATGCTCTGCATGTTCAAGTATCACTACAGTTCACTGGTCTGTCTGAAGCCTCGTGATCTTTGTCTGGGGCTCGCCTACTACAATGCTGACAAAGTGTATTGTGCAATACCTGTTGAGTGTGTGGGAACTACGTACTGTAAGTATGTATATAAGTACTGGATGATTAAAACATAACTTATTATCTAAATTTTCAACCAACACCTTGATATTTTTAAAACTGTCATTGACTGTGAAGTTAACCACATACACACAAGTATCCTGATGCATGCTCAATAATCCAGATAGAAAAATCTAACAAAGTTAGGTCAGGTTCTCTGGATGTAATTTACATAAACGTAAGGTTTTAGCAAATATTACAACAATAAAACACAC
>NC_056503.1:3816865-3818516 GCF_014905685.2 Nematolebias whitei
GTGTGTTTTATTGTTGTAATATTTGCTAAAACCTTACGTTTATGTAAGTTACATCCAGAGAACCTGACCTAACTGTTAGATTTTTCTATCTGGATTATTGAGCATGCATCAGGATACTTGTGTGTATGTGGTTAACTTCACAGTCAATGACAGTTTTAAAAATATCAAGATGTTGGTGGAAAATTTAGATAATAAGTTATGTTTTAATCATCCAGTACTTACATACATACTTACAGTACGTAGTTCCCACACACTCAACAGGTATTGCACAATACACTTTGTCAGCATTGTAGTAGGCGAGCCCCAGACAAAGATCACGAGGCTTCAGACAGACCAGTGAACTGTAGTGATACTTGAACATGCAGAGCATGCTGCTGTCAGAAGTGACCAGTAGAGAAAGATGAGGACAAGTTGCCACCGATCTACTATCATATAGATACTTAGAGAACATGGAGTGTGCCTACACAACGGAGGAGCTTCTCAGCTTGAGCTCCAACAATAAACTAAACAAATTAAAAAGGTAACAGATCATTGTAAACTTTATGATTTTAATGGCTGGATGTGCAGCCCCCTGAGCAGTTTAGTTGAACAGCCCTGGTGTAGTGACTGTTCTTATGCAGCACAAAGACAACATGCAGTCTGTTGTGTTCAGAGCTGCAGGTGAACTACAGGAACAACACACACACATCAACATCGAGGGTACTAAGGTGGACACTGTGGACTGCTACAAGTACCTGGTGGGTCCACCAGGACAATAAACTGGACTGGACAGCTGACACCAACGGCCTCTACAAGAACGGGCAGAGTCGCCTTTTTCTCCTGAGGAGACTCAGGTCCTTTAATGTCTGCAGGACCAAGCTGCATCTTCTTCTACGCTGTGGTGTGCTGGGCCAGCAGGGTGAAGACAGCTGGTGCCAACAGACTCAATAATCTCACCAGGAGAGCTGGTTCAGTTCTGGGAGTGGACCTGCAGTCTCTGACAGATGAGTCTGAGCAGAGGACGCTGAGGAACCTGCTCCAGATCCTGAACAACACGTCACCCCCCCTGCAGGACACCTGGACTCTGACCACAGCACCTTCAGTCCTAGACTGAGACCACCGAGGTGCTCCACAGAACACAGGAAGTCCTTCATCCCTGTAGATGTCAAACTTTTTAACTCCTCTCACTTTCTGCATACAGGACAATAACATTAATCCTGCACCACAATAAACACGTTAATGTTTCTGTCTGCACCTGTTTATAACTTAATTGTTGGTATTTTTTATTCTCTGTTATTTTTATATCTTGTGATTCTTTGTTCCTTTGTACTGAAACTATGGCACAACAATTTCCTGCAGGATCAATAAAGTTCTTTCTTATCTTTTCTTCATCGGGGTCCTGGGCCAGGATTTGTGCCGGCAACCTTCTCGCTGAGAGGTGGCAGCTCTAATAACTGTGCCACTGTGCTGCTCTTATTTATGTGTTTATTTATTTATTATTAATTGTTGACACATTTGTTTGTAAATGCTTTAATCACTTTAGAGAGGTGCACATTAGAGAATCATTTTAAAATAATAAGATATATCCTTTAGCCATGTTTCTTGAAAAAATGTTTAAATTTGACGTTGATTGGTGCGTCTTTTGAAAATCAGAATGAATCTGTCAAGCATT
>NC_056503.1:3818616-3819831 GCF_014905685.2 Nematolebias whitei
GCATTCTGTTCAGCTTAGTTCCCGTTGTTCTGCTGGAACTGCATTCTGCATTCTGCATTCCAGCATTCTGCAAGGAACTAGGAAGTGTTGAACCTTTTAAAGAGGTCACTTCCGGTTCCTCTGAGAGCTTCCTGATTGGTCGAAACGAACCAACAGGGTGTGGTCTTAGTGATGTAAGAGGTTATTAATAAAAAGTCAAGGAGAAAGATTAGGTTGTTTAAGAACAGACAGAAAGATGTTTTGAAGAAATTAGACTTTTTGGAGTCAGTCTCCTCCTATCTGTCTGAAAAAGTTAAACATGACATTTCTTTCCAGTAAACATGTAGTTGACCGAAACTTGACTTTTGACCGACTTACAACTTGCTCATTTCAGACAGAAAATCAAAATGCATAATTATTCTTGTAACAAACATTAACTTGATTTCTACTTTGAATGAGGATTAAAAATCATTAATACTGTTTCACAGTTGATTTAAAATAAGTAGTTCACTTCAACATTTAAAATGGTTTGAACTAAACACACTTTTGATTATCAAGATATTGTAAAATAGTAATGATAATAAAAAAGAGAGTGTTCTTTCAATTGATCAGTGCAGGACACACTTAGAAAGTCTCTGGATGAACTTAATTTTGTGTTTCTGGACTCAAATCAATGAAGTAACAGTTCTTGTCCCAGGAAGGCCCTCAGGGCCAGATTTGACCTGAGGCTTAGTTCACTACAGGACCAAGCTGCATCTTCTTCTACGCTGTGGTGTGCTGGGCCAGCAGGGTGAAGACAGCTGGTGCCAACAGACTCAATAACCTCACCAGGAGAGCTGGTTCAGTTCTGGGAGTGGACCTGCAGTCTCTGACAGAGGTGTCTGAGCAGAGGACGCTGAGGAACCTGCTCCAGATCCTGAACAACACGTCACCCCCCCTGCAGGACACCTGGACTCTGACCACAGCACCTTCAGTCCTAGACTGAGACCACCGAGGTGCTCCACAGAACAACACAGGAAGTCCTTCATCCCTGTAGATGTCAAACTTTTTAACTCCTCCCACTTTCTGCATACAGGACTATAACATTAATCCTGCACCACAATAAACACTTTAATGTTTCTGTCTGCACCTGTTTATAACTTAATTGTTGGTATTTTTTTATTCTCTGTTATTTTTATATCTTGTGATCCTTTGTTCCTTTGTACTGAAACTCTGGCACAACAATTTCCTGCAGGA
>NC_056503.1:3819931-3825881 GCF_014905685.2 Nematolebias whitei
CTTTGTTCCTTTGTACTGAAACTCTGGCACAACAATTTCCTGCAGGATCAATAAAGTTCTTTCTTATCTTTTCTTATCTTACATCTCCTCCTACATGTCTCTGTGTGAGTGCAGCTACAGCGTGCGCTCTCAGGACATTATTACCTGCAATGTTCCCCCAGTGAGGACTGAACTTGGCAAAAGGACCTTCTCCTACTCCGCTCCCATTTCCTGGAACATCTTGTAAAAAGATCTGAAGCTCTCGACCTTTGACCTCTCTGAGTGATTTTAAACATCTGTTAAGTTCTTGGTAAAAAAAACATCGCAGACACGTTCCAGCTTTTAATATTTTACATCACTTTATAATGTAGCTATTTTTTTTAAATATATTTACTTTTATTTACTTTTCATTTTATGTGCTTTTTACATGATTGTCTGTTGTCTGTGCCTCGTCTGTGCTCTTTGTTTAAATCAGGTCTCTCTTGTCAACGAGTCCTCGAGGCTCAATGACACTAACCTGTAGAAATAAGGTTGAATGAAGTGAAACTGGACATATTGCTACAAGCTCAAGCTGGATGAAGAACTAAAAGTGGGGCTAATGAGCTTCTGGCTAAATCTAATGCTTTCTATTGTAACACACTTTTGTGAATGACTCTCAGTTGGTCACATCAAATGTTGTAATATTTTCTGACTTATAGACATTATTTTGATCTTGATTAGCTAAATTGGCCATTTTTAATTGGATTGACTGAATGTTCATCAGGTATAGATGTTATTTTTTATTAAAATCTATCAAGGCGTTCATGAGATATTTTGCTAACAGACAAGCAGAGTTGACTCCACATAATTCAAGGCAAAGTTTTAAACAAAGATCTTGCCAATCTTTTAGCACTTTTATGTGTTGGGGATCAGTCTCAGCTGTTTGTACACCAAATCTGTCAAAATCCATAAAATGTACAGAGTTACGGCCATTTTTGTGTTTTTCAAAGTTGCACAGCTGAGGCGGCCATCTTGAATTAGATTGACTTCAGATATTAATCTAATGGTTACTTTCTTCACATTTTATTCCCATTCATCCTGTGGTTCATGTGATATTTTGCTGACACACAAAGATGAAACCAAAGAGACAAAACATTATTGCGTGCCTTCACCTTCTGACAGCGGGTGACACACTTGAATTCTGCCTGAAGAGGTTCTAATTCATGATGTCATGCTGAGCTCACAGATTATGAAGGGTCATAATCTGGGTCTTGTTTTGTGAGAACAGAGGTTTGTTATGAGTTCAATAGATTAAAGCCCCGTGACCTACTTGGGAATAAAATGCACAATAATTTCCTGCTCGTGCATCATAAAAACATTGTTTGTGACAGAAATGACTTTTTGTAACAGCTATATTTTGTTTCATCACAGGGATATTAAGCTATCAAATCTAGGTTATTATATTATTAAGTATATTCATGTTGTTTCTTAAATAGCTTCTAGAGAATTTTGATTGTACCCATGGTGTCCATCAGCCATTTTAAATCTTGTCAGAGTCGTAACAACAAAGTTTGAAAACAATTCTGTCTAAAACTGAAGCTTCCAGAGGTGCAGAACACCTGGATTAGTGAGGAGTACCGACTGTCCCAGCTGATCTGTGGGGGGTATAAGAAGCTCCTGACTCGTCCTCATCTCAGAGGATCGGTGGAGACTGAGCAGCAGAAGTGTGTCTGTGCATCGATGGCTCTGCTGGTGGACGCTGAGTTCCCTGTGATCCAACAGAACCAGCAGAAAGACCTGAAACCTTTGTTTGGAGCTCAACACCCCGCTGAAGGTGAGCCCCGCGTAGTTCTATTATTATCACCACGCCAACTTTCACAGAAATTAAAGTTTATCTTCAGGGAGCAGATTTTACCATTTGCACCTTTGAAATCTTAATCTATCTTATTATTATTATTATTATTATTATTGTCATTTTTAATATTATTATTATTACTAACATTAATAATAATATTACTGTTTTCATTATCATCATTATTATTGTTGTTATTATTATTATTGATAATAATAATAATAATAATAATAATAATAATAATAATAGTAGTAGTATTGTTCTTATTATTATGACAACGATGATTATTATTATTATTAGTAGTAGTATTATTAGTATTCTTAACATAATAATAATAACTATTATTATTGTTATTATTAATAATAATAATAATAACATCATTGTTATTATAATTATTATTATTTTCGTATCATTATTATTATTGTTATTATTATTATTACTGTATTCATAGTAGTGGTAATATTGATATTATTCTTATGATTATTCTTATGATGATGATGATTATTATTGTTATTATTATCATAATCATTATTATTATCATTATTATCATCATCATCATCACTATTATTATTATTATCATTATTATTATGATTTTTATTATGGTTATTATTATTAGTTGTAGTACTAGTAGTATTGGTATTATTTTTATGATTCTTATTATTATTACTATTATTATTATTATGATCATTATTCATAGCAGTAGTAGTATTGGTATTATTCTTATAATGATAATGATAATAATTAATAATGTGATTAATATAATGATTATTTTCTGTGTTTTTATTTGATAAATGTGTATACCTTTTACAATGTGCCTTTTTAAAAGTTTCTTCTTTAAAGCTTTAAATGTTATTTTAATTTTTAGTTTATTATTGTATCTCATTTCAAAATGTTCTGACTCTTTATTTGATTTGTGATGTGAGACGGTGGGAGGGAGTGTGCCGGGTCGTCTCCAGAGCCAGAACAATCCTCTGGTTTGATGGAGGGCCAGAGGAAGAGAAAGAGGACCATCTTCAGTCGAGCCCAGCTGTCTGAGCTGGAGCAGGTCTTTGCTGTGACCCCGTATCCAGACATCACTCTGAGGGAGAGGCTGGCAGCGCACACACACCTGCCAGAGAGCAAGATACAGGTGAGCTTTGGCCTACACCGCCCACATGACCATCAGAAGTTACAGTACTTGTTTAAATTGAAGTATAAGTACTATGGTCTTGGTAAAACAAGCTAGAACACGATGAGTCTTCTTGTTTTCTACAGGTCTGGTTCCAGAACAGAAGAGCCAGAAGTATTAAGACTGGTAGATTCCTCAAGTCGACCAATTCTGATGTGAGAGGTGGCGGTTTTACAGAACCTTCCGCAAACCCACCATCAACCACTCTGGCAGACGTGTTCAAGCAAGACCCGAACCACTACTGTGAAGACGTGCCGCACATTTACTCAGACTGGATCCAAATCTACAGCAGCCCGGTGTCTTCCACACAAGCATCGTCCTCATCCCTCCACCAGCAGCCCGCCCAGAAGCTGCTCAAAAGCTGCTCCAAGCCTTCAGGCTCTTGTTTCTGGGAAGAAGAGCACCACAGGCAGACACACATGGGTTCAAAGATCTCCGGTTTGATTGCTGGCTCCTTTCCTCAACCCATCAGCAGGCAGTCTCACCACCCTGCCTCCAGCAGTTCCTACCAGACCTTTACAAACTTCAAGCCCCAGACCCTCGCACCGTCTGGGAACCATCAGCCCATGTATGGAGCCCACAGTGGAGGAGGAGGGGGGAGCAGTTCAATAGACCAGGTCATTCCTGCCCATCCTCAACCAGTGTACTGGGAGGCAACTCAAGGACAGGGACACCGCCACCAACACCACCCGCAGGTTGGACCACAGACCTCTATGGGATACATCTCAGATCTGATCTATAATGCTGCTATTGTAACCAATTTTCTAGAGTTCTGATGATAAATCTGAAAGAAAAGTATGGACAGAATAAAAAGTCACTTTGTTGCAGTCAAAGAACCTTCATCATCACATTCCCCTGAGTTTCACTTCGAGTGCTTTCGGTTTCTGTTCATGTTTGTCGTGTTGATTTGATCCCAGCCTGTGAAACTGTGAAGCTGTCATTGTCGGTCTGTTCCGTGTTTTTTAAGTCTGGTTTTTACTCTGCTTTGGAAAATAAACAAGGGTTTGTCACTCCTCTGTTGAGTGTTATATTTCCAGTCAGTCAAAGAAGCTTGTTCCATCAGAAACTGAACTTGAATCGCTCAGACTGAATCTGTATTTGTGTAATTTCAAATTAAATCCATTGGTTTGAAAATTAATTTCACGAAATTGAAACTGAATTTAATGTTTTGAAACTAAATTTTGTTGTATTGAAAATTCAGTTTGACTACTTTCATTTTCAGTTCAATAATTCAGTTTCGATTCCAAAATTCAGTTTTTTGTGTCACACATCTGGATCCTTGAGAAATCCACAGAGTAATCGAGCACAGATTGACAGATTCAGTCAGCAGATTCAAATTCAGTTTCTGATGGCACAAGGTTCTGCACATAGAAGTCTCATGTTTTTGGTTTGGGCAAACGTAACACTTCCTTAAACTTCACCATACACCAAAGTTAATCATGGAGTTCCTCAAGGTTCAGCGCTTGGACCAATACTCTTTCTCTTTTCCTAATAGAACACTTTGCTCTCAGACCGCAGGTTTACTTGTGGTTCCTAGAGTTTCCAAAAGCAGAATGGGAGGCAGATCTTTCAGTTCTCAGGCTCCTCTCTTGTGGAACCAACTTCCAGTTTCTGTCCGTGAGACTGACACATTGTCCAGTTTTAAGACTTTCCTTTTTGATAAATCCTATAGTTAGGGTCGGCTTGTTATGCTGCTACACACTTAGATTATTAGAGGACAAATGACCTCATTTCCTTAAATGAATTGTTAAAATTTAATAGTTTTCATTTGATATTATTTCTATCTTAACATGTGATTCTCGACCTGCCATTGTGTATCTGTTCCTCTCAAACCCAGCCGGTCGAAGCAGATGGCCACTTGTCCTGAGCTGGTTCTGCTAAAAGTTTCTTCCTCATGAGGGAGTTTTTCCTTTCCACTGTCGCCTTCATGCTTGTTCAAGAAACTTCTGTGATGGAGTTAAATTCGAAGCTCTTCAGATTAATAATGGTAAATTATTATTTTTATGAATGTTTTTGTTCAGTTCCCTGAGATGACTTCTGTTGTGACTTGGTGCTTTATACATAAACTGAACTGAACAAGGTATGACTCATATTTGCCCAATGTTGATGTAACTTGTACTTTGTGAACAACTTGTGAAAGTAAAAAAGCAACAGTGAGAGCAGAACTGTTGATGTTGTGTCAGGGTGCGGGTTAGAAACTGTGAGTCTGTAAAAGTAGAGTTTGATGAAACTTATGGCTTTAATGTTACTGAAAGAGACTGGATTTGATCGTGTTAATTAAAAAATGTCAGGAAATATAACACACTATTTTGAATAATTTGTTTATCTGAGATGGGAGTAAGTGTAAAACTTATTGAAACCTACCCAAATGCATTTATTTAATAAATATATCATTATCTTGTAATCATGAGACATTGATAATTTGCTATTGTGTAGATCTTGTTGATGTGTAAAAAGACGTACCCTCGCATGTTTATCTACAATTTTTAATGTACTGCGTACAAAGGCTTGATAAATCCATGGCAAAAATATTATGTATAGTTTTTACTTTTAACCCCTAATAAAGGACAACATAATGATTTTAAGTTTAAACGTTGTTTTAAGTTTTCCAGATTGAAACTTCTTGTTCTCTTTTGCAATGGCTGACTCATATTTTAATAAAACTTTGTGTAATAAATGAAGTATTTCTGAAATCAGAAAGTTTGGGTTTAAAGAAACAGTTTTCTCAAGAACACATTTTTATTTTCAAAAAAGTTTAAATGATGTCATTTGGACAAGTTTATTTTTTGGGAGAAGGGTTTTGTCTTCATATTGATCTTCCTGGATGAGATTACAACCTTTGTCTGAACCACTTTGGACTTGGTTGTCCTCGGGCTGTCCCCCCCCCCCCAAAAAAAAATATATCCAGAAAGACTTGATTTTAACCTTTTTTTGTATTTATTTATTTATCTGGATGATTGAACTTACAAACA
>NC_056503.1:3825981-3833662 GCF_014905685.2 Nematolebias whitei
TTTTTTTTTTTTGTATTTATTTATTTATCTGGATGATTGAACTTACAAACATTTTTATTTACTTTTTTCTTCCATACAAAATTATTTGTCTGGGTGCCGCTTTATTTATTATGTAAAAAAAAAAAGGGACTTTATCAAATATTTCAGGAAAAATAAGAGAGACAGTAGATTTGCAGCTGCTTGACATTTCAGTCATTCATTTATTTGGCAAACTTTGCAACATGTAAAGATAAAACATGTCCAAAATTTTTAGTAAACTAACTTCTCGGTGCATTTAACCAGCAGCTGTTCTTTTTGTTTGTTTCATTTTAACTCTGCATCAATGAAGCCATTTTCAAGAATGTGTATTTTTCTTTATTCATACATTTTAAACAACGTAGTTTTGCGCGTGTTGGTGAGATATAGTTCCTTCTCACAGACGCCAGCTCGTGTTTTTCTGTTCCCAGATGAGCCCCGGCATGTTTAACTGCTCTGACCCCACACGTTTCATCTTTCCAAATAATACCCATTAGATTACTGGCATTAAGATGCAACGACAGCAATAATTATTTTACAAGTCAAAATATTTTTCTGTATCTCTCTGTACTGTAAGAATCAGGGGTTTAGCTGGACAGAGGAAATGAAAAAGAAAAATAAGAACTAAATTAAAGCCAGAGCTCGAGGTCTATCAGCTTACAGCTCAGTAATTCTCCGTGGATTTAAGTTTCGAAATATTACATGAGAGGTATAATACAGAGGCAAACATGACGGACAGCAGTGCCCACAGCGTATCCAGGACTGGACAGAGATCTTTCTATATCAAAATCATCTTTAATACCAAATAATCTTTCAATAAACCTTTAATCCGGGTGTCAAATCTCAGATCTTAGGATGATACTTTTTTTGTATTCCAGATGTGGTTACATATTTTAATCCACTGATATAACAGGACTTGGCAGGAGTGGTGTGGTTTACAAAAATATGAATTCATATCTGGAGCAGGGATCAGTGAAGAGAGAACTGCGTTGTATTAAATCAGGTTTGACAAAAGATGCTCGTTTTATTGCCTAGAGCATGAAAATCTCATTTTATGGATGAGTGTTTTTGTATCAGCTAGAAAATTATAGGTTTGTTAATTCATTAAAACACACAATACCTTGTTAATGTTTTGTGGCCGTCACCATGGCAGAGGGTGCTGAGATGGTTAAAAGCTCGTCAGGCGCCAGGAGTGGACGAGATTTGCCCTGAGATGCTGAATGCTCCAGATGTTGTTTAACACGTCTCTTTAACGTTGCGTCTTGGACTGGGACAGTCCCTGTAGAGTAGTGGACCATGGCTGTGGTCCCCATTTCTTAAAAAGAGAAACGGAGAGTTTGTTCCAACTTTCAAGGGGTCACACTTCTCAGCCGTCCCTGGAGAGTTCACACTGGTGGTTTAGAAGAGGGTACTGGTGGGATGCTTCATTTGATTTGATTTGTCAATCCATAGTTATTTGCTGTTTGTGTGGCTGTGACCCACACAGAGGGAAAGTACCAGACTGGCACTTTGTTTTTCTCCTCCTGTGGTGACCACACCAGCAGGGGCTGTCAGTCAAATGACGTCTTGAAGCAATTTTCTGAGGAGAAGCCAACAGTGTTGGTCACAGTGGTGTCGAAATGAACATGTCAGTGTGATCCTCTCTCTGGTACAAGATAATAATGGGTCTTTCACTGGAGTTTGTCTGTGGATCGTTTTTCTCTGAGCGGGGCAGCACGGTGGCTCAGGTGGTAGAGGTGAACCTCTCAGTGGGCGGTTGTGGCTGAGTGGTTAGAGCAGTCGTCCTCCAATGGGAGAGTTGGGGGTTCGATTCCACCAGCAGTCACATGCTGAAGTGTCCCTGGGCAAGACACTGAACCCCTAAATGCCTTTGATGTGTGTCCCATCAGTGAATGTGATAAAGCTCTGATCAGTTCTTGTAGAGATCTAGTAGAGTGCTGTAAGAATGAGGCACAGATTGTAAAGAGCTTTGAGTATCTTGAGAAGATAGAAAGGTGATATACAAGTACAGTCCATTTACCGTTCTCAGCTAGCATGGTTTTAATTTGTCTCTATGTGTCCCTGTGATGGACTGGAGACCTGTCCAGGTGTCCCCTGCCTCTCACTCAGGGACTTCTGGATATGGGTACCAGTGACCCGAAAAGGACAAAGCAGGTAAAGATAATGGATGGATGGATGAATAAATGGATGGTTTGGTAAAAAAAAGCCACAGCAGATGGATTTTCAAACCAGATTCAGGGGAAACCATGTGGTTTTGTTTGGGTCATGGAGCAGATCAGATCTTTACTCTTGACAACTTGTCACAAAGTTGAGCTTGCCCCTGTGCAGCAGGTTGGACTCGACCAGGACTTCTCCTTTTTCCACTCCTGTGTTCTTGGACAGGATGTCAAAGGGCAGTTGTGGAGAAGAGCATGAGGTTTAGGAACTTCAGGGATAACGTGGTACCACTGGTGTTCTCAGACCATGAACTTGTGTTTATTGTGACGGTTCATGTGAAGTGAGTCAAGCTCCTCCAAGTCTGAGGCCATAGCTCTAGAACAGAAAGAAGTACATGAAATAAATGTACTAATGAAACTCCTCCACTGCCTGAAGTGGCAATAAAAAACATTTAATTCTGCTTCAGCCTCATTAATGCAATCCCATCAGAGCACTGGAGAGAAGGTGAATAGATCTGACTGGATGACAACAGGTTTATTAAATGAATGCTAAACGGACTGTACTTATATAGACACCTTTCAGTCTGATCACGATACTCGAAGCTCTTTACAATCTGTGCCTCATTTACCCTGTCACACAGCTCTATACTAGATCTGTACAAAGACTAATCAGAGCTTTATCACATTCATTCACTGACGGGACACATGAGAGGCAGTGAGGGGCTCAGTGTCCTGCCCAGGGACACTTCAGCATGTGACTGCTGCTGGAATCAAACCCCCAACTCTACCATTGAAACACTGCTCTAACCACTCAGCCACAGCCGCCCCATTGTAAAGAATCATTTTTTACTCATTCTGATGGGTTCTGTTAAATATGAAAATATTTATTGTGAATAATAACATCTTGCGTTACAATTAACATTTTTATTTCACAAAAGCACAAAGAAAAAGACAAAACGTGACAAATTAATTAGGAATAAATAACAACTGCATTTAAATCACGGAGGAAAAAAGAATGTAATACTTCTTGACAAAAACAATAATAATTAAGAAACGTCATGTTGAACATTGTTTTCTCATGTGCTATGGTTCCCCTAGTTCCCCTTCCATGGTCCGGACCAGGACGTAGAGCTCGGCCAGTCCGACGACAGATGCAGCGATCACAGCTGATATGACCCGCTGGAACACAAACAACACAAACAACACAAACACAAACAACAAGCTTTAATTAGACTGGGAGACAAAGCGTGATCAGTAAGAAAACACGAATGCACTCCTCTTTAAATGTGTTTGTAAACACAACAAACGGTTCAGTTTAATGTTGGCAGTCACAGCAGAAGTGTGGGGTTGAATGTTTTGGACCTCATTATAACTCAACACCAGACAGGTGTACAGTACAAGCCCGGGCTGCTCCAGGTGTCCACCAGCACCAAACCATCAAGTACAAACCCACAAACAAACCGAGCGTGGAAACAGTTGTTGTCTCAGGGGAGTGGTGGCGCAGAGGTTAGGTGGGCCTGTGATCGGAGGGGCGCCAGTTAAACTCCCAGGACCTACAACATCAAAATGTGGGTGGGAAAGGGGAAACACCCACACCTGCCTCCACCCTCAGTTGTCCCACTCTGGACCCTTGAGCAAGGCCCCCACCATCTGCTCCACACAGAGGCTGTGGTAGCTCGGTGCCTGTGGTTGTGTCAGGAAGAACATCTGGTGTCAAAACAATCACCAGGTCTTCGTGTGAGTTAACTCACTGACCTCTGAAGAAGGGAGCAGCTGAAAGAAGAAGAAGCAACAAACAGCTTGTGTCATCTGATCCAGCCTCTTACCGTCTGATCGATGGGCAGAGAAACTTCTTTTCAGGAGCCTCACGTAATATTTTTGTTTAAAACTTGGGAGTGCAAAATGGCGGGCAACAAGCAATCCTTCAAGCAGCACTAGGTTCTACATCATACGACGTTTTGTTAATGAAGGATGGCAGGATGAAGCACACACACGGAGGGACAGGCTGGGGCTTCATCAACAGTGAACAAGGCTCTGAACTGTGCAGAAGGGGTAAGGAGGAGGTTAAAGGTGGACAACCTCATTCATTTCTCCACCTTTGTTCCACCACTCACATTTGTTTGCACATCTGGTTGCAGTGGTGACTCAATGTCCACCAGTAGTTTCATACCAGTATTCAACCAGTTTGTTTAATACGAAAACTAAAAAAGGGAGAATTTGCTCTGAATTCAAACCCAGTTCTCCCACATGAACCTTCCAGCTTTCATCAAACCGTCATACCTCATTAGTGACATCATTACTCTGATGTATTTGATGTAGACTGATGGCATGAACATTTTTTAAGTTTACCCCCCCCCCACTCATTTTGATACATAATCAGGTGCTCAGAGGAATAGTGATGGAAATGGATATTACAGCTTGTTTAGCTACTGTCAGCCCTTTCAAACAGGTGATTAACAGCTGGAAGGTAAACGACTCGAAGGGTTACAGTCAAATCAAATATTTGTAAATACGAACATTTTGCACAAAACGTATTGTTTGAATTATATGCTTTTGAATGTTCCCTTACCGCTGTGGTCTCCGTGAACAAATACTGACTTCCCATGTAGGAGCAGGCAAACGCAGCAACTACGGTCACCAAGAAGTTGAAAACAGTCACCACAACTGCTTTTACTGACCGCACTACAGAGGAGGAGGACAAGTCGAGCATTTCACTTCCTGTTGTCACACACCCAATATCACGTCACACGGACAACAAGTGGGACTCGCTTACCTTGCTGTCCCAAATCTGAGAATGTCCAATTTCGGCTGATCTCCTGAAAACAACAACAACAAAAGAAAACGTTCATTACTGTTGTAGAAAAATAAGATTCACTGATAGCACGGTGGCTCAGTTGGTAGAGCTGCTGCCTCTCAGTGAGGTCGCCGGTTCAAATCCCGGCCGGGGGTCTATCTGGGTGGAGTTTGCATGTTCTCTCTGTGCATGTGTGGGTTTTCTCCGGGTGCTCCGGTTTCCTCCCACAGACCAAAAACATGCATGTTAGGCTGATTGGTAACTCTAAATTGTCTCCAGGTGAGAGAGAGTGAATGTTTGTCTTGTTTGTCTCTGTGTGTCCCTGTGATGGACAGAGACACTGAACCCTCATAGCCTCTGATGTGTGTCCCATCAGTGCATGAATGTGATAAAGCTCTGATTATTCTCTGTATAGATCTAGTAGAGTGCTGCACAGATTGTTGTAAAGAGCTTTGAGTATCTTTATCTAATAAAAAGTTACATACAAGTACTGTCCATTTACCATTTTACACAAACAACAAAATCCCACACAGACTTTAATGCAGGACGGATGATTGTCATGTACCTGAGTGTTAACATTACGTGTCATCCGGTTGTATTCCTCATTGGCAAGTTTTGCTTTGATCTTCTCCAGACGTGCTACAAGCTCAGGATTCTGTGGAAAACAAAGTCAATTACTACGACACCAAACATCGTTCTGTGAACGGTCCTCAAGTTACAGTTTAAATAAAAAGCAACAAAATATTTTTTCTCAAGCAATTATTGCATGCAAACAAGAATACAGACACGACACAATATAAACTTGAAAATGTTTCGTCTGCCATTGTTTTCTACCCATCTTCTTCCTGGGACTCTACTGTATAAATGATGATGGGTACTACTTCCTGTCAAACAGGAAGTAGCAGTAAGCATTGGTTAACTAGTGCAGCACGGACCACGGTTTATTTGAAAGTTATTACATTCAGTTTAGCAGATAAAACTGTTTTTGTTTTGTTTATATTTATTTAACAACCATCAAGTTTACTAAAACAGCCGTGCTGCGTTCAGGTACCTGTTGTGTTCACGGCTGCAGAACAACCAGACCAAACTAAATCAGTGGCTTCAACAACAGAGTTTGAACACGGACCAAAACAAAAAGAGTGTTTCTGTGTAAAGACGTATAGTTTCATCTCCTACCTACAGATGATGAATTAAGAAGAATGTGTCTGAAAAATGTGAACTTGAAGAGACCACCCAAAACACTGTCTGTGAATTCATTTCACTTTGTTGACAAACGGCCGACGGAGGAAAACCTGCATCCTACTTTGTGTCTGGACGACAATAAACCACCGGAGAAGAGACGGATCCTCAGAAGGATTGAAAACAGTGACGAGAACATCAGGGATGATTTCAGGTGGATGGAGGTCACATCATTGTAATATTTGTTTATATTTACAGTTTTATGATTGTCTCTGTAATTAACTCAAGCTCAGTGATGGAGGACTTTGAGTCTTTGGCTGCTCTGTGTCTGATTTAAGGTCAATAAGATTGTGTCCCACCACTTTTAACAAAACACACCGACCTTATTACTGTGGAGACACTGATCCACCTCAGAGCTTTTCAGGTTGTTCATTACTTCACTGTCTGAAGAACTGAGTCAGTGATGTAGATAAATATGCTAGATGTAGCTAAATATGCTAGATGTAGCCAAATATGCTAGTAGATATAGCTAAATATGCTAGTAGATATAGCTAAATATGCTAGATGTAGCTGCTAGTAGATGTAGCTAAATATGCTAGTGGATGTAGCTAAATATGCTAGTGGATGCAGCTAAATATGCTAGTAGATGTAGCTGCTAGTAGATGTAGCTAAATATGCTAGATGTAGCTGCTAGTAGATGTAGCTAAATATGCTAGTACATAATAATAATAATAATAATGTCATCACAATGTCAGCACTGTATGTTTCCATACAATGGCGAAATTAGTCTCTGCATTTAACCCATCCACCACCAGGTGGTGCAGTGGGCGGCTATTGAAAGCGCCCGGGGGACATTTTGGGGATGAGACGTGCTGCCCAGAGACGCCACGTGATGTGCAGTGACTGGGGATCGAACCTGGGACTTTCGGGTCCCAAGCCGGCTGCCCTGCCTCTACACCATCTCGGCCCCCATTACATGCAGCTAAATATGCTAGATGTAGCTGCTAGTAGACGTAGCTAAATATGCTAGTAGATGTAGCTAAATATGCTAGATGTAGCTGCTAGTAAATGTAGCTAAATATGCTAGTAGATGAAGCTAAATATGCTAGATGTAGCTGCTAGTAGACGTAGCTAAATATGCTAGTAGATGTAGCTAAATATGCCAATAGATGCAGCTAAATATGCTAGTAGATGCAGCTAAATATGCTAGTAGATGTAGCTAAATATGCTAGTAGACGTAGCTAAATATGCTAGTAGACGCAACTAAATATGCTAGTAGACGCAGCTAAATATGCTAGTAGACGCAGCTAAATATGCTAGTAGATGCAGCTAAATATGCTAGTAGATGCAGCTAAATATGCTAAATATGCTAGTAGACGCAGCTAAATATGCTAGTAGACGCAGCTAAATATGCTAGTAGACGTAGCTAAATATGCTAGTAGACGTAGCTAAATATGCTAGTAGACGTAGCTAAATATGCTAGTAGATGTAGCTAAATACGCTAGTAGATGCAGCTAAATACGCTAGTAGATGCAGC
>NC_056503.1:3833762-3840355 GCF_014905685.2 Nematolebias whitei
ACGCAGCTAAATATGCTACTAGACGCAGCTAAATATGCTAGTAGACGTAGGTAAATGTGCTAGTAGACGTAGCTAAATATGCTAGTAGATATAGCTAAATATGCTAGTAGATGCAGCTAAATATGCTACTAGATGTAATCAGCAGCCCCTTCTTCAAGTCATCTTCCATCCCTCGTCCTCAGCAGGCAGCAGTATGATTATACTATTTACCATGTTGTTGTTTAATATCTCGCTTTAGGACATTGTAAATATATATGTAACATTGTAAATATTTAAATATTATAATTACTTTTTCACTTTTTGGTACTTTTTTTGTGTACCCTTATTGCATGCTTTTAGTATTTCTTGTTTCTTTGTCCTCTGATGTTTTTAGCGAGTCAAATCGGTTCTTCTCATCCTTAGCATTTCATTGTGCTGTTAACCCAGTATTAACTTTGCATATGACAGATAAACACAACTTGAACTTGAACTAACTGAGCTCTGACAGGTGGTGTTCCTACATGTTTAAATTAAATCCACAATGCTCAGGGAAACTACACACTGTTCACATAAAAAAATGCTGGTTCTGGTCTGCACCAGAAGTTGTGCCCATAATTCACGCAAGGCAGCATGGGGGCTAGGAATAAGGTGGATACATGATGTGGTAATCTAAAGGTTTAAAACTTTATGTAAAAAAGGAGTACAATTCCTTGAAGGAATGTGTATCACCTTCCATGATAAAGTTTTCAACTAAGACCTTCTCATGCTGATCAGTGACAAAGGTCTAACAGTTTTGTTTAAACCTTGGAAACACCGACATGAACTAGCTCGTGTGATATAACGAGATGCTCAGAGTTCATGCTGTGAACAACTCTTAACTACTACCACATCAAAGTTCAGTTTGACTTTTTGTGTTTAATCATATCAATTAGCTGTGTCTGCCACCTTGAATTAGACCGACTCCAAAACGTATTCAGTTGTAGACGTGCATCTGGTGGGAACCTTATGAAAGCTTCATGAACATCCATTCATTGGTTCAAGAAATGCTTTGCTCACAGACAAACTGGATTGTCTCCAGTTTGTAATGCTAGTTTTAACAAAGATCTTTGACTAGTACTACTATGAGGACGTGTTGTGAATGACTCACAGCTACAGCCACACCAGATTTTAGCACCATCTGTAAAAATTAACTTAATTATAGCTACTTTTGTGTTTTCTAAAGTCTATTAGCTGTGGCAATCATACTGAGATATGTTGACTTCAACATATAACAAGTTGTAGAAATACATCCAGAAATGACTTTCTGAAAGTTTCATTAAAATCAGTTTAGTTGTTCATGAGATATTTTGCTGCCAGAGTTGACTCCAAATTGTTAACGGCAAATAGCTGAATAAAAATCTTGTACAATCCGTGTTGCCAGATTGGATGGTTTACTGCCACTTGGACGGTTTTCATTCTGATGTTGCTGGGAACTCTGGGAAGATTTCTGTTGGATTGCTGTGTTTTGCTACATATTGTTAAAATACCTCGGCTTGTACTGATGTGTGCTCATGTTCAAACAGTAAATATACTGTAACAATTTATTGATTGGGCAGATTTTGTGTGCTGTGGAGGTTTTTAACACATTTTTGGGCTGGAAAATCTCAACTCTATCTGGCAAGACTGTGTATTTGTTCAGAGTATGTATTGGGTATTAGTATCAAATTCTATGATGCCAAATTGTAGGTCAATATCTGTAAAAACTGGCCAAGATACAGCTCATTTTGTGTTTAGCATGGTCAGCCATCTTTAACTGGGTTGATACCAAAAGGTAGGTGTAGAGGTACAACAAATTGTTACTTTTTGCAAGTTTCTGTATAATCCATCGTGAGGTTCATGAGCTATTTGGATTAAGTACACACATGCACTAAAGCATTAATGCTCATCTCTCAGCGGTGGGTGACATAAAAAGATAAGACTGCACTTACTCTGGGAGGCTTCACATACTCGGGCAGGTGCAGGGAACTGTCCTCCAGAAGCTCATGCAGGTACAAAGGCTGCCCTGGAGAGAAACAGAGCCACTTACAAAAGTAACACGACACATGTCTTGTATGTCTTTCATTAAACATTTGTAGAAAATAGTTTTGTTAACCGACCAGTTTACAGTTGCTAATACGCATGCTCAAAGTCAGTAGTTTGCATGCTTTGTGGTCTAGATATTATCGTGCTTACTTCCGGTTCGTTGAAATACACTGTGTTCGTATGTCGCTCGGGAATATTACACATCGCTATTGTAACTTAAAATACTATTAAAACTAACTGATAAATACGTCTGCATAAAAAAGTCAATTAAGAGCAGAAGTCAAAGGACCAAAATAATAAAAACTAACGCCAACCAGAAATACCTAGGAACCCATTTGGGGGCGTGGTGCATTATAATACGCATGCGCATAAGTAACTGCGAGATGGTCCATGTGACAAGTCAATGTGAAGTATTAATAAAAAAACAGATGCAGTGTTGCCAGATTGGGCGGTTTTCATTCTGATTTTGCGGGTAAAAATTGCTTTGGGCAGGTGGAGATAATTTGGGCAGATTTGGAGTCAGATCGGCGGTTTTTGAGTTAATTTATTGAACACATTTCAAGCTCCCCTGACCTTTCTCCATCACTACTGTCATCTGCCAGGGTGATCACAACAGAGAGCTGGTGAGGCAGCCCCCTCGTTGAATGGGCTGGCCCGTTGCAGCGGTACGTCCTAGTGGCCGCCATATTGGATGTGGCAGAACTGCCAGTCAACCGATAGAAATGAACTGAACTTCATAAAGCACCGTTCTACAAAGTGTTTTAAGTTCATCCCTGTCATTCACACACACACACACACACACACACACACACTAATATATTTGGAAAACAGACACCAAAGCCATTTATAACTTTTAAAAGTGATTAAAAATGTTTACTCCTTAAATGTTTAGAGTAGGTTTAGGCACTAAACCAACATATGTATTATTTTTAGTGTTTACAACTACTAATGTGTGTAACAATACTACTGTGGTACATATAGAAATATTAATATTGAACATTTAATGTGTCTAATAACCAGATCCTGAAATGTGACGTGTTGATTTTTCTGAATAAAGAACGCCAACGTTCACATTTAACTGAGTTTGATTCATCACACTGATGAACATATAAACACCAATATATCTTTACAGTGGGTGGGGGGGTATTGTGTGTGTGTGTGCGTGTACGTGTGTGTGGATTGGGCGGGTTTTTGTGTGATGGGGCGGTTTTAACGCACTTTTGAGCTGGAAAACCTCGACTCTACCTGGCAACACTGAACAGACATGGCTCCTGGATGTTTGACTTGTTCCCTTTTCAACACAGATCCTTAACGCCATTTTTGAAGCGAAGGCGTTGATACATTATAACCCCCCTCCATGGATCGGTGTTACCTGAGTCCTCAAGGTATCTTTTGAGTTTTCTTGCCGTGCTGAAGGTCAACACTGTCGGTGGTGGTTTGTGTAGAAGCTCTTCCAGTTCTTCTTCCAGTCCCTGCGGCAGAGATCCTTCCGGGTTCTCCATCAACTCAGTCACACGGTTTCTGAATGTAGCCCCGACAACAAACGAAGACGCCATGCTGGTTTCGATGCAGCAACCCTGCTGAGACTATCTTCAAGCGATTCAATCCACTACATTCACACTTATATCAAGAAAGTCGTTTTTAACACGACACAGTGAAGCTTGTCTTCAACACAACAAACACGGCTTCTTCTTCTTCTTCTCCTCCTCCTTCTTCTTCTTCTTCTTCTTCTTCGTCTTGTTTTATGGCGGTTGGCAAACAACTTTAAGGTGCATTACCGCCACCTTCCAGGTTGGAGTATGGATCAAAAAGCTTATATTCTCTTCATAATACCCGTTCTTCTAAGAAAGTTTAAAATACTATCAAAAACTATATCCCCTGATGATCTCTGAAATAAATCTCTTATAATCAATTTGGTTTTATTACTACTAAGCTCTCTAACTAGCATCTCTCTTTCCCGTATATTTATTGCACTCTAAGAAAATATGTTGTACTGTTTCTAACTTTCCACAATAACTACAACACCCTGTATTATGCTTATTAATTAACTTAATAGTACTATTTAGTCCCGTATGTCCAAACCTAATTCTAGAAATAACATCTTCTTCACTTTTATTTCTGTTTCCTTTCCTAAATTCCCCAACTTTGTTTTGAATACTATAATAAAACCTTGCTTTGTCTCCTTTATCCCATTGCTCTTGCCATTTTCCTTTGATATACTCCTTTATAATGCTCTTTATCTCATTTTTACTTATCTTGATATTCAACTCAACAATTTCCTTTCTTGAAGCTCTCTTAGCAAAACCATCAGCCAACTCATTTCCTATCACTCCAATGTGGGCAGGAATCCAACACAACTTAACCCGAGAGCCCTTATTTTTAATTCTAAAAATTGAATGAACTATATCAAATATAATATCTTGTCTTGATTCTGAATTTACCTCTTGAATACTAATTAACGCGCTACTAGAATCTGAGCAAATCAAAATCTTTCTTTTCTCCATTTCCTCTACCCATTCTAAAGCCATTAAAATTGCCATTAACTCACCTGTGTATACTGTCAATTTATCATTTATTCTTTTACTTTTCATAAAGTTTAAGTCTGGAGCAATAAATGATATACCTACTCGATTGTTTATCATTTTTGAGGCATCTGTATATATTTGAATATATTCTGAATATTCTTTTTGTATATAACTCTCCACTTCATTTTTCCTCAATTGTCTTCCTTTTTCCAATAATTTTAAATCAACTTCAACCTGTTCAAAAATCCATAGCGGAATATCAGGATTAACAACCACTGGACTAATCATATATTTATCAATCCCAATATCCTTTACTTTATTTAAAATTATCCATCCAAAACTATTAATTTGTTTCTTTTCCTTTTCTTGACAAGGTTGCAACGTAGCATGGAGGATGCCCCTCATTATGTCCTTTTATAGTTGTCCAATAATTTAATGCTAATTGTTCCCTCCTGAGCTCCAGTGGCATCTCACCCATCTCAACCTGTAGAGCTGAAACTGGAGTTGATTTCATTGCTCCGCAACAAAGCCTTAATGCCTGATACTGTATTTTATCTATTTTTGCCAATAAACTATTTGAAGCTGAATTATACAAAATACAACCATAGTCAAAAATTGACCGAATTAGTCCGATATAGATTGTCTTTAATGCTTTCCTGTCTGCTCCCCATTCTCTACCTCTCAAACATCTTATAATATTTAAAATTTTCTTACTTCTTTCCACTATTTTATCTATATGTATTTTCCATGTGAGTTTTTTATCAAACCACATACCCAAATATTTAATTTGATCTTTCCTTTCTATAGTATTCCCATATAATTTAAGATCCACATTAATATTTACCTTCCTATTTGTAAAAAGCACAACTTTAGATTTAGATGTTGAGAACCTAAATCCCCATTCTAAAGCCCAATCTTCTACCTTACTTAATCCTTCCTGTAATTTCCTACTTATAAATTCAATGTTCTTCTCTCCTCCTTCTTCTTCTTCTTCTTCTTCTTCTTCTTCTTCTTCTTCTTCTTGTGAGAGGAGGGTGGAGTGATGTCAAACCCGCCACCTTGAGGGTAGGAGTAGGGCCCGGAGGAAGCTAACGTTGATCTGCGTCGGAGGAGAGTTTGAGTTGAACGACAGTTCAAAACTACACCAAACTTGGAGTGTGGAAAAGGCGGTAATTGGCATAAACTGGTGTGTGAATGGTTCGGATGGAAATGGAGTTAGGTAATGAAGAAGAAGGGGAACCAGAAGGGTGGACGACAGTGGGAAGAGGGAGAGGAAGAGGACGGGGTGGAATGAAACTAGGTGAAGGAAAGGGTGTTAGAGATAATCAAGGAAGTAAAAGGGATCTAGAAGGAAGCAGTTCAGAGGAAGGAAGGGTTGTAAGGAGAAAAGTTGGGAATGAGGAATTTAAAGTAATTCTGAAACTTAAGAGCGAGGACGGTCAGGAGAAAATCAGCCCAATTGGGGTGTCAAAAGAAATTAAAAAGAAAATAGGAGATGTTGAAATGGTGAAGATTTTGAGAGACGGAAGCCTTTTGATAGAATGTAAGGATATAGAGCAAAAGAATAAAGCCTTCAATGTGGATAACATATGTAAAAGAGTGGTGCTGGAGAAAAAAATGTTGGGAGATAATATAAAAACTAGAGGAGTGATATATGGGATCCCTCTAGATGAGGATCTAGAAAAACTTAAGAAAAATATAGTTGGAGCAAAGGTGACTAATATGAAAAGGCTGTCAAGAACTGTGGATGGGAAGAGAGTGGGGAGTCAGTCCATTCTAATGGAGTTTGAGGGAAAAGAGCTGCCAATGAGCATAAAAATAGGATATATAAGCTTCCAAGTCAGACCTTATGTACCTCCACCACTTCGGTGCTATAAATGCCAAAGGTACGGACACATTGCGGCAGTATGTAAAGGAAAGCAGAGATGTCCAAAATGTGGGGAAGATCATAAATTTGAAGAATGTAAGGAAGATGTAGAAGAGAAATGTTGTAACTGTGGGGGAAAGCATAGAGTCACGTTCGGAGGG
>NC_056503.1:3840455-3842504 GCF_014905685.2 Nematolebias whitei
ATAAAATGAAAAGTAAATGGAAGACATTATATAAAAACAAAACAAAACAAGATACATTATAAAATGATGTAAAATACTAAAAACAGGAACATGTCTCCATTGTTTTTTTGCTATGAACTTAGCAGATGTTTAATTTTTGTAATTTTTTTCATTTAGCCTTTATTTATCCAGGTTAGTCTCATTGAGCCACGAGAACTCATTTTCAAGAGAGAATGTTTAGGAGCAGATGGTGGGGGTTGAGTGCCTTGCTCAGGGCCCCAGAGTGGGGCGAATGAGGGTGGAGGGAGGTGTGGGTGTTCCACCTATTCCACCCACATTTTGATGTTGACGGTACCGGGAAATGAAACTGCGACTTTCCGATCACAGGCCCATCTTCTAACCTCTGCGCCACCACCCCCCTAAAAAAATCCATTAGAGAGGTCAAGGTTGAGATCTTCAGATCTTTTTTTGGGCGGCTGTGGCTGAGTGGTTAGAACAGTCGTCCTCCAATGCAAGAGTTGGGGGTTCGAATCCACCAGCAGTCACATGCTGAAGTGTCCCTGGGCAAGACACTGAACCCCTCATTGCCTCTGATGTGTGTCCCATCAGTGTACGAATGTGATAAAGCTCTGATTAGTCTCATTAGAATGATTTGTTCAATTAGCTTTGTAGAGATCTAGTATAGAGCTGTATGAATGGGTCAATGAGGCACAGATTGTTGTAAAGAGCTTTGAGTGTCTTGAAATAAGACAGAAAGGTGTTATATATGTACAGTCCATTTACCATTTTCAAGATATTCCAGGAAACAGGAGCGGAGTAGGATAAGGTTCTTTTTGTCTAGTTCAGTCCTCACTGAGGGAACACTGCAGGTAATAATGTCCTGAGAGCGCACGCTGTAGCTGCACTCACACAGAGACATGTAGGAGGAGATGTATGAAGGCAGCAGACCAGGAAGTGATTTAAAGATGAAAATGTTCCAGTGAGAGAGTCTGTGTGAAGTTAATGATGACCAGTTAACCAGTGAATACAGGGTGCAGTGGTGGGTACGATAATCACAGCCAGTTATGAATCTTAGTGCACCATGATAGACAGCATCCAACATCTGCAGCATCCAACATCTGCAGCATCCAACATCTGCAGCATCCAACATCTGCAGGGTTCTTGTAGGAGCGTTCATGTAAATAATGTCACCGTAATCAATGGAGGGAAGGAAAGTCACAGATACAAGGTGTTTCCTAACATTCAGAGTTAAACAGGATGTTTATGAAGAAAAAAAACAGTTTAACTTTCAATTTCTTTATCAACTTATCTATTAAGTAAGTTATCTATTATTGTAAGTTAGCTATTAGGTTATACTTTATCTATGTAGGTCAGCAGCAGAAACAAACCTTAAAAAGTTAGATAAACTACAAGCTCAGTTCTTACAGATCATCAGTGGGTCATTCAGAACATCACCTGTGTCAGCAATGCAAGTAGAAGTGGGAGAAACTCCCCTCAGAATAAGACAAGTTAAACTCATGCTGGGTCAATCTGCAGAGACACGATGGAAAACATCCAACCAAAAATATTTTAACAGATCGTTGGGAACACAACGAAACAATCATCATAAGTATTACAGCCATATGGTGGGCTTTACTGTATTTATTTTTTGTTGGATGTAATACCTGGAAGTCACAGTGAGTGGCATCATGGTTAAAAGAAGTCACAGGTAACGCAAAGCTGAGCTTTCACTCACTGTGACTTTCAGGTATTATATTAAACAAAAAATAAATACATAAACCTCAAGAATATGGCTCTAATAATAAGCTTTGGATGAGTAGGTGATGGGAAAAACAGAAAGTGTTGGATTAAGTCAGTTTCAGTACTGCCCTACACTTCCATCATCATCCATTCCTCTGTGTTTATTTCCATTACCTAAAGTAAATCTTAGTATACATCAGAAACTCAAAGAGATATCAGAACAACTCCCAGTATGGCACATTGTCCAAAATTACTGTGAAGAACACGTCTCTGATGATATCATTTTATTTACAGATGGTTCTAAGGATGCTGAGACAGGGAGGGCATGTT
>NC_056503.1:3842604-3847157 GCF_014905685.2 Nematolebias whitei
TTCCTGCATCTGGAGGTGTAGATGTCTGTGATGGTGGGGAGACTGACTCCAACATCTTCTGTGCAGCCTTCACCACTCTCTGCAAAGCTTTTCTTTCTGCAGCTGTGCAGCCTCCATGCCACACGTTGATGCTGGAGCACAGGATGCTCTCCACTGCACACCTGCAGAAGGAGGTGAGGACTGGGATTGTCTATTCTTGTCTGCATCCAGTGGTGCCGGATTCATTTTTGAGGTGTGGGGGCCATAGTGGTCTTTCGTCACCGTGCACTCTGTTCATACGCACCTTGAGTGTCGAGTGCACATGTGCACATTTTACCACACAGTGATGTAAATGGGTATACTCACAGTCATCAGATTTGGAAAAGTTTGCAACAAAAGTCTTTCTTTTGAAAATGAAAAAAGTATATGTAATAAACTGCAGTCATGAATAAAATGTTCTTTTTTCACAGAGCGGTGTAGATTTCTGTTTATCAATAGTAAAGCTTGTTAGTAGTGAAATGAATATAGCATCTATTTTGTTTGTCCCCCTCTCATCATCTCTGTTCACAGATTTTGACAAAGCATAACTCAGTTCACCTTGCAAGTTTACAACTAAGATAAAATTTGATTTAATTAGATAAACAACTGTTTAAAAACTAAAATAGACTATTTTTTAGTTAATAGACAAAGTTTATTTTTGCACCATGCTCTTACCTGTATCGAATCATCATCAAGCAACAATCAACAAATAATGAAAAGATTTCACCTGTGATTTTTAAAATTCAAATCATTTATTAGAAATGATGATCATTAGTAAAACTAACTGCTTTTTTAAACTCTTTTTTTACACTAACTATTGTTGTTGTAGAAAAAAGAAAAAAGAAAGAGGCAGAAGTTCATCGGGGGAAATGGTTCTGTGTGTCATGAATGTTTGGAGAGATGATGTGACGGACGTTTCTGAGTGACCTGCGTTCAGACATGGGAACAGACCTGCTGCCACAGGTCCTGAAGGATTATTTGTTTCTTCTGTTATTTCAGAGAAGAGAAGGTAAGTTCTCCTTCTCCTCCTCGGCTACATTGTTTCCAAAGTGACCTGCCATCACAGCACAGCTGCAAACTCCAGCTGCTTTTGGACGAGCAAAACTGACAAACTATCCAAGCAACTATTTGTACCCTGACAGCAAAAGTTATCTGCTCTGGGCCAATAGGTGAGCATTTGGCCCGGACCCGTAAACGGACTTGGTCTCTTGTTTTCCAACGGCCTGTACGCAGCGTGGATCTAGGGCAGAGTCAGAGGTGGCCCACATTACTGCATTAGGGCCAGATGTGGCACAAATATATAATTCTTATTTCATTTTTAGGCAGACTTGGTCCAGACCTGGACCGGATCAGAGCCGAAACATTTTTTACAGGTGTCAGGCAGGCTCATGATCCCAGTCCAACTGGGAGCTGGTGCATGTGTGTAATCCGTCCGGTGACGGTTATGCAGATCTGGTGACTTTTAAATAGATTTGGCTCAGATCTGAACGCTGTAGGTTTTGTCTCTGTCTGTATGTAGACACACACACACACACACACACACACAGAGACATCAGTCACAGCTTGTCGACGTTGGGTGTAGCCTGTGTAAATGTCTGGGACCAGCAGACGGTCAGGGTCGTAAAGTGTGAGGGCCAATGGCCCCCTGGCCCACCCTGTTCTGGTGCCACTGTCCCTCTTTGTTTAAAACAGGTCTCTCTTGTAAATGAGTCCTCAATGAGACTAACCTGTAAAATAAAGGTGGAATGAATACATTGACTTTCAGTGATCCCCGACTTCATCTAATGTCCTTTGGTTTCATTTTTCACACTGATTATAAAAGTTGATAATGTCTATACTTCCTCATACTGGTCCATATCTTAATGTTAAGTGATTCGTATTGTGAGATTACATTTGTAATATTACAGTTTATTCCCTTTTGTATGAATGTTGCAACTCCTCCACCCACACCAGATTCCCTTTATCTTCTAATTACAGAATAACCTTTTAAAACAAAGTCTAAATGTGGTTTCCATGTTTCTTGTACATATTATACTAGATTTCTCTCAAATTACCAAAAAACTTCTTAAATCTTTGTCCATTTGAAATTAAGCTTCTTGCATTCCATTGAGGGCAGCACGGTGGCGCAACTGGTAGAGCTGCTGCCTCTCAGCGAGCAGGTCCCTGGTTCAAACCCCGGTCCAGGGGCCTTTCTGGGTGGAGTTTGCATGTTCTCTCCGTGCATGCGTGGGTTTTCTCCGGGTACTCCGGTTTCCTCCCACAGACCAAAAACATGCATGTTAGGCTGATTGGTAACTCTAAATTGTCCCTAGGTGTGAGTGAGAGAGTGAATGGTTGTTTGTCTTGTTTGTCTCTATGTGGCCCTGTGATGGACCTGCGACCTGTCCAGGGTGTACCCCGCCCCTCGCACAGTGATTGCTGGACATGGGCACCAGCGACCCCCGTGACCCAAAATGGAACAAACGGGTAAAGAAAATGGATGGATGGATGGCATTCCATTGAAGTAACTTTAGGATTATTGTGAATATTCAGTTAAAGTCTAAGAGGATTGAGTTAGGTCATCATGTGTGTTTTTGATTGTTTCTCTTTGCAGCCCATATATTTTAAAGAAGTTCCCAGCAGATCTAACTATTATCTTTATCCTTTCATTCTGGCCTTTTATTTGAACAGAGCAGTTGATTATTTCTGCCATAAACAGTACAAAATCATTTTATCATCAGTCATGGTTTCTTTCTTTACCATATTACATCTGTCACATTTCTTGGGTTCATTGGTTGTAATTTTATTTTGTTCTGTAAATTTTAAGGTGTCTGGAACCTTTTTAATGGCCTCTGCATAACTGATTCCTTTTGTAACCTTGACTCTCTGGATCTCTGCTGCACTTTTACTCACTTCACATCCTCTTCATGACACATGTAGCCATTTTTTTTTTCTGGGAGTGTTTTTTACTCAAAAGTAATTAACAATGACAAGCTTCCACGTTTCATTTGGTCTCTGTTGGTTTTCATGTGTTTGACTTCCTTTACTTTAGTGTTAGTAATGTTTGCTTTAAATTCATCTGCTGCACGTTTACTGGGATCCCTGTAACAACTCCCCTGACTAGGATGTCATTAGTACTAGTATTAGAACATTGCACTAGTTTACTTTTAATTTTATCCACAAAAAATGCTCTTCCTTTTTGTCCTCCATCTTTACAAAATACAGAGTCCCGTTCCTCAAAACATTAGTGCTCTTTACTTCTCCACTTTCTTTATTTATTGCTCTTGTTAGCTGTATTGAGTTACAAGTGATAAATGAAGCCCCATGTTGAGCAAGTTTAATGATTACTTTATAGACATCTCTTGTTCTTCTTGCTATATATTCACTAATACTTTTGCTATCATTTGATTTATTATTTTGATTCTTCTTTGGATTGTTTTTTTCCAAACACCATCCCACTCTTCAAATCTCCTGCCACCTACTGCAGTACCGCCTTTAGTTCGCTTCCTGTTCAGTCACTTCCTTGTGTCGCCTCCAGTCCACACTCTGTACTGTCATCTCATCGCAACCTCTCCTGAAGCTACTTTTTGACAGCTGATTTCTTATTACTTGTTCCGCTTTCTTTTTCTTCTTCTGAGGTTGGACAAGATGACGATCAAGATAGACGCAAATTTAAGTAGTTGAGCAGCTCTTCGGATTTCTATCCCTTACTTTCATACTTCGATATAAAAGGATGCACTAAAATATCAATGACTGGAGTAAATTCAATTCAGTTCAGTTTATTTATAAAGCGCCAAATCACAACAAAGTTGTCTCAGGCACTTTACAGGAACATTCACATAAAAGCCAATTAGTAAAGTTCTCTATCTAAGGAATCCAGCAGACAAGTTGAATCTTGGCTTCGTTGTAGTCTCCCATCCTGAGCAATCACAGTGGCAACAGTGGAAAGAAAAACTCCCTTTAACAGGAAGAAACCTCCAACTGCAACTGACCTGCAACTATTTTCTCTAGAATTTTTGAGATGAAAGTTAAATTAGATATACATGTAGGTCTATAGTTGGCCAGAATTTCTGAATCAAGATCAGACTTCTTAAGTAAAGGTTTAATTACAGCGACCTTAAAGTGCTGTGGTACATAACCATCCATTAAAAACAAATTAAGTAAATCCAAAATGTGGACATTAATTAGGGGAAATACCTAAATGATCTTACAAATGATCAAATACTAGTTCTTTAACCTCTTGGGACCTGGCATCCACATATGCAAGAGTTCAGGTCTTATGAGGTTAAATAATATTGACTTAACTGCTCAGTTTTTGCTGACTGGAATGCACTGTTAATACAGTTAAGCTAAAAACAGCTGCATCACAATTAGTGTGTGGAACCTCAACCTCTGCCAGCATGATGCCAAGTGAACAAGGGAAGAAACATAAAGAGAAAGAACCTTTGTCTACAAAAATGTTAAGACTTTCAGGACATCTTAAACTCCAAAATCACTAACAAGCTCATCAACCAATGTCGTATCTACTATTGCTACATCAACCAACATTGATAATA
>NC_056503.1:3847257-3848457 GCF_014905685.2 Nematolebias whitei
AAAAAAGACCAAATATTTTCTAGTTGAGTTCAGTAACTGGAATTACAATAAAATTTAAAAAAGACCACCTTTCAAAATTTAAGCAGTAATAGATATTTTAAAACGTTGAATTAGAAATAGACCCGTTTAAACCGTCATGTTGCAGAGCAGCTGCAGTTAAAACACAACTAGCAATTTAACATGTTTCATTTTAACTAAAACTGACGACATGAAGTATTAATGTTGATAAATTGTGGTACAGAACAGTCAGATAACGCTTCACAATGGCAAAAAAAGTGTCGTATTTTCATCAACTTACCGGAGAAAATACGGAGAATGAACTATATTCAATGCTGAACCCGCTGCTGTTTGGAACTTTTTGCCGCTGCATGACCCACATGACTTCAACATTCCAGTATTTCTATGGGAGTCTATGGGAGTGTCGCAACTCTCTCTTTACAGGGCTCTGCTGTAGACTAGAGACAGGATCAAAACAAATCATACAGTGTCAAAGGCAATGGAATAAAAGTGGGTTTTCAGGCGAGACTTAAAGACTGAGAGTGTGGGAGCCTGCCTGACACTCAGTGGCAACTCATTCCACAGTCTTGGACCTACAACAGAGAAAGCCCTGTCACCTCTGAGCTTGCGACGGGTTTCTGGAACTGAAAGGAGCATCTGGTCTGCTGACCTCAGAGAGCGAGGTGGGACATATGGCTGCAGAAGATCAGTGAGATAGGATGGGGCAGAACTGTTCAGTGATTTAAAAACATACATTAGTATTTTGAACTGGATCCGAAGGTGAATGGGTAACCAGTGCAGGGAAGCCAAAACTGGAGTAATGTGTTCTCTATGGACTGTACCAGTTAAAAATCGGGCTGCAGATTTTGGACCAGTTGTAGACGAGCAATGGAGGACTGACTGATTCCAAACAGAAGTGAATTGCAGTAATCAAGCCTAGATGTTATGAACGCATGGATCACTGTCTCAAAATTATTTTTGGACAATATGAGCTTCAGCTTAGACAGCCGCCTCAGCTGAAAAGAACAGGATTTAACAATCATGTTTACATGACTGTTAAGTTTTAAGGAAGGGTCCATTATCACTCCCAAATTGGTGACTCTTTGTTTCTCTAACGGAGCTAGAGAGGAAAGGTCAATGCAGTGGTTCATGAACGTGCCACTGGGATGGAACAAGATGACTTCAGACTTCTTCTCGTTGAAA
>NC_056503.1:3848557-3854698 GCF_014905685.2 Nematolebias whitei
TGCCACTGGGATGGAACAAGATGACTTCAGACTTCTTCTCGTTGAAATGTAAGAAGTTTAAAGCCATCCAGTCCCAGATGTCAGCCAGGCAGTCAAGAAGAGGTTGAATAGAGCGTGTGCCTCTGTGCCTCAGGGGGAAGTAAATTTGACAGTCATCGGCGTAGAAATGAAAGGGTATGTTATGATTGCGGAAAACAGCACCTAGTGGCAGCAGGTATAAAGAAAAGAGAAGGGGACTGAGGATGGACCCCTGCGGCACCCCCCACTGAAGTGCTGCCGATGCTGAACAGAAATCTTTGATACCGATACAAAAGGTTCTATCTGCGTCACTCTGTCTTCTGATCATGACTACACAGACTCTGATGCTCGCACTGGTAATCAAGATGCTGATCTTATACCTCTGCCTTTATCTTCCCCTGATACACCACTCAAGCCAAAAGAAAAAAACTTTACATTATTGCCACAGTTAATGAGCAAGCAGATAACCTGGATCATGAGTACCAAGAACACGGTGAGCATTGAAGCCTTGACGAGATTCGTTGACTTCACTTTTGCAGAAGTTGAGTCACTAAAAACTGATATGAAAGTGAGAGAGGTCAAAAGTGCCAGTGAAAGATATGACCGACAAATAATAGAATTGCAATCTAAGCTTAACGAGACTGAAAGGTTTGAACGGAGATGAAACCACAGACTTCATGGCGTCCATGAGGGTAATTCAGAAGATACTGCATCAAAGCCAATGTTCTCAACATTTGCTGTGGTATGATACCTGGCTCACAGCAGGAAATGACAGAGGGTATCGACATTATCCACCAATACCAGGGGACATTATTATTACCCTTTATTTAACCAGGAGGAAACTGGAGTACCCAGTGAAAACCCACGCAAGCATGAGAATAACATGCAAACTCCACACAGAAATGCCCCAGGTCCAACCGGGGATTGAA
Organism: Nematolebias whitei; assembly: GCF_014905685.2. Lineage (NCBI taxonomy): Eukaryota > Metazoa > Chordata > Actinopteri > Cyprinodontiformes > Rivulidae > Nematolebias > Nematolebias whitei. Next base: position 3,849,505 of record NC_056503.1, read on the forward strand.
CCATCAAACAGGCCCAGGACAACTACCATCCACTTTACAAACAGACCTACATGACACCTTCTGTCGAGAACGGCGAAAAAGAGTGAATACCTCAAAGCCAACAAAGTGAGGTTCATTGAAGATTTAACTGCTAATGACAAAGCAATATGAAATAAGAAAGAGTTCAGAAAGAGGACTCATTTTACAGGTACCAGTGTCGTAATCGACTGACTTCCAAACAAACGTTTTTTTAAACGTGAGGGGAACACATGCCCTTCAAACATGATCAATGCAAACTTCTTTATTGATAACTGGAAAAGGATCTGGACTTTACCAACCAAATACATGATCAATAATAAAGTAAAAGAAGTATCCTTTAAAATCATTCACAGATCTTTCTATAACGCTTTAAAAAAGGATATAAATGTAACTTGCTCATTCTTTGAAGGTCACCTTGAATATGTTTGTCACTTATTTTGGTCTTGCCCCGTCTCTACCTATGGGACGATACTGTATGTATCCTGATTTCTACTTCTACTGAACCACATTTGTCCCTTTGCTTTGAACACATTACTGACCGCTACCCATCAGCTAAAAAAAACAACAACACATTTTTATATCATTAATCTTATCATACATTTAGTCAAATGGTACAGCCATAAATGTCGTTACACTGATCAAAAACCACTTAGTGTATTTACATTTTTGAAAATGAGGTCAGGTCAATACTGTATATTAAAACTATTAGACAGTCCACCAATACGAAAGCCATAAAAACTTGTACATTATGTAATTTCTTTAATGTATTTGTGTAACATGTTATTCTAAACATTTGCCTCATTGTATGTAACCCCCTGACGACGCTCATTCCACTCTGCACTGTTCTGCAGTTTATTTCCAATAAAGTTAAAAACATTTTTTTAGCGTAGTCTATCATGTGACACGGTCTGTCGCACGTGACCAATTCAACAAAAAAAAAATAGTTTATTCGTATTTATATTTTTGTAAAATACTGATTTTCATCCAGTATGTTAAAAACGTACATGTTTCATATTTAGCTTAAATGTTGCTTCTGTCAACGCACGCGAACACGTTTGGTGCATTCATAGTCCCATCGTAAACTGAAGCCTCCGTCTTCTGCAAGTTTAGTTAACGTTGCATGAAACTTTCGTGCCAACGATGACGTGTGAGTGTAATAACTTAACAACTACAGTCCAATTTCGGTAGCAGTTATCGATGTCAGTAAGTTACGACAGAGTTTGAGACGAAACATGTACAATACGGCCGGAAACCCGGAGTAGTTTGTCTGGCGGTCTACGCTGCTCCTACTGTACCGAGGTCCTTGAAGGCAGCATCAGTCCCAGCGTGTGCGGCGCAGCAGAGAGAACCATGGCGGCCTGTGCCCTACGACGAGGCTTGCTGAGCAGCGTTAGCAAATACAGCAGGAAACACACTCACAGAATACTGAGTGTCAGTGACACCAGCAGCGGGCTTGAGGCGTACAAACCACGGTTACAATGCCGAGCCTGCGGGCTGCTCAGCGGGGCTCAGCAGCGGAGGTTTATGTCGTCACGGTAAGAAACGCAGGCAGCGACTTGAGCTAGAGCTAGCATGCTAAAGTCAAGACGGGAGCTAAGCTTGTCACATGGACCGTAAGAACAAACTGGGCCCTCTCTCAAAGCAGGCGGCCCAAGACAGGGGCTTGATTATGAGAATGGTTGTGTATTTTCTCAGTTTTTGCCTTTCTCAGCAGAAGGTTTCCAGTCGTCCTGTACTTTAGCTAACCTGGCAGCAGGACGTGTTGAGTAACACCGTGACTGCTGAGACACATGTTGGACACATCCACAATCATCTGCTCTAATCAGGAACACCATTCTTTTACAAGGAGGGTTTTGATAAAACAAGGAACTTAAAATGAACGCTCAAACATTCCAAGGTCACGTGTCTTGGTTAAAAAGAGGAAATTTTGTGTTTTAAAGTCCAAAATTTGGGCATATTGATTGAGTTTGTGCTGCTCGATGAGAAAAGTGCTGCCACAAAAAATGACCCAGTTTCTGCAGCTTATTAAATATTGCTGTATAACTTTCAGCAGAAAAAGTCCTTGATGGTTGTTGAAAATGATCTAGCCTTTTCAATGAGTCGAATAATAATCAGTATGCATTTATTTTAATTAATTACCTAGTATAAACTTGTTCACCCTAAACAGGGCCGGATTTAGGAGGATGGGGGCCCCTGGGCTGGAGTCAATACTGTATATATATATAACTATATATATATATATATATATATATATATATATATATATATATATACCAAGGTTTTTACAGAGAACATCTTGAAAAATATGAAGAACAAAATACAGATTTCCATTTATTAATGACACTTCTGCATTCATCTTATCTGGAGGAACTAGAACCACAAACACTGTTGTCTGCCATTGTAAAATAATATTCCCTGACGCTCCTCCCCAATGCGTAAGATGCGTCAAAAGTGGACCAATAACAAGCAAGCATTCAAGATGGTCGTTTTCCAGAACAAATTGGAACATTTTTCATCAGTGCTGTCAAAATCATCATAGTCATTGATTAAATTCTGACACTATCCATTCACAAAAACATAAAACATCCTTCGGGGCCCCTGAAATGCCGGGGCCCTGGGCTGCAGCCCCTGTAAGCCCCTGCTAAAATCCGGCCCAGACCCTAAAGATTGAGTGGCTGACCCTGCCAGGTTGGAAAATCACAAATTCAGGAGGTGGAACCACGATCAGCAGCGACTAGAATCGGTTTTTACTGCAAATATCTTTTAAAGATTCAAACATTTAACATGTAATTTTAGTCTGAATCACCTGATGTTTGAATTAGCTCGGTTGGTTTCCTGTCAAAAATGAAAAAGCTTACGTTCAAGTTGATTTGTAGTCAACTAAACTTAAACAACTAAACGTGCATTTAACAACCAGTTAATTAACTCGTGTTCCTCTCAACAGTCTCCCCAAAATGCCCAAGATTATTTTTAAAGGTGGATGCACATGAAGGGATGGAGATTGGAGAGCTAAATGAGGCCACAGAACCAAGCCCTACTTGTTGCTGTTTCAGATTTGATAGCGACACAAAGAATCAAATGTTCTGGACATATTTTTCTGTGCGTATGGCCAAGCATTCTCTGAAGTCTCCATCTGGAGTCTCCAAATGGACCCCAACATTAAACGGCTGTAACGCCTGAATGTGTCGACGTCCAGTGATAACTGGAGGAGTCGTGTTCTGTAACTACAGTCGCTGTCAGTAGAGTTGCATTCAGGCCCAAAAACATCTGAACCCAGACCCCCCACACACATAGTTTTAATGAGTTATTAACGGTTGGAGACGCGCAGCTGAATAAAGGCGTCGGAAGATTCGGAGCTGAGAGGTGTTTGTCATTTCAATCCTGTTTCTGCTGCGTTCTTCTGAATTACTGAGACACGCGGACAGCTCTGACACACGTCTGCTTTGGGATCTCACCTGTTTGGGTCATCGGCCGCGCGCGTCCGCCGAGTGCAGCGGCTGAATGAATGTCCATTTGGGTGATGGATTGCTTCCGGCAGTATTCATTCAACCTTTATTTAGACGGTAAATCCCATTGAGCCTCGAGGACTCCTTTACAAGAGGGACCTGATTTCAACAAATTAAAGTCCCATCTGAAGCTTAAATGAACTTTTTACCTCGTTCAAGGTCGGTCAGCTCGCGGTGAAGTGGCCACGTGCGGCTGGTGGATGTATGGCAGGCCATGTTATCATATAATTAGATGGCGGCTGATCTTGACTTAATTAAAAGCCCAAAACTGGCCCGGCCTGCCCATTAATCACATTATAACGACCCGGCCCTAATCCGGGTCGGTCCGGACCGGGTTTGGGTTAGAAATGACAGCTCTAACTGTCAGCTTGATGGAAATACAGTAAGTTATGCATAAACTGTCAGAATGCTCAGCAAAGCATATAACCCCCCCCCCCACACACACACACACACACACACACACACACACACACACACAGCTAAAAGTCTACAAACAGTGATTTCTTTTACAAAAGTATTTGCATTATCAAAAAGCAGCTGGGTGTAAAGTTTCCATGATGTAACATGTCCTGCCTCTCTATTCTGTGACCTGTGCTGAGTCTGTGTGCATCACACTGTGTTGGTCATGTTGCGGTTGTTGTTGTTATCCATTATTGTTTCTGTTGGTTTCTACTTTTTGGTGTCCTGTTATGTAATCTGTTGCTGTGCTTGTTCTGTTTGTCCCTGTACAGCACTTTGGTGTGCTTTGTCTCTGTTTAAAGTGCTTTATAAATAAATTGGTATGGTATGGTATGGTATTCGACATGTTTCATCATGCTTTAGTTTTTTACAAAACAAAATGTCAACTTACGTCTCACACAAATGCACACGAGCACCAGCACATTCTAACGTTAATGTGTTGACCGTTTTATAACTCGCCCTCTCATGGAGCGTATTGCAGCGACAGGAAATAGATTGGCGATACGTCAGTAGCATCGGGCTCGGCGTCAGAGATGGTAGGTTTGATCTGTAGGCAACAAAGTGTCGTCCTTGTAGACGGCATGGCGCTCTGTGGACACTGTTGGCTTTACAGAGACCCTCCATCAACCAGTTGGTTAAAAGAGGTGTCAGTCGAAAGAAGAGGGCCTACAGCCATTTTGACACTGTGGTATTTTAATTTGAAACCCTGATTTAGCTATTTATTTAATAATTTTTATTTAATGAGGCAAAGCCCATTGAGGTCACAGATCTCGTTTTCAAGGGAGGCCTGGGCCTGAAGGAAGCCTAACATGCATGTTTTGAACTGGGGGAGGAAAACCCATGCAAACACAAGGAGAACATGCAAACTCCACACAGAAAGAACCCAGGTCCAAATGGGGAATTGAACCCAGGACCTTATTGCTGTGAGGCAACTGTATTATTATACACAGTATCTTATAAGATCAAGTATTTCCAACTGCTAACTGTGAGAAGGTGATATTTATAAGACTGAGCTTATTGCAGCTCCTCAGACTGATGAAGTCTTTCGGGTGAAACACGAAACGTTTCTACAATTTTTTGTTTTTTGAACCCGTCCAGAGGACCTGACTTGACTTTTTTAAAGATTTTCTACCTGGATTATTGAGCATGCACCGGGACCAATCCTTCTCAGTCAGGTCCTCTGGACACTTTCTTTCTTTTTTTAAAGAAAC
>NC_056503.1:3854798-3856160 GCF_014905685.2 Nematolebias whitei
TTCTCAGTCAGGTCCTCTGGACACTTTCTTTCTTTTTTTAAAGAAACTGTCCAGAGGACCTGACTGAGAAGGATTGGATTTGACACCTGGATGATTGAGCATGAACTTCATGCATTAGGACACAACTGTATTATTAACGGCATTATTTTGCTTTATTAGTGTTTAGCGTATATCTTAGTTTATATCTTAGATCCTTGTATACTGGTTCTTTTTATACTTGATATTTTTGCTATTTTTGGATGTAACTGGGACCTTGAGTACACAATTTCATTCCACCTCATGTACCACATGTGATGTGAATGACAGTAAATAATCTTGAACAGTTTGTGTTTTAACTCGACATCAAGTATTTACAACGGCGCTCACTCACAGTAACATGTTGTATAATTGAAATATACAGGAAGAAGTAAAGTTAAAATGATAGTACTGCTTCTGTTTACTGTTGTTTCTGCTCCAAGGTTTGAAGAATTATCATTTTAGGCCATTTCTTTTGTAATTGAAGTTTTGACAAGTGTTCGTCTCTCACACACGTTGTTCTTTACCTCAGTTAAATTATGTGCTCAGTTCTTGTCCGTCTTGCTGTCTTGATGCTGTTGACTGTTTTTTGTTTCTGGGTTCAAACCCGCAGCGGTGACTTGTAGAATACGAGGACGTTTGCCTAAATCCAGTACAGAACTAAAGGTGTATGTAAACAGAAAACGAGCGTCTGTGCGGATAGTTGAAGGCAGTACAGGTGGGTTAGTGAAATCACCTTTTTCTTTTAGCGACCCCTGCGTGTAGTCACATCCTGTTTGACAGCTTTTCAGAGCAAAATGATGAACACAGGGTCTGTGTGGCTGCAGGACGTGCCAGAGTCTGAGCAGAGGCATCTGTTGGCTCAACGTCCACACTTTATATTTAGATCAGTGATAATCTCTGACCACAGCGTATTGACATTTGTCTGACCGTCACAGGAACTCACCCAATGTGGGGGAAGCTGCCAGGGCCACAAACTGTCTTCTGCCTGTGCTTCTGGCATTTGTGCACTTTTTGCCTTGTTCGTGGGAATTTATTAACCGTTGGTTATTTCTTTGTTAAAGTATTACATTTTGTCATTAAAATGTGCTTAAGTGTTCAGAGTGTATCCGTTTAATTTGGATCTGTTGCAGTCTCTGTTACGTTGCAGCGGCTGGCCTTCAACATTACACATTTAAAACTATAATAATTTTCATTTAACCCAGAAAACGATCTAAAAACAGCAGTGCTGTCTGTGGGTCGTAGAGCTGAGACTGAATTCAGCTAACATTAATATTGGTGGTTTGGGGCCTGTCCTAAACTTGAAGGCTTCCTTAGTTTTTGTTTTTCCCACATACAGGGTCTAGT
>NC_056503.1:3856260-3859164 GCF_014905685.2 Nematolebias whitei
GTTTCTTTAAAAAAAGAAAGAAAGTGTCCAGAGGACCTGACTGAGAATGATTGATCCTGGTGCATGCTCAATAATCCAGGTAGAAAAATCTTTAAAAAAGTCAAGTCAGGTCCTCTGGACGGGTTCAAAAAACAAAAAAATTGTAGAAGCGTTTCGTGTTTCACCCGAAAGACCTCATCAGTCTGAGGAGCTGCAATAAACTCAGTCTTATAAATATCACCTTCTCACAGTTAGCAGTTGGAAATACTTGATCTTATAAGATACTGTGTATAATAATACAGTTGCCTCACAGCAATAAGGTCCTGGGTTCAATTCCCCGTTTGGACCTGGGTTCTTTCTGTGTGGAGTTTGCATGTTCTCCTCGTGTTTGCGTGGGTTTTCCTCCCCCAGTTCAAAACATGCATGTTAGGCTTCCTTCAGGCCCAGGCCTCCCTTGCAAAAGAGATCTGTGACCTCAATGGGCTTTGCCTCATTAAATAAAAATTATTAAATAAATAGCTAAATCAGGGTTTCAAATTAAAATACCACAGTGTCAAAATGGCTGTAGGCCCTCTTCTTTCGACTGACACCTCTTTTAACCAACTGGTTGATGGAGGGTCTCTCTAAAGCCAACAGTGTCCACAGAGCGCCATGCCGTCTACAAGGACGACACTTTGTTGCCTACAGATCAAACCTACCATCTCTGACGCCGAGCCCGATGCCACTGACGTATCGCCAATCTATTTCCTGTCGCTGCAATACGCTCCACGAGAGGGCGAGTTATAAAACGGTCAACACATTAACGTTAGAATGTGCTGGTGCTCGTGTGCATTTGTGTGAGACGTAAATTGACATTTTGTTTTGTAAAAAACTAAAGCATGATGAAACATGTCGAATACCATACCATACCATACCAATTTATTTATAAAGCACTTTAAACAGTGACAAAGCACACCAAAGTGCTGTACAGGGACAAACAGAACAAGCACACAGCAACAGATTACATAACAGGACACCAAAAAGTAGAAACCGACAAAAACAATAATGGATAACAACAACAACCGCAACATGACCAACACAGTGTGATGCACACAGACTCAGCACAGATCACAGAATAGAGAAGCAGGACATGTTACATCATGGAAACGTTACACCCAGCTGCTTTTTGATAATGCAAATACTTTTGTAAAAGAAATCAGTTTGTAGACTTTTAGCTGTGTGTGTGTGTGTGTGTGTGTGTGTGTGGGGGGGGGGGGGGTTATATGCTTTGCTGAGCATTCTGACTGTTTATGCATAACTTACTGTATTTCCATCAAGCTGACAGTTAGAGCTGTCATTTCTAACCCAAACCCGGTCCGGACCGACCCGGATTAGGGCCGGGTCGTTATAATGTGATTAATGGGCAGGCCGGGCCAGTTTTGGGCTTTTAATTAAGTCAAGATCAGCCGCCATCTAATTATATGATAACATGGCCTGCCATACATCCACCAGCCGCACGTGTGGCCACTTCACCGCGAGCTGACCGACCTTGAACGAGGTAAAAAGTTCATTTAAGCTTCAGATGGGACTTTAATTTGTTGAAATCAGGTCTCTCTTGTAAAGGAGTCCTCGAGGCTCAATGGGATTTACCGTCTAAATAAAGGTTGAATGAATACTGCCGGAAGCAATCCATCACCCAAATGGACATTCATTCAGCCGCTGCACTCGGCGGACGCGCGCGGCCGATGACCCAAACAGGTGAGATCCCAAAGCAGACGTGTGTCAGAGCTGTCCGCGTGTCTCAGTAATTCAGAAGAACGCAGCAGAAACAGGATTGAAATGACAAACACCTCTCAGCTCCAAATCTTCCGACGCCTTTATTCAGCTGCGCGTCTCCAACCGTTAATAACTCATTAAAACTATGTGTGTGGGGGGTCTGGGTTCAGATGTTTTTGGGCCTGAATGCAACTCTACTGACAGCGACTGTAGTTACAGAACACGACTCCTCCAGTTATCACTGGACGTCAACACATTCAGGCGTTACAGCCGTTTAATGTTTAATTTGGAGACTCCAGATGGAGACTCCAGATGGAGACTCCAGATGGAGACTCCAGATGGAGACTTCAGAGAATGCTTGGCCATACGCACAGAAAAATATGTCCAGAACATTTGATTCTTTGTGCCGCTATCAAATCTGAAACAGCAACAAGTAGGGCTTGGTTCTGTGGCCTCATTTAGCTCTCCAATCTCCATCCCTTCATGTGCATCCACCTTTAAAAATAATCTTAGGCATTTTGGGGAGACTGTTGAGAGGAACACGGGTTAATTAACTGTTTGTTAAATGCACGTTTAGTTGTTTAAGTTTAGTTGACTACAAATCAACTTGAACGTAAGCTTTTTCATTTTTGACAGGAAACCAACCGAGCCAATTCAAACATCAGGTGATTCAGACTAAAATTACATGTTAAATGTTTGAATCTTTAGAAGATATTTGCAGTAAAAACTGATTCTAGTCGCTGCTGATCGTGGTTCCACATCCTGAATTTGTGATTTTCCAACCTGGCAGGGTCAGCCACTCAATCTTTAGGGTCTGGGCCGGATTTTAGCAGGGGCTTACAGGGGCTGCAGCCCGGGGCCCCGGCATTTCAGGGGCCCCGAAGGATGTTTTATGTTTTTGTGAATGGATAGTGTCAGAATTTAATCAATGACTATGATGATTTTGACAGCACCGATGAAAAATGTTCCAATTTGTTCTGGAAAACGACCATCCTGAAAGCTTGCTCGTTATTGGTCCACTTTTGATGCATCTCACGCATTGGGGAGGAGCATCAGGGAATATTATTTTACAATGGCAGACAACAGTGTTTGTGGTTCTAGTTCCTCCAAATAAGATGAATGCAAAGTGTCATTAATAAATGGAAATCTGTATTTTGTTCTTCATATTTT
>NC_056503.1:3859264-3864701 GCF_014905685.2 Nematolebias whitei
AGCTGCAGTGTGGATCCTCTGCACTCCTGTGCATGAAGGACAGACTTTTTAAGTTCAAAGTTTTTGTCTATACATTGTTCCGTAAGACTAATCATGCTAACGGGGCTAGCATGACGTCCAAATATCTGTGGTAAAACTCACCCAACAAGTCGTGCTATCAGCTGTTAGCTTCTCAATGACATCAGAAATGACTCCTTGTAACTCTGGTAACGTTACGTCGGAAAAATATCTCAGACTGCAGACGATGTAGCGAGGCTCCACGTAGTCCATAAATCTTCAGAATCTGACATCCTCACCAACGAAAAATAAAACTTCCACACCGTCAACATTTAAAATTTTCCTCTCCGCCGTGAGATCATGTAGGTGCACGTGACATCATCGCGTTGTGTTGCCGCTGCAGGCAAAAACAGCGCCTTTTATATCGGCGAGTTATTTTGATGGAATGGCCGATACCATGCCGATAATATTGTGCATCCGTATTTCAAGTGTTAAATGTTGGAGTTAAATTGGTCACTTGAGTAAGTGAGCAGCAGCTTGCACGTTAAAGACTGGACTGAATCTTAGTGGTCAGCAGTCATTTGAACTCATCTCCTCTAGATAATCCATCTTTATTAGTCCCTCATGTTTTGTGCAGAACCTTCAACCATATTTTTGATCACCTTATTGTTATTCCAATTCATAATCAATTTTTGATCTTCTGCACCAATTAAAAAAAGTTAACATGTTCTGTGCCTTCACTGACACAAAGATAAGTCAGCTGCTCACAGGTTGAGCTGGAAAGAGTCAGACTTTGATCAGCGGCCAAGCAACCGATTCACTCCTATTTTTAATATGAAATAATTTAAACTGCTTTAAAGCAGTTTTATTGGGGGGGTGGGGGCAGACTTTAATACTGTTTTGTAAAGTCTGTCAGTGTAGTTAAGTTGTGTTGTGATTGCTATAAGAAAGCAACTTACTGTAAAAAACAAACCTTCCTGTGCTGTTATCCCCCTCGTTAATCCCCGCTCTTCATCTCTAAAGATTAGCTTTGCACCGAGCGCGCAGCTATGAGTGTTATTCACGTGATGTGACCAGCTGTTGTGGTCTGTGTTTGAATGCTGTCAGTTTTGTTGCGAGACTCGAAACAGCATGAAGAAAAGACCCAACACCGTTTCAGTTTACTCGTCTCTGGAGGAGCCGAGTTTGTCTGGATTGATCAGGTGTAGGAGTCTTCACGGTTCGACTCGACTCAGAGCGCTGCCTTGTGATGCAAAAACAATTACTGATGCTTCACAGATAGTTGCCATAATCTGGCGTGTGACTAAACTCGAGGCAGCTGGTAAGCTGTTCCTCTTAATTGCTGAGGTAGAAATACAGTAAACTGAAATAATCTGGCTTATTTGAACTAAACACTAATTTATTTCATGACTAATAAAGAGTCCATAATAATCTGCATAAAATCTCTATTACTCACAGGCTGCTGACCAGCAGTTAGCCTAGATGTTAACGTAACATTTAAAACATTATAAAAATGCTGAGCTAGCATTGTTTTATTGCTGAAATGCATGTTGAAATCAAATGTTTTAAAGCCGTTATGATGACTCAACTGACTGTCAATGTGGCGCCATAGATGAATATTTACAGAATTAAATTTTGACATTTGGAAATGAGCTCAGATGTCCAGCAGTCAACATTATAACTCCCCACCCCAGTACGATGTGAGATGAACGTCTGTAGGATCGCAGCAGATTGCGCCTCATGTGGATCAGAACAGTTGCTTTCCTCACAACTCCTCTGTGATTGTGAGGGAACGAGAACTCCTCTCAGGGACTCATGGTTTGTTGTCCAGGTTGTTTTGTCACTGTGGGAACCAGTACTCTTGTCTTGCACGTCCTGCTGACCCACATAGTGCTGTGTGTAATTGTGTTGCCTGTTTTTGGCAGGAACAGGCCTGAAGGGAAGATTTTGGAGACTGTTGGAGTGTTTGAGGCTGTGAAGCAGCATGGCAAATATGAAACAGGCCAGGTAAGACTCCACTAACCTGCAGCACAGAGAGCTGGCTATGACTGAGTTAACAGTCTCAGTTTTAATTGCAGATTTGTCCATCGTCATGTGTTTGCTGTTTGTCATTATAATAATCTGTTATTCAGGATTGTTTTTATAGTACACTTGCATGATCTTCTCAAGTGACTGTAATCCCATTTAACCTCTGCTGTGATAAACTGGTCATCTCTAATCTGAGTGATTTCTCTGTGTTGTTCCTCTCAGCTGTTTCTCCACAGTGTGTTTGGCTACAGAGGCATTGTCTTGTTTCCTTGGCATGCCCGCCTCTACGATCGAGACATCACCCCGCCTGTGTCTGACAGGTAAACTGTGGCATCCTGCGGGGCCCCAAGGCGCCTCTCTGCTCAGCGTTGTTGTGTTGTGGTTTGAAGTGAACCTGTGTTGTCACCTCCCTCAGCAAACCTGAGCCCCCCGGAGCCCACGGCTCCAAGGAGGTGAAGGGGAAGACTCACACCTACTACCAGGTCCTCATCGACACCAGAGACTGTCCACACATAGTGAGTCGTGTTTTCAGAACTCTCTTATCAAATTCAGAACATTTTAGCAACTGGCCGAGTTCAGAGGTTTGGTTTTTATTTTTTATACTTATAATATACCTTTCAAGGAGGGAGTGGTGGTGCAGTAGCTAGAGAAGGTGGGCCTGTGATAGGAAGATCGCCGGTTCAACTCCCCTGACTGACATAAAAAAATGTGGGTGGGAAAGATGAAGCACCCACACCTGCCTCCCCCTCATATACCCCACTCTCTGGGCCCTTGAGCAAGACTCCTACCCCCCAACTGCTCCCCCAGGCCCCTTAGACGGCAGCTCTCCGCTCGTTGGTCTGTCGTCATGAAGGGCATCTGGCGTAAAACAATTGCCAAGTCTTCGTGCGAGTTCGCCCGCTGTGGTGACCCCTGAAGAAGGGAGCAGCCAACAGAAAATAATAATAATATACTTTTCAAGTGTTTTGTAAAAACTGTACAACAGTTAAAATTACATCAGATCATGTTAAAAAGGACAACAACAAAATCATTGTTACTGCAGGATCAGTGAGAGCAGTGTCAGTAAAGAACTGCTTGGATTGTAATCAGTCATAATCACCATCTTTCAAGCGCCATTGGTTCATGTTCTGAAAATACGTTGGGTCAATCCAACAGAGTCTCACTGGTCTTGATGGCCACACCTGGTTATAATCACAGAGGAGATGGAGGAGAGAGAGGAAAAGTGGAGTTTACCACGACTGATAGTCTTTGAAATGTTGAACATGACACGTTTTCTATTAATGTCTAGTCCTAAGTCCAAAAAAGTTCAATCTGGTCCTCTGGACATTAAAAAAAAACAAAAAACAAAGCAAAGAAATCTAGAACCAGACTAGATCAGCTTTTAATGGAGACGGATAGAAAGGGATATCTTTAACACAATGTGTTCGCACTTCATTGAGCTGAAGTGTTCTTGTTTCAGATGTGAAATCTAAAGTTTATTAGTTTATTATTTTTCAGGCATTTGATTGAATTCTGCTTTTTAGTCTCAGAGGTCTCAGACAGAAGCAGTCACGTTTCTGGCCAACCATGATGACAGCAGGGCCCTGTACGCCATCCCAGGTACGCAGCAAAATAGAAACATGGTCAGACTTCACTTGTTGAATAACATTTTAAATGTTTTCTCAGTCAGCAGTTTAGAACATGAAACGTGGTGTTTTATGTAGTTGTCTTTCACTCGTATGACAGTGGCCCTGTTCTTCCTTCAGGTTTGGACTACGTGAGTCATGAAGACATCCTGCCCTATAACTCCACTGAGCAGGTCCCGATCCAGCACGAACTGTTCGAGCGCTTCCTCATGTACAACCCTACAAAATGTAAACACCGTTCTTCAGTCGCTGCTGGTTTTCCACACAAACCAAATACAACACATGCAGCAGACAAATACAGAACAGAAAAGAAAAATAACAAACAAGCAGACAAGAAGCACAGAGATGACTGAAAACCTCAGTAAGTTGTAAAGAATAACCAACGGAGACTGTAATACGAGGGGACTGAAGAAACAGGACGAGCTCTCTGCTGCTTTTACACAATAAACAAGAGAACAATGTGGGGCTGGGAGTGTCTCCAGCCAGAAAACATCGTGCAGAGCAATTCTGCATTTCATCTGAATTTTCTCCACAGTGGTTACCATAATTTCTGGACTAGTCATTACTTTTTTCACACACTTTGAACCCCACAACTTATACAATGCTGCGCCTAATTTATGGATTTTATTTTGATGAGCTAACGAGCTTCATGCCGCCAAAACATTTAGTCTTGTCACACCTGGGCGCTCACATAGCTGCCCAAAACAGGTCTCTCTTGGGGGTTGGATCCTCGTGACTCAATGAGACTACCTGCATAAATAAAGATTTTTTTTTAATTAGACCACTGAAATTACAGAACAGGTCACAGTGGACCAATGAAAGTTGCACATCTGAAACTTGGTTTCATTGGTCCACTGGGGAAGGAGGGAGGAACTTTGTTTCCCCCATTCTCTCCTCAGAAATTGTTTACCAAAACTAGCTATGGCTTCTAGACAAGTGAGGCCTATATATGTACAAAAATGTTTTCTTTTTAAATATAGTGGGTGCAGCTTATATTCAGGTGCGCTCACTTGTCCGGAAATTACAGTACTTCCTGTACGAGCTGGTTCAGTAGAAAGTTTATATGGTTAGGTTTTTTGTTTTTATTGTAGCAAACTGAATTTGTAAAGGATTGCAGTTATAATACAATAAGGCTGCTGTGTTTTCAGTAAATCTGTTTGTCTTCTTTCTCTTGACACTGTAGCTCCTCCGTTCACAGCCAGAGACACTCTGAAGGCGTGGCAGGAGAAGAACCACCCCTGGCTGGAGCTGTCGGACGTCCACAGAGAGACCACGGAGAACATTCGAGTCACGGTTATCCCCTTCTATATGGGAATGAGGGTAGGTGGATCTGTAATTACATGATCTTCTCAGCACAGCTGAGCCATACAAAATATGGTAAATATATCAGGATCTGCATAACAGGTCTTGAGTTTTCCCTGTATAGATTAACTTTAGTTCTTTTTTTGTCTTCTTAAATCTTATTTGCTTTTTTTCCTCAGGAGGCCCAGAACTCCCATGTTTACTGGGTAAGTAGAACAGACACAAACAGAAATAACACAACTCAAATTAAGGAGTGTTAACATTTGTGCTTCCTCTGACAGTGGCGCTACTGCATTCGTCTGGAGAACTTGGGTAATGAGGTGGTTCAGCTGAGAGAGAGGCACTGGAGGATCTTCAGCCTGTCTGGGACCTTGGAGACGGTCCGAGGGCGAGGCGTGGTAGGCAGGGTAAAGCAAGCGCACATCAGCACAACATCCTAATGAGCTTTTATACGCCTGTCAAAGGTGGGACACATTACACTATAG
>NC_056503.1:3864801-3867097 GCF_014905685.2 Nematolebias whitei
AATGAGCTTTTATACGCCTGTCAAAGGTGGGACACATTACACTATAGTGTCCATTTGTCTTTGCGTATGAAAACTCTGTCTTGTCCCACTCATAACTTTTGAGCCGCTCAAGATAACAGAACTTCATACACACATGCATCATCATTAGACGGACCGTCATGTACACTTTGCATCACCCCAGCTTCAAGGTCAAGGTCACAAATCAAGTTCAAACATACCCAGGATCCACCCCTCAAGAGAGACCTGGAAGGCCCTGACAATTATCCTGACTTCTGGATAATGGTTTGTTGATGGATATATAATGTACCTTATCAGAATCAGAATAAACTTTATTGGAAATGCACCAAGGTACAACGCGAATATGTATGTACAGTTGTCCGAAAGATGGGCGGAGTGCACGAAGCTGCAACTGTAGAAAGCGCGGCCTTTTTATCCTTATCAGATAATAATCTTAGATAGGAAAATGGAGAGAAACATGAGGGTAGATAGTGGTATTACAAAAAAGATCTTTCACATCTTGTCTATCAGGACACGATTTAAGACAAAAAAACTACGAGCAAGCACAATTAAAACATGGGACATTTGCATTTGACATCAAGGTGTTGAGATTTATGCGGTACTTAAGTTGTTTTTTACAGTATGGTGGTATAGGTACAGTATGGTGGTTTAGGTACATTATGGTGGTATAGATACATTATGGCGGTATAGGTACAGTATGGTGGTATAGATACATTATGGTGGTATAGGTACAGTATGGTGGTATAGGTACAGTATGGTGGTATAGGTACAGTATGGCGGTATAGGTACAGTATGGCGGTATAGGTACATTATGGCGGTATAGGTACAGTATGGTGGTATATATACAGTATGGTGGTATAGGTACATTATGGTGGTATGGGTACAGTATGATGGTATAAGTACAGTAAGTTGATATAGGTACAGTATGGTGGTAGATACAATATGGTGGTATAGGTACATTATGGTGGTATAGATACATTATGTTGGTATAGGTACAGTATGGTGGTATAGTATGTTGGTATAGGTATAGTATGGTGATATAGGTACATTATGGTGGTATAGATACATTATGTTGGTATAGGTACAGTATGATGGTATAGATACAGTATGGTGGTATAGATACATTATGTTGGTATTTGTACAGTATGGTGTTATAGATACATTATGGTGGTATAGGTACATTATCAAGTCAAGTCAAGTCATCTTTATTTGTAGAGCACAATTTAAAACAGATAAACTGTTATCAAAGTGCTTAACAGAAATGTAGCAAAACATAGGCAGCAAAACAAAAACATCATACAGAATTAAAATTACTGGAGCAATAACACACACTAATGATCACACTAAGGAAAAACAAGCATTAAAAATAAACGTCAATCATAAAACAACAGAATTTAAAATGAGGTACACAGAACAAAATAAACCAACTCGCACAGTATTAAACGCCAGAGCAAACAGGTGCGTTTTAAGGAGGGATTTGAACATCAGGAGGGAGGAGGCCTGCCTGATGTTGAGGGGCAGGTTGTTCCACAGGTTGGGACCTCTGACTGAAAAAGCTCGATCCCCTCGGAGCTTCAGGCGTGAATTTGGAACGACCAAGAGAAGCTGGTCCGATGATCTCAGGGCCCGAGACGGAACATATGGTTCCAGGAGCTCGGAGAGGTAGAGGGGTGCGAGGCCATTTAGGCACTTATATGTCAGGAGGAGAATCTTGAAGTCGATTCTGGATCGCACAGGAAGCCAGTGAAGGGAGGACAGAACAGGTGTGATGTGCTCAGACCTACGTGTACCAGTTAACAGCCGAGCAGCTGCATTTTGGACGAGCTGGAGACGAGAAATGGACGCCTGACTGACCCCAGCATAGAGTGAGTTACAATAGTCCAGGCGGGTTGTGATGAAGGCATGGACTAATGTTTCAAGATTGGGTCTGGATAACACTGGCTTGAGCTTAGCTCATTATGGTGGTATAAGTACAGTGTGTTGGTATAGGTACATTATGGTGGTATATGTACAGTATGGTGTTATAGATACATTATGGTGGTATAGGTACATTATGTTGGTATAGATACAGTATGGTGGTATAGGTACATTATGTTGGTATAGATACATTATGTTGGCATAGATACATTATGGTGGTATATGTACAGTATGGTGTTATAGGTACAGTATGGTGGTATAGGTACAGTATCTTGGTATAGGTACAGTATGATGGTATAAGTACAGTAAGTTCATATAGGTACAGTATGGTGGTAGATACAATATGGTGGTATAGGTACGT
>NC_056503.1:3867197-3870589 GCF_014905685.2 Nematolebias whitei
ATAGGTACATTATGTTGGTATAGGTACAGTATGGTGGTATAGGTACAGTATGGTGTTATCGATACATTATGGTGGTATAAGTACAGTGTGTTGGTATAGGTACAGTATGGTGGTAGATACAATATTGTGGTATAGGTACATTATGTTGTTATAGATACATTATGGTGGTATAGGTACAGTATAGTGGTATGGTATGGTATGGTATATAGTTTATTCATTTTAAAAAAGTACAAAACAATTCCATAACAATATAAAAAAAAGATACAAAAGATTTAAAAAATGAAAGGCAGCAGAAAGAAGAAAAAAATCTTATTATATCTGCCCCTTTTTTCAAAACAATTATTTCAGACATAATAATCTTCAAGTAACAGAACAAAATGAATAACTTTCTAATTTTTCTAATTCTAATACAAAACACACACTAAGCTACTTCATATATACTTTTTTAACAATTCAGCTTTGATCTTTTTCTTAAATGTGCACATTGACTTGGCATTTTTCACATCACTCTTTAGACCATTCCACAATCCAACTCCTTGGATTGAGGTAGACCTTCCCTTCAGACTAGTTCTGAATTGTGGTTTGACAAATATCTCTATCCCCTTAAGATTGTAACAACTTTGTCTTTTAACAAAAAATTTTTGGATATTTAATGGTAATGTGTGATTTTGAGCCATATACATAACTGATAAAATACTATAATCTACCAAATCATGGAACTTCAATAAGTTCAGTTGATAAAATAATGTGCTTGATGGGTGACAGTAATGCTTTCTGGTGATAATTCTTACAGCTCTTTTCTGTAAAATAAAAATAGGTTTTGTAAATGTTTTACACGCTTTCCCCCAAACATCAATGCACTAGATTAAATGTGGAACAATGATTGTGTTATACAACATGTACAGAGCTTTATCATTTAATAATTCCCTGACTTTGTATAGTACTGCAATAGATTTAGATATTTTTGTTCTTACAGAATTTATGTGATTTTTCCATGTTAGCTGTTCATCAATGATTACACCCAAAAATTTCATCTCATTAACTCTACAAATCTCAACACCCTCAATTTTAAATGGATCGTCAACAGTTCTCTTTTTGTTACTAAATATCATGTATTTAGTTTTATCTAAATTTAATGATAATTTATTAAGTTTAAACCAAGTTTGTATTTTATCAAATTCTGTCTTCATCAATTCCAACATCCGTTTTACATCTTTACCCAAACAGAAAATGTGGTATCATCGGCAAAAAGGACACGTTTGAGGAGTCCTGATACATTCACTACGTCATTCACATATAAAATAAATAACTTTGTTCCAAGTACAGAGCCTTGATGAACTCCACAAGTGATATTGCACAGGTCAGATCTTACACCATTTATTTGTACAAACTGTTTCCTATCTTTTAAATGGCTAGATACCCAGTGTAATGCTGGTCCTCTTATACCATATTTATTTAATTTTTCAAGGAGAATAGTGTGGTCAATAGTATCGAATGCTTTTTTTAAATCAACAAAAATACTAACACAATACTGTTTTTGATCGACAGCAGTAGTATTTGTTCCATTATTTCCATGAGAGCCATTGATGTAGAGTTTTTTGCTCTAAACCCATACTGACTGCTACTTAGAATGTTTTGTTTAGTAATAAATTTATCTAATCTGGTCACAAACAGTTTTTCTAGAATTTTTGAGAACTGTGGTAATAAGGATATTGGACTATAATTATTGAACACACATTTATCACCATTTTTAAAGAGAGGAACTACTTTAGCTACTTTCATATTGTCTGGAAATATTCCTTTTGAAAATGATAAATTACAAATATATGTAAACGGCTCGATAACATAACTCATTATGTCCTTTACAAACATCATATCCATGTCCACCCAGTCTTTTGATCTCTTATCTGTAAGATTCTTTACAACATTCATTATTTCTTCTTTGTCAGTTCCATTAAGAAAAATACTGTTGTCACAACTTATAACTGAATGGTTCACATTATTGTCTACTTTTGGTATTTTAGCTGCAAGTCTTGATCCAACGTTCACAAAATGATGATTAAATCCATTTACAATTTCATTTTCATCATGGATTTCATCGTCATCCTTCAAAAAATATTGTGAAATACCTGTTTTTGCTTTATGACTTTTCAGAACACTATTTATTACACGCCATGTAGCTTTCATATCACCATTACTTTTATTTAATAAATCACTATAATATTCCTTTTTGTGTTTCCTTATAATCGCTACTAATTTATTTTTATACTTCTTATATTTCTCTTCGGCCTCTTGTGTTCTCAATTTCAAGAAACATGTATACAAATAATTCTTTTTTTTTTACAAGCATTTCTCAACCCTCTCGTCATCCACGGTTGATCAACAACATTTCTCTTTGTACAATTATTTTGCACACAATTCTTTTCATACAGAGCTCCTAAAATATTCATAAACTTTTGATATGATCTGTTCACATCATCAACATACACGTCTTTCCAGCTTTGTTTATGTAAATCATCTTTTAATTTGTCCATTGCTTTTGTTGATGTGTTTATTGTTTTTTCCTTAGTTGTAATTTCTTTTGTAATGCTTTGATCATTTTTATAAATCGTGAAAACTGGTAAATGATCACTCAAATCACTCATTAAAATACCTCCCATCACATCCCCATTTGTTACATTTGTGAAAATATTATCGATTATTGTAGCACTATGAGTTGTAATTCTTGTTGGTTTTGATATTAACGGATAAAGATTTAAACTACACAATGAATTTGTAAATGTACTGATGTTATTTGAATCTGTTTTATTTCCCAGGTCAATATTAAAATCTCCACAGAAAAAAATACTTTTATTAAAACTCTTGTCCAATAATTGTACGATTTTATCGGTGAATATTTCTATATTTGATCCTGGAGATCGATATAAGTACATATATCGATATAAGTATAAGTACAGTATAGTGGTATAAGTACATTATAGTGGTATAAGTACAGTATGGTGGTATAGATAGGTACAGTATGGTGCTCTAGGTACAGTATGGTGGTATAGGTACAGCATGGTCGTCTAGGTACATTATGGTAGTATAGGTACAGTATGGTGGTTTAGGTACAGTATGGTGGTATAGATACATTATGGTGGTATAGGTACAGTTTGGTAGTATAGGTACAGTATGGTGGTATAGGTACAGTTTGGTGGTATAGGTACAGTACGGTGCCATAGGTACAGTATGGTGGTTTAGGTACAGTATGGTGGTATAGATACATTATGGTGGTATAGGTATAGTTTGGTGGTATAGCTACAGTTTGGTGGTATAGGTACAGTATTGTGGTATAGGTACAGTATGGTGGTTTAGGTACAGTATGGTGGTATAGGTACAGTTTGGTGGTATAG
>NC_056503.1:3870689-3873966 GCF_014905685.2 Nematolebias whitei
CATACTGTACCTATACCAACACACTGTACTTATACCACCATACTGTACCTATACCAACATAATGTACCTATACCACCATAATGTACCTATATCACCATACTATACCTATACCAACATACTATACCTATACCACCATACTATACCTATACCAACATAGCGTATCTATACCACCATAATGTACCTATACCACCATATTTTATCTACCACCATACTGTACCTATATCAACTTACTGTACTTATACCATCATACTGTACCTATACCACCATAATGTACCTATACCACCATACTGTACCTATACCACCATACTGTACCTATACCACCATAATGTACCTATACCACCATAATGTACCTATACCACCATACTGTACCTATACAACCACAATGTATCTATACCACCATACTGTACCTATACCGCCATAATGTAAAAAACAACTTAAGTACCGCATAAATCTCAACACCTTGATGTCAAATGCAAATGTCTCATGTTTTAATTGTGCTTGCTCGTAGAGTTTTTTTTGTCTTAAATCGTGTCCTGACAAGATGTGAAAGATCTTTTTTGTAATACCACTATCTACCCTCATGTTTCTCTCCCTTTTCCTATCTAAGATTATTATCTGATAAGGATAAAAAGGCCGCGCTTTCTACAGTTGCAGCTTCGTGCAATCCGCCCATCTTTCGGACAACTGTACATACATATTCGCGTTGTACCTTGGTGCAATTCCAATGAAGTTTATTCTGATTCTGATAAGGTACATTATATATCCATCAACAAACCATTATCCAGAAGTCAGGATAATTGTCAGGGCCTTCCAGGTCTCTCTTGTGGGGTGGGTCCTGTGTATATTTGACCTTGATTTGTGACCTTGACCTTGAAGCTGGGGTGATGCAAAGTGTACATGACGGTCCGTCTAATGATGATGCATGTGTGTATGAAGTTCTGTTATCTTGAGCGGCTCAAAAGTTATGAGTGGGACAAGAGAGTTTTCATACGCAAAGACAAATGGACACTATAGTGCAGGGGTGCCCAACCTTTTTTGAACCAAGAGCTACTTTTGAAGTCGGCAATTTGCCGAGAGCTACTC
Source organism: Nematolebias whitei (assembly GCF_014905685.2). Classification (NCBI taxonomy): domain Eukaryota; kingdom Metazoa; phylum Chordata; class Actinopteri; order Cyprinodontiformes; family Rivulidae; genus Nematolebias; species Nematolebias whitei. The sequence goes on from NC_056503.1 coordinate 3,871,773, forward strand.
GTCCAGTCTCATTATCAACAAACATAATTTTTCATCAATCCCTACTCCTCACTTCTTTAAAGTAAATAAAACAGAACGTGATGTGTCTATAGGAGACAACTTTTTATGCAAGCTGTATAAAATAAATGTGTCTCTACCTTAGTGGGACTTCTGACACTGAGAGGAGGAGGCCAGGGTCTCATAAGATGGGCAGTATGAGGTGGTTGCGAGGCGCAGGCAGGTCTCCAGATGATCATCATTCATTGTGGATCTGTTTTTGGACTTGATGATTTTCATGTGTGAAAAAGCAGACTCGCACAGGTAGGTAGATCCAAAAAGTGCTGTTAAGTTCAAAGCACATCTTCGGATGTTAGGATACTTTTCTTCTGACAGCAGACTCCAGAACTCTCCATCCACGCCAGGTGATGCTCTGGATTTGATCCCAATGTCATTTTGCAGACTCAACACCTCATTTTCAACACCAGAGCTGTCCAGCTGAAACACGGACACCAATTTGGACACAATGTCATCCACATCAACATTTCCAAAAGGATAACACATGTAGCTGGTAACAGGCTCGATGGAGGAAAAGTCAGTAAATCGTCTCTCAAATTCTGCTGAGATGCTCTGAACCTGCTTAGAATAGTGTGCACTGTCCAGTTGTGGGACCTCTTTCCCTTGGCGCTGTAGCTCTGCCTCCATGTGTGGGAAGTTTCGCAGGTCCCTGCGTTGCAGCTGACTTGTGAGCAGTTGCAGCCTGCTTTTGAAGGTGCTCACAGAACAGATCATGTGGATTATGTTTTTGTCCTTTCCCTGAAGCTCCAAATTCAGTTCATTGAGCAGGCTGGTGAGATCTGTGAGGAAGGCTAAATCCAAAAGCCACTGGGTGTCCTCTAGTTTTGAATGTTCACCATGATCTGACAGCTTCAGAAAATCCCTGATCTCAGGCAACAGCTCACTGAATCTGTCCAGAAATTTACCTCTGCTTAGCCACCTGACGTCCATGTGCAGCAGCAGGTCTGTGTGGTCTGCTCCTGCCTCCTCCAAGTGAGCCCGGAACAACCTCCTCTGCAGACTCCTGGCCCTTATAGAGCACACAGTTTTCATGGAAACATCCATCACTTCCTTCATGTTTAAAATCTTCCCACACAGGGCCTGTTGGTGGATGATGCAGTGATAGTGCAAAATGTCTGGGAAAGCATCATTCTGCTTGCAGAGTGCAACAAATCCACTGGTGTGACCAGTCATTGCTGGAGCGCCATCAGTTGTTATAGAAATTAGTTTAAAGAGGGGCAAGTTGCTTTTATTAACAAACTCCATAAACGCATTAAAAATATCTTCTCCTCTTGTATGTCCCTTCAAAGGCAAGATGGTGAGCAGCTCCTCTTTTGCACTCATGTCTGCAAAGGCCATTCTGATAAAAACACACAGCTGGGCTACATCCACCATGTCTGTCGACTCATCAAACTGAAGAGAGAAACACTCGCATTGTTCCACGTCCTTTTTTAGCTGCTCCTCCACATCCACAGCCATTCCCTCACATCGCCGTGTCACTGTTTGTCTGGACAACTGCACGTCTTTAATAGCAGCTACGATCTCACTTTTATTTTTAAAATCATGAAAAAGCGCATCTGCAGCCTCAATAAACGCTTCTTTCATAACTTGTCCATCGCTGAAAGACTTCTTATGTTGAGCCAGGATGCGGCTAACACGGTAGGAAGCTATCGTAGCAGCTTTACCTTTTGTGCTGGGCCGAGTGAAGACTGATTGCTGGGCTGCAAGCTTGTTTTTTAGCTCCCGCACTTTCTGAGTCCGTAAAGAACTTTTAAGAGGGAAATCTGTCTCAAACCGTTTGTGCATCGTCTTGAAATGCCGCTCCAAGTTACACTTTTTGGGTAAGGCAACGCTCGAATTACAGATGAGGCAAATGGACTTCGAATTAGAATAAACAAAAAAATACTCCTCCTCCCACTCTGTGTGAAAATAATAAGTTTTCGTTTGCTTGTTCGCTAGTTTTCCATCCATGTTTTCTGCGCACCGACATTACTCCACTACTGAGACTAAAGTCTCGTGAGAGCACTGTGTCACCGCACCCAAAACTCGCGAGACTATGTCTGTGAGAATACAAGTCAAGGTTTCGCCCGCGAGCGACTGGTTGGGCACACCTGCTATAGTGTAATGTGTCCCACCTTTGACAGGCGTATAAAAGCTCATT
>NC_056503.1:3874066-3875263 GCF_014905685.2 Nematolebias whitei
ACCTGGTGGACTTTAGTGTGAACACATACCCATAGAAGTCTCACATACTCAGCGCTCAGTTGCTTTACTGCGACACCTGAAGTGCACCTGGTGCGGTCTGATCACTGTACAGAAGTTCTACGTGTAGCGCATCATGTATGCATCCAGATGTGCCGGCTTCGTTTTATAATCAACGATGGCATCATGACAACAGATGTGCAGCAGGTTGATCAAATAAACAACTGCCGAACAGGAGAAAGAATATGACGACTTATCAGGGTTACTGGGAAGAAAAGAAAAAAGTGGAGGATTTTGTTTCATTCCCAGTTTCAGTGATCAAGTCATAATGTTAAGACTCTTATTGTCCTAATTATTAGGAGTTATATGTATTTCTGGGCAGTTCCTACAACTGGGAAGCTTTTTTTTAATGTCCCAAGATATTTTACAGTCAACTAATGGAATTAAATCAAAGCAATCATTCATTTGTGACAGTTTTAGGCAACATTAATGCACATGCAGCATAAAGCCTGTGGGTGGCAGCCTCACACTGAGACAAAGGTCCAGAGACTCTTCCAATACACATTTGTTCAAACTATTTGAATGTTCAGCTGCAGCAGGGCACCTAAAGGTTTAACCAGAGAGGAATAGAAGTTGTGAGTTACCCAGATGGAAAATGGGCAAAAGCCTTTAACACAAGATCCCCAACAGTCTGAAGCACCTTCCTCCCAGAAAACAAGATACGAATAAAACTAAGTATCCCAGTACGTTTCTGCCATCATGATTTATTTTGAAAGGTTATTGAGTGGAAGCTATGGTCATGGGTGAGCTCAGTTTTACAGCATCAAGGCATTTCCCTCCACGTTTGATCCAGTAGATCAGTGAATACAAAGATCCCAACTAGCTAGATGAGCAGCAGGACACGTCTCTGGACTTGAGGTTTCCAGCTGCTGTTGTGAGTAAACTGTAATTCACTGCAAGTCCAAAGCATGTAGACATGATAATTTTATAAGCAAAAACACGAATCAGGCAGTAGTTCTAAATCATACAGCTGCAGCTGAGATTCATGCTCCTTGGGTCGTTTTCTGTTCTTAGACAGTTTGTTGTGCTGAAACTTGATCTATTCATTAGAGCTGAATAAGAACAAAAGAAGCCCACGTTGTAAGAAGCATGGATCACTGCAAGTTGGTCTAATGTTCGGAGCAGTGGCTGCTAGATGGA
>NC_056503.1:3875363-3879586 GCF_014905685.2 Nematolebias whitei
TGTCCAAGGAACAACCAGCCTTCCAGTACAGCAGCCACGTGTCTCTACAAGCCCCCAGTGGTCACATGTGGTGAGTTCACCGTCTCACATCCCACACAGTGTGTCCTTGAAGCTGATTCATGGGTAAACGTTTAAACTTCAGTCGTGTGTTTTACACCCTTCATGTCTCCTTGTCTGCTACAAGTCAAGTCACTCTGTCTCATTTTTGTTTAGGGGAACGTTTCGGATTGAAAGATCCGATGGCTCGCACTTTGATGTCCGCATTCCTCCTTTCTCACTGGAAAGCAATAAAGACGACAAAGCGCCCCCTGCTGGCTACACGTTCTAACAATGACTTCCATGGTGACGCCTCGGATACCCAGCCAGTCCTGGTCCTACCTGGGTTCCCTACAGTTCCTCTGTGACCCTGCCACAGCATTCAGTCACATTAAGCTGAGGGAAGATGTAGGGTGTCTAGATAATCCAGTTGCTGCTCCACCTTTTTCCCCTGTCCAAATGCACCAAATACCAGTATGTAATTGATTTAAGTGACCGTGTGGAAACTCCCTCTGCTGTTCACGTGGTTTAAGAGACGTGCAGCGAAATGGAAGATCAAACTGATGCTGCCAGATTGAACAGGATGAGTTCTGACATGCAGTTAGTGAAATACGGCGCAGGGTGGAGGATTTACTGCTACGCTCAGGGTTTCACAAAAGTGAGTCTTTAAACTGACACCTCAAAAACCCACATGATGACATTTTTAGGATTTATAGCAACATATCAGTCTGGACCTCTTGCTTTATAAACAACTTGAATGAGTTACGCCTGATTACTGAAAGTCGTGTAAGATGCTAATTTTGATCTGGTTTACAGTGAAGTGAAACACTGGACATCACTGGTCACCTTGGGACGAAACGGGCTCGACGTTTCAGTTAAATCACATTTATGTCAATCCTGAAGATAAAAATCATAACTGATTAGAGCAGTTCCTGAATAAATGAAGCAGCAGCATCTGTGACCGTGTGAGACGTCCTCATGAAGCTGCTCTGTTTATTTAAATCATACGTCCCAAACAGAAGCAGCTCCGTGTGTGTTGGTATGAGCCGACATTAATGAAGCTGGTGCTGCAAGGACAGCGGTGTCATTGGCGTTTTAACCAGAAACGCTCCTCAAACCTGTCCAATTATTCATTTTGATCTTTACAACCTACTCTCTGTCCTCTTCCTCGCTCCTGCCCCACAAGTCCAACTACCAAGTCCATCTAGCAGCCACTGCTCCGAACATTAGACCAACTTGCAGTGATTCATGCTTCTTACAACGCGGGCTTCTTTTGTTCTTATTCAGCTCTAATGAATAGATCAAGTTTCAGCACAACAAACTGTCTAAGAACAGAAAACGACCCAAGGAGCATGAATCTCAGCTGCAGCTGTATGATTTAGAACTACTGCCTGATTCGTGTTTTTGCTTATAAAATGATCATGTCTACATGCTTTGGACTTGCAGTGAATTACAGTTTACTCACAACAGCAGCTGGAAACCTCAAGTCCAGAGACGTGTCCTGCTGCTCATCTAGCTAGCTGGGATCTTTGTATTCACTGATCTACTGGATCAAACGTGGAGGGAAATGCCTTGATGCTGTAAAACTGAGCTCACCCATGACCATAGCTTCCACTCAATAACCTTTCAAAATAAATCATGATGGCAGAAACGTACTGGGATACTTAGTTTTATTCGTATCTTGTTTTCTGGGAGGAAGGTGCTTCAGACTGTTGGGGATCTTGTGTTAAAGGCTTTTGCCCATTTTCCATCTGGGTAACTCACAACTTCTATTCCTCTCTGGTAAACCTTTAGGTGCCCTGCTGCAGCTGAACATTCAAATGGTTTGAACAAATGTGTATTGGAAGAGTCTCTGGACCTTTGTCTCAGTGTGAGGCTGCCACCCACAGGCTTTATGCTGCATGTGCATTAATGTTGCCTAAAACAGTCACAAATGAAGGATTGCTTTGATTTAATTCCATTAGTTGACTGTAAAATATCTTGGGACATTAAAAAAAAGCTTCCCAGTTGTAGGAACTGCCCAGAAATACATATAACTCCTAATAATTAGGACAATAAGAGTCTTAACATTATGACTTGATCACTGAAACTGGGAATGAAACAAAATCCTCCACTTTTTTCTTTTCTTCCCAGTAACCCTGATAAGTCGTCATATTCTTTCTCCTGTTCGGCAGTTGTTTATTTGATCAACCTGCTGCACATCTGTTGTCATGATGCCATCGTTGATTATAAAACGAAGCCGGCACATCTGGATGCATACATGATGCGCTACACGTAGAACTTCTGTACAGTGATCAGACCGCACCAGGTGCACTTCAGGTGTCGCAGTAAAGCAACTGAGCGCTGAGTATGTGAGACTTCTATGGGTATGTGTTCACACTAAAGTCCACCAGGTTAAAAAAAACTAACAAAGATGTCCGCTGTGATTCTCTGTTACTGAGATCAAACTAGGAGTGCTACATCCGACAGCCAAAAGAGACACCTGATTATAACGGGCTATGGTCGTTCTATAACAAAAGCCCAGCGATGTGTTAAAGGAGAGGCCAGAGACATGTCTGTCCTGTTTTTGTTTTTTTGGTTTGTTTGTTTTTAAATGTCTGGCTGTTTGAATTTGCAGAACAGGAGTTGTGAGGCTAACATCTCTCCCTTTACGTGAAGAAACTAATACTGTTGCTTTAGGGAGGGGTTTGAAGCAACTACAATGTTTGAAATGCTGTAAATAGATGTAATTAAAGGCAAAATAAACTTTTCAAAAAATATCCGAGTTGATATTTATTGCACATGGCTGAGATTGAAAGCTGTATTTGCTCGTTTGTCTCTAGGGTTGGTAAAATATTTTTGTACAAGTTTTAATGGCACTTCCAGAGAACAGTCTGTAGATGTATATCTACAGGTCAATCCCATTTTAGATGCCCATTACAGCTAACAACCTTAGCAAACAAAGCCAAAGTGCTTACAAAATGAAGAGCTAAAGTTTTGTGTGGTGGGAGCTGAAACTGGTCTCTAACTACTGTACACTCAGAGCGCACGGTGACAGCCAACACAAAAGATGTCTAACCAGTGGCGGCTGGTGGAGGTTTGTCCAGGGGGGCTACAACTTCAAAAATACACATAAAGCTAGTTCAGAAGATCTTGGTTTGACTGCTGGAGGAATGTGCCACCTAAATAAAATCAAGCTCGTTATTTGAGTACTCATTAAATATTTCTAATAGTAAAGGTCCTAATATTACACCGTTCCTTAGCACACAATATAGCAATAGCATTTCACCATTTCAGTGTACTGTACCTTCAATTTAAATGCTTCAATGTTAACTAGGAGCTATTATTGCAAGAGGCTTTTTTTGTCATAATCCAGATCAGTACAAATGCAGGCGTTCATAAATAGTATAACATTATCAGTGAAATTTAGTATGGAAAAGTATTAATGTTTGATAAATATTTTTTCTATAAGCATATTCAATAAAATGTAGCAATGGCACTGATTTATCACAGAGCTCTATACAATAACCTGGAGGCTAGTGCTAGCATGCTAGCTCCAGAAACAAACTCGCCAGTTTCCACTTGGAGAATACACAGTCAGCTGAAGGTTTTTTCACAAACAGATATCTTAAAGTTGAGGGGCATATCAGTCAAATGGCAACAGAGGCATTAGATAAAAGGCTTTCAATGGCTTAAAGCATACCTGCAGCAGCTAACCTCGCGCACACAGCCTGGTTGTGTCACTGCACGATCCATACTGTGCAACCGTACTCTGGGCGCAGGAGAGTAGCGCCCAGAATGGCTCTATTCTCTTGTATTGATTAGGAGCTAGTGCGCATGTACAATTTTTAATGAGTCTATGGGCAAATATTTTATTGCCCCAGGGTGGAAATGCGTCATCAATCAGAGACGACGTTGAACGAAACAATACTTGTTAACTTTATCTTACACACACATATATATATATATATGTATGTATATATATATGTATATGTGTGTGTATATATATATATATATACATATGTATATGTATATTTGTGTATATGTGTGTGTGTATATATATATATATATATATATATGTACATACATACATATACACATACACACAAACCGGATTCCAAAAAAGTTGGGACACTAAACAAACTGAATAAAAACTGAATGCAATGATGTGGAGATGGCAAATGTCAATATTTTATTCATAATATAAC
>NC_056503.1:3879686-3885350 GCF_014905685.2 Nematolebias whitei
GAGGAAAATAAGTATTTGAACACTGCAACTTTGAAAGTTCTCCCACTTAGAAATCATGGAGGGGTCTGAAATTTTCATCTTAGGTGCATGTCCACTGAGACATAATCTTAAAAAAAAAAAAAAATCAGAATCACAATGTATGATTTTTAAAAATAATTTATTTGTGTGTTACTGCTGCAAATAAGTATTTGAACAGCTGTGAAAAAGTAGCCTTTGTTTGCAGTTACAGAGGTCAAATGTTTCCTGTAGTTCTTCACCAGGTTTACTGCAGCAGAGACTTTGGCTCATTCCTCCACAGATCTTCTCTAGATCACCAGGTTTCTGGGCTGTCGCTGAGAAACACAGAGTTTGAGTTTGAGCTCCCTCCAAAGATTTTCTATAGGGTTTAGATCAGGAGACTGGCTGGACCACTCCAGAACCTTGATATGTTCTTACGGAGCCACTCCTTGGTTCTCCTGGCTGTGTGCTTCGGGTCATTGTGATGTTGGAAGACCCAGACACGTCCCATCTTCAATGCTCTTAACTTCTCTTTCTTCCCCAACAATCTTTCTTTCTATCACTTCTTTTTGACACACCATTTGTAATTTCAGTGCTTTGTTCTTTTGTTCGGCATTTTTACAAATAAGCAGATTTCATCCCTTAGGACTTTAGCTAACGCTACATCCCCAATTGCTTTTTTTAATCCATTTGACAAACTGATAGGACTTATTCCCACCATATTCCCACCTGAAATTTTAGTATAATCTTGGCATCTTCCATCATTATTTTCTTTCTTATTTCAGTTCTTTCTTCCTCTCCCTCAAGAGCTCTTTTACCAGTTCTCCCTTTTATAAAATTTTCTTTTCCTCCTTTCTTCTTATTCTCTACCCTAGACCATCCTATATCCATATCGTCATCCTCCGAAAGCCCACCACTACTACTAGCCATCTTAATCCACTCACAATCCAGATTATGCCAAAAACACATTTAAATTCAGCTTTTTACTCGCCAACTGTCGTTTCTGCGTCCTGCTACCGCACTTACGCCTCACACGCCGAAATCAGCAAAACCACAAACCACTCTGAACAGCTCTTTGGTCTTAGTCATGTTAGCAGTTGGAGTCTTACTGATTGTGTGGGGTGGACCGGTGTCTTCATGCAGCTAACCACCTCAAACAGGTGCTTCTAATTTAGAATAATAAGTGGAGTGGAGGTGGACGTTATAGAGGCAGACTAACAGGTCTTTGAGGGCCAGAACTGTTGCTGACTGGCAGGTGTTCAAATACTTATTTGCAGCAGTAACACACAAATAAATTATAAAAAAAATCCTACATTGCGATTTCTGATATATATATATATATTTTTAGATTATGTCTCTCACAGTGGACATGCACCTAAGATCAACATTTCAGACCCCTCCATGATTTCTAAGTGGGAGAACTTGCAAAGTCGCAGGGTGTTCAAATATTTTTTTCCTCACTGTAGAAGACAGACACCAAAACACTTTTGTGGGAATCAGTTTGTTAAAGTGTCTCCTTAGATTGAAGAAGTCCTTTGGGTGAAGGACAAAACGTCTCGGCAAATAAAGAAACCGTCCAGATGACCTGACTAAACATTGTTGGATTTCTACCTGGATTATTGAGCATGAACTTTGGTGCCAAGAAGTATTCTTACATGAAAGAAATGATCAACCAAACACAAAATGCCTTACTTTTTATGCTATTTATATTACATTACAATAAATATTTTGTCAGTGAAGAAGACTTGTCCAGGTATAATTTTCCTACAGTTTGAAGTAAAGTTGTGCAGAAACTTTGGAAAAATATTGTAACTTTTCTTTCAATAGCTTATATTATAAAATACATAAAAAAGTAATGAAAAAATTATGTTCTTGTAGTAGAAAACTTCCTCACATTAAACATATTTTTAAAGAGGTTAAAGGAATACCAAAGACATCCATCCATCCATCCATCCATCCATCCACCCATCCATCCACCCATTATCTTCCACTTGGTCTGAAGTCTGGTCTCAGGGGCAGCATCTTGAGCAGGGAGGTCCAGTCATCTCCTCTGGGAGGACCCCAAGGTGTTCCCAGACCAACTGAGGGACGTAGTCACTCCAGCATGTCCTGTGTCTTCCCCGGGGTCTCCTCCCAGTCGGACATGCCCAAAGCACCTCCCTAGGGAGGCACCCAGGAAGCACCTTACCAGATGCCTGAACCACCTCAACTGACTCCTTTCAAACCTTTTGTCTTTTTACTAAAGAGATCAGAGAGAGAGAGAGAGATTTATTTGACATTCGCATCTCGTGGTACATGTGGTGTAACGAGATTATGTACACAGGGTCCCAGTTACATCCAACAATAAAATGTAAAAGAAAAACGGTAATAAGATCAAAGATATGAACTAAGAAAAACATCAACTAAATATACACTAAGCACTAGTAGCATAAAAACATTACGTCCAACAGCAGCATGAACATGAGTATGTGTGAGCAGATGAGCACGCATGAACACATCAACATTGAAACAGATCAGCAGCAACATTGAAACAGATCAGCAGCAACATGAAACAGATCAGCAGCAACATGATGTGATTTTTCACAGTGATTATTCTGGTTAGAGATTCATGAGTCTAACAGCTTCAGGGTAGAAGCTGTTCCTCAGTCTAGTGGTTCTACACTTAATGCTCCTCAACCTCCTTCCTGAGGGGAGTGGGGCAAAAAGTGTGTGTGCTGGGTGAGTGGGGTCCTTCATGATGCAGGTGGCCCTCTTCCTGCATCTGCAGGTGTAGATGTCTGTGATGGTGGGGAGACTGACTCCAACATCTTCTGTGCAGCCTTCATGCTACGTTGATGCTGGAGCACAGAATGTTCTCCACTTCACACCTGTAGAAGGAAGTGAGGACTGAGCTTCTCAGTCCAGCTCGTCTCAGTTGCCTGATGGACTTTCTTGATCAGGCTGGTAGTGTTGTTGCTCCAGCTGAGGTTGTCATTCAGGTGTACACCCAAGTACTTGTAGCTGGAGACCACTTCCACTGCAGATCCTCTTATGTTCAGGGGTGTGTAGGTGAGTTTGTTCCTTCTGAAGTCCACAATCATCTCCTTTGTCTTCTTCACATTGATGTGAAGGTTATTCTCTTTGCACCAGCTCTCCAGGTGTTTCACCTCTTGCCTGTAGCTGGACTCATCATTGTTTGTGATGCATCCCACCACCACTGTATCATCTGCAAACTTTACAATGTGACAGCCTGGATGGGTAGCTGCACAATCATACGTGAGCAGAGTGAACAGGAGGGGGCTCAACACACATCCCTGAGGAGAGCAAGTGCTGAGGGTTATGGTGAAGGAGGAGAAGTTGTGGATCCTCACTGACTGTGGTCTGTTTGTTAAAAAGTCTAGTACCCAGTTGCAGATGGAGGGGCTTAGTCCTAGTGTGGATAGTTTGTCCATCAGGGTTTGGGGGATCATGGTGTTGAAGGCAGATGTGAAGTCCACAAAGAGCATACTGACGTAAGAGTCTTTCTTCTCCAGGTGGTTGAGCGCAGTGTAGACCACAGAGGAGATTGCATCCTCTGTTGATCAGTTCTCACGGTATGCATACTGATGAGGGTCCTCGTTGATGTTGATGGTTGTTTTGATGTGAGTCATGACCAGTTTTTCAAAGCATTTAGCGACTATCGGGGTGAGGGCCACTGGCCGATAGTCATTCAGACCAGTCACTGTAGAGCTTTTTGGGACTGGGATGATGGTGGCAGTCTTCAGGCAGGTGAGAACTGTCTCCAGGGTAAGTGAGGTGTTAAAGATGTCTGCCAGCACCTCACAGAGCTGATCAGCACATTCCTTCAACACTTTTCCGGGGATGTTGTCTGGGCCAGTTGCTTTGTGCGGATTAATCCTCCTGAAGGTACTCCTTACTTCTGCTGAGGTCACACTGAGATGCTCTTCATCCGATGGTGAGGTGAGTCTGGTGCTGGGTGGTCTGTTCAGGTCTTCAAAGCATGCATAGAACTTGTTGAGGGCATCAGGCAGAGATGGGTCTTTGTTCACTCCTTCCTTTATAATCTGTTATGCACTTAATGCCCCTCCACATGCTCCGAGGGTCTTGTGAGATGAATTGACCCTCAATCCTCTGTGCATATGTGGCCTTGGCCTTCTTAATACCAGCAACCAGCACTTTCCATATCTTTCTCAGCTCCTGAGTTTTCAGACCTGAAGGTAGTGTTACTGGCTCCCAGCAGGGTGCGCACCTCTGCACTCAGCCAAAGTTTTCTGTTGGGGGAACTTTTAACATATTTTAAGGTGGAGACGTTGTCAGTACATGTACTAATATAACCCAGAACTGAGGATGCGTATTGGTCCAGATCTAGAGCTCCTTCATTTTCAACAACTTCCCTTAAGACCTCCCAGTCTGTTCTTTCAAAACATAAGCCACTAAAATGATTTCTTATTTTAAGGTATTGAATGTTTTGATGATTACTGATTACAGCAGATGCAATATATTGTGTCAGTACTTAGTACTTGATTGGTGCTGCTTTTGCATGAATCACTGCGGCGTGCCATGGAGGCCATCAGCACTTGCTGAGGGCTTCTGGAAGCTCTTTCACATCATCTGCAGTGTTAGGCCTGGTGTCTCATCTTCTTTGGTTGCAAAACCTCAGATAATGTGCAGTGTTTCAGATCAGCTTTCCGGTAAATTATGCCAGAGACATCATGGGGTCATCAAAGCAGATACTAGTACTTTTAGCAGTGTTGGCAAGTGCCAAGTCCTACTGGAAAATAAAATCAGCACCCCCATAATGCTTGTTGGCAGAGGGAAGTGAGAAGTATTTTAAAAATTTCCTGGCATACAGCTGTGCTGACTTTGGTCTTGTAAAATCTCAGAGGATCAACACCAGGATGGACATGGCTCCTGAAATCATGACCAACTGGTAAGTTCACTCTGGGCCTTCAGCAGCTTGGGTTCTGTACCTCTTTACTCTTCCAGACTCTGGGAGCTTGATTTCCAAATGAAATGCAACTTAACTTTCATCTGAAGACAGAACTTGTGACCACGGAACAACAGTAAAGTCCTTTTTCACCTCAGCCCAAATAAAATCTGCCCATGTTTCGGGCTCAGGATCGGCTCGACACAAAGAATGGGTCCAGGTTCTTCTGAAATATCTCACTGTGTGGAATAAATCTATATGATACATTACAATATTTAAAATAAATGAGATGTAGCTGTATGAACATTTCTTTCTTTCTGAACTTCAATTTCGGGCCACTAACCACATTCCACAAGCAGATAAACAAGGTGAGATGTAAAAACATAGTTTTTGGCTGTGGCTTTCACCAGCGTAGCAGCTGGAGCTTCTTCAAGACCACACTGCTAACAGGATCACGCTGCTAACAGGATCACACTGCTAACAGGATCACGCTGTTAACAGGACCACACTGCTAACAGGATCATGCTGCTAACAGGACCACACTGCTAACAGGATTACGATGTTAACAGGACCACGCTGCTAACAGGATCACGCTGTTAACAGGACCACACTGCTAACAGGATCACACTGTTAACAGGACCACGCTGCTAACAGGACCACGCTGCTAACAGGATCACGCTGTTAACAGGACCACGCTGCTAAAAGGATCACGCTGCTAACAGGACCACACTGCTAACAGGATCATGCTGCTAACAGGATCA
>NC_056503.1:3885360-3888887 GCF_014905685.2 Nematolebias whitei
GCTAACAGGACCACACTGCTAACAGGATCATGCTGCTAACAGGATCACAATGCTAAAAGGGTCAAGTTACTAAAAAGACCACACTGCTTACAGCTTATGTGTCAAACTCAAGGCCTGGGGGCCAAATGTGGCCCTCGTTGACATCTTTTCTGGCTCCCAAGATGATATGTGAAACATAAAATACTTCTGTCTCTTGAATGTTTTCAGTAGTCTTTGATTATGATATCGAAAGCACAACAGAGAACATCAAATGAGACCAATTAAACTCTTGTTGAGGAACCTGTGACCAAGAAAAGATGATGGTATCTAACTTGAGTTAATGAAGTTTTTGAATTTGGCCCTTAGTTTGAAAAAGGTTTTAATTTTGGCCCCCTTTTGTAAGTGAGTTTGACACCCCTGGCTTACAGGATCATGCTGCTAACAGGACCACGCTGCTAAAAGGACCATGCTGCTAACAGGACCATTCTGCTAAAAGGACCATGCTGCTTACAGGACCACAATGCTATTAGGTCTATGCTGCCAACAGGACCATGCTGCTAAGAGAACCTAACTGTTAACATGTCCATGCTGCTAACAGGACCATGCTGCTAAGAAAACCTCACTACTAAAAGGGTAGTGATACTAACATGACCACACTGCTAACAGGACCACACTGCTAACAGAACCACAGTGCTAATAGGTCCATGCTGCTAACAGGATCATGCTGCTAACAGGACCATGCTGCTAAGAAAACCTCACTGCTAAAAGGGTAGTGATACTAACATGACCACACTGCTAACAGGACCACACTGCTAACAGAACCACAGTGCTAATAGGTCCATGCTGCTAACAGGATCATGCTGCTAACAGGATTATGCTGCTAACAGGACCATGCTGCTAAGAGAACCTCACTGTTAACAGGTCCATGCTGCTAACAAGATCATGCTGATAACAGGACCATGATGCTAACAGGAACATGCTGCTAACAGTATTATGCTGCTAACAGGACCATGCTGCTAACAGTATTGTGCTGCTAACAGGAGCATGCTGCTAAGAGAACCTCACTGCTAACAGGACCATGATGCTAAGAGAAACTCACTGTTAACAGGTCCATCTTACTAACAGGTCCATGTTACTATTTTTTTATTTTCTTTTTTTAATTAATTTATTATTTATTTATTTTTATATTTTTACAGGTCCATGTTACTAACAGGATCATGCTGCTAAGAGAACCTCACTGTTAACAGGTACATCTTACTAACAGGTCGATCTTACTAACAGGATCATGCTGCTAAGAGAACCTCATTGTTAACAGGTCCATCTTACTAACAGGTCCATGTTGCTAACAGGATCATGCTGCTAAGAGAAACTCACTGTTAACAGGTCCATGTTACTAACAGGTCCATGTTACTAACAGGATCATGCTGCTAAGAGAACCTCATTGTTAACAGGTCCATCTTACTAACAGGTCCATGTTGCTAACAGGATCATGCTGCTAAGAGAACCTCATTGTTAACAGGTCCATCTTACTAACAGGTCCATATTACTAACAGGATCATGCTGCTAAGAGAAACTCACTGTTAACAGGTCCATGTTACTAACATGTCCATGTTACTAACAGGATCATGCTGCTAAGAGAACCTCATTGTTAACAGGTCCATCTTACTAACAGGTCCATGTTGCTTACAGGATCATGCTGCTAAGAGAAACTCACTGTTAACAGGTCCATGTTACTAACAGGTCCATCTTGCTAACAGGATCATGTTGCTAACAGGACCATGCTGCCAGCAGTAACAGTGTTTTTATAACACTTTTTTATATTTTAATTGCTTTTTGTTGCTGTGTATTGTTGTTTGCACTCTGTATTTATCTGTCTTAAACAGCTCTCTCTTGAAAATGAGTCCTCGTGACTCAATGGGCCTACCTGTATAAATAAAGGTTAAATAAATCAATCAAAAGTGATGATTGTAATTTTGATGCATTCTCAGCAGTGACCGCCAGAGGGCAGCAGCGTCCTCATAGTTCAGGCTCGCGCTGGGTTCTGTTTATTTTACGAACTTAAAACTACACTACACGCCCACTAGGGAAATATAAAGGAAATTGACAAGCTGCTGTTTTGTTCAAATAAAGAGAAAAACAGAAAAATTAACTTTAACATACAGAGACACTACGTCAATAAGGTCAGCTGACGTGAAACACTCAGACAGGCCCTGAGGCGCCTCTAAAATCTGCCTACACTCATGATGAAAGTCCAACATGGACGCTCAGCTGTCTGGAGCTTTTCAAAGCTCTGACTCATCCTGCTGGAGTCCACCGCGTTAAAAGCTGCGTGCTTTCAGAGGAGGTGGGAGCGGAGGTCCTCCCTGCCTCCCCCATCACTGCTGCGCCTCCTTCACTCAGCACGGGCTGCCATGCATAATTCAGCCGGAGCAAGGGGACACCACAGCCTCCCTCCTCCTGGGGAGTCGCGTCCTGCTCGGAGCAGCAGCCTCGAGGACGGACATCCAACCTTGAAGGAGGGGCAGCGCGTGCGTTACATGCGGGTTCATGCGTGACTTCCTGCGGCCGAAGAAGGAACGAGGCGGAGCGGAGGAAGCGGATGGAGATGTGCGGAGTAAACACCGCCATGCTCCGCCTGCTCCTCTAGTCCAGGACGGATCTGCTGCAGGGAGGACGGGCAGGAGGCGAACCTGTGCTGCGGAAGTGAATATTTTGAAGTTGTGTTCGGGATGTACGGCCTGTTCTGACTTTGTTGTGCGGCCATGCTGCAGGCAGCATCCTGCCACCGAAACCAGTCCAGCTCCTCCAGTATCTGCTGCTGTCACCATGAGGATTTCTGTCCAGCTGCTGCAGCAACAAACTCACAGGTCTGACAAGGATGTGATCAGCAGCTGACTGACAAGGATGTGATCAGCAGCTGTCTGACAAGGATGTGATCAGCAGCAGACTTCTCCAAACAGCAGGGTGTCTCAAACATTCATCCCACTGGCCTCTGCATGACTGTTGCTGGAACCAGTGTCCTTATTCCCACAGCTCACACTGAGGCAGAGCCATGGGGGCCAAGCAGAGCAAGAGCCAGGAGTCTGGAGGAGCCAGTCCTCAGCACAGCTGGAAGCGGACCCCCACCAAGGAGCGGGGGGACATCTTGGCCTCCCTCATGCTGAAGTCAGGAGATCGGCTGACCCGTGGGGGGACACCCCCGCCGCCCTATCAGCGGCGTATTGGAATGATTCAGGAGATGATGCTGATGGCCAAGCAGGGCAAGCAGGACGAAGCCACAGAGATGCTGAAGACACTCAGACAGGTGTGTGTGTGTGTGTGTGTGTGTGTGTGTGTGTGTGAACCTGCTTTTTGTGACGTTTCCATGACCCTTTTTCCACGTATACCTTGTCAGGTAGTCCTTAAGAGGACCAGCACCCAGTCCTAGTATGGTTGGAAGATGTTTCTGGAGTTAGGTTGAGGGCAGGTCAGGGTTAGGCTACAAGATAATGGAAGTCATTACAAAGTCCTAATAAGGACACAAGTACTGGGGCAGCACGGTGGATCAG
>NC_056503.1:3888987-3889306 GCF_014905685.2 Nematolebias whitei
CAAAGTCCTAATAAGGACACAAGTACTGGGGCAGCACGGTGGATCAGTGTTCAGAGTTGTTGCCTCCCACCTTTGGCCTTTCTGTACATGTTCTACCTGTGCACACGAGTTATCTCCAGGTACTTTGGTTTCCTTCAACAGATTCTGATATGTTCATTTACAACTTTCACTTGTCTCTGGGTGAGAGAGTGAATGGTTGTTGGTCTCGTTTGTCCCTATGTGTCCCTGTGATGGACTGGAGACCTGTCCAGGGTGTCCCTGTGATGGACTGAAGACCTGTCCAGGGTGTCCCTGTGATGGACTGGAGACCTGTCCAGGG
>NC_056503.1:3889316-3890600 GCF_014905685.2 Nematolebias whitei
AGACCTGTCCAGGGTGTCCCTGTGATGGACTGGAGACCTGTCCAGGGTGTCCCTGTGATGGACTGGAGACCTGTCCAGGGTGTCCCTTGCCTCTCACACAGTGACGGCTGGAGATAGACATCAGTTCCCTGCTTGAAGAAGTACAGGAAATGGATAGATAGAAATATAAATGTGTTTTAAAAAGTAGTCAGCTTTTCAGGAGTTACAGCTCCGCTGAGTATGATGCTTCTTTTTATTTTAACTTTTCGTTTCTCAGCGTTTATCCAGAGTCAGAACTGAAACAAAAGCCCGACACACTGAAGAACCTGATTGATGCTCCTCATGCCTGATGAAATAACCTCCGTCTTCTCAGAAGACTGGACCTGCTCAGTCTGACTGGGTTACACAGTGTGGACGGTGCTGTGATTTACTGCCTCACGCTCTACTTTACCACCATGGCAGCATGTGCCTGCTGCTGTATCAGAGAGGAGGACAAGACAGGAGAGTGAATGGGAACGGGGCGGTATGTCACTGGGCTGTGACTGGTGCAGTTGGCAGGGACTCCCTCATGTCTCAGTATGCTCACGAGTTGCAGAGTCGCAGTCTTGTCACTTGAAGTTTGAACTGTTTAAATGTAGAACAGGTTTCCTCTGAATTATCGTAGAGTCACTGCAGACATCTCAAACCCATCTCAGAGCTCTCCTCCGACAGGAAACTTTAAAGGCGACTTCCCTGAACGGTCCAGTTTCATCACACCAACGATAAACCGTAATCATTCAAAACTGGTTCATATCTTCTGTACTGGACATATATTTTCCATTGATCTGTTTTCTTAGTATAAAACGTTTTATTCATTATGATCTGGGTATTATAATCTGCTTGAGTGATGTTAACACAACTAATCATGTCAGTGTGACTGGCTGAGCAGAATTCATTTAAAGCAGAGATATAAGATGTTAGACTTTTGTTATTAATTCATTCTGAGATCCTCGAGAAAGTTCTGATGGTACTGGAGTCCATACGAAGAGCTCTCTTCCGTCCGGCACCTTCCGAGGCCACCTGTGTAGTCAGTCCAGTCTGGCCCTGGTAACAGGAGATGCTGGGAGGAGGTCTAGAAGTCCGTCCTTGGTGTGGGCTTCTATAAGGGATAGTTATAGACCTAGAACAGACTAGAACCGAGCCAGAGATAGACATGCCGGATTTTGACACTTGTGATGTGTACTTTCTCTGAAATCTGACTGTTTTCCAAGGTTTTGTACTCCATCCATCCATCCATCCATCCATCCATCCATCCATCCATCCATC
>NC_056503.1:3890700-3892117 GCF_014905685.2 Nematolebias whitei
CATACGTCCAAACCGAGTAAACAAACACCTCAGCCCTATTTTTTTTTACCTGGGTACAGCTGACAACACTAGAAACATTTTCTAACACAAACCAAATATTTATCACGGCTAGGATCAGCCCAGTTCAAACTAAATAAATGGGTCCATACTTACCATATCACAGGAGAGCTGCTTGTCGGTGGTGACAAGCTCGCACTGCGCTTCTTCTTCTACTTTTTTAAAGGCGGCGCACCTTGGTCTGTAATGTTAGCAGCAGCGAGCAGCTACAGTAATATCTGTTGCTGAGCGCAACATACTCACTCATGCGTTCTACAGCTAACAACAGTCTACATGCAACATTTTTTCTCATTCACAAAACAATAAAAGTGGGGACATTTACGGGGACAGCTTTAGCTGGGGACAGATCATCCAAAACGGGGACTGTCCCCGGAAATTGTGGACATCTGGTCACCCTATCTTTTAAGACTTCTGGTCTCAAGTGTTTGGGTCTTGTGCTGTAGCTTAGGAAGTCATCTGGAAGATGGTCAAGGTCGAGAGCTTCAGATATTTTTGGAAGATATTCCAGGAAACAGGAGCAGAGTAGGAGAAGGTCCTTTTGTCTAGTTCAGTCCTCACTAAGAGAACACTGCAGGTAATAATGTCCTGAGAGCGCACGCTGTAGCTGCACTCACACAGAGACATGTAGGAGGAGATGTATGAAGGCAGCAGACCAAGAAGTGATTTAAAGATGAAAATGTACCAGTGAGAGTCTGCATGAAGTAAATGATGACCAGTTATTAACCAGTGAATACTGGGTGCAGTGGTGGGTACGGTAGTAACAGCCAGTTATGAATCTTAGTGCACCATGATAGACAGCATCCAACATCTGCAGGGTTCTATAACTGATATGCTATATATATAATGATAATATACTGATGTATATTACTGATTCGTTATAGCACCATTGCATTCTACCATGTTGTTTACTATGTTTATTGTGGACCTTGTAGATCAGGGCTCTTCAACTAAACTTCTCAGGGGGTCACAGTTACTAAGAGACAGCAGCTCAGGGGCTGGACATCCAGCAATGAAAGTCATTTTGTCAATAAACTAAGTTTTAAAATGATCTGTTACCTTTTAAATGTGTTTATTTTGTTGCATTGAATCATAAATATAGTGTTGGAGAAAGTACTCATTTGGTAAGCCCCCTCCTCCATTGCCGGCCCTCTTCCTTATTGACAGTCTTGCCAAACTGGTTCAAAACAACAAAGCCTATGCTCAATAATCCAGGTATACAATCCAACATTTTTCAGTCAATTGTATACCTGGATTAATGAGCATAGGCTTTTTTGGTTTTGAACCAGTTTGACAAGACTGTCAACAAGGAAGAGGGCCGGCAATGGAGGAGGGGGTGTACCAAAGAGACCATCTTATCACA
>NC_056503.1:3892217-3893499 GCF_014905685.2 Nematolebias whitei
AATTCTATTCTGGATTTGACAGGGAGCCAATGGAGAGAAACTAAAACTGGAGAGATATGATCTCTCCCAGTAACTCTAGTTAAGACTCTGGCAGCAGCATTTTGGATCAATTCAATACTTTTTAAAGAAGTATTTGTACACCCAGACCATAAACAAATGCAATAGTCCAACCTATTTGTTAATTTTGACAACAGTTTGTAGATATGTATATAATTCATGGAGATTTGTATTATCCTCATTAAACTCTGATAGAAATGGGTCTAGTCCCAATAATGCAAATACTTGCAATTAATAACAGAAACAACAACATAAAATTAGAAAAACTAAGTTAAATAAACAATTTAGCATTTATAATTAATTGATACAAAATCATTTAATTTGTAAAATGTTAAAATGAACCATGTCTGTGTAATACCTGCTCATGTGTATTGTTACTGGTATAATTTTGATTGCATGAGATATTTTCTGTGGTTTTCTGCCTCGGTCTGTTCGTGTTTTTGTGCTTTACACTCCGAGGAGCAGCTGAAATAATCGGCTGGGATGTCCTTAGTTTCTGCTTGTTCAGTGGTACATTGTTATCATTTGAACTGTGTGACGTGAAGAAATACAATCTTTGATCATATTTAACAGCAGTTACGTTCTTAAAGCTTTTGTCAGATGTTTAATCACATCAGCAGAAGTGTCTGAGTGCAGCCCAGTGATAATGTTAGCTGGAACCATTTCTCTATGAATGGATGTCAAGATATCCAAATATGTCTTCATGCTTGTAATTTTGATGATGACGGTTGTCTCACAACAACATTTTGTTTTTTAGGCACGTGAAAATGTGATCTTTTGATAAGGTGACCAGATTTCTGAAGTTAAATCTGGGAACACTTCCAGCTTGGAGACAAAAAAAGCCTTTATAATTTTCTATATTTCTGCATCAGTATGACCTAAACCATCATCAGATTTTCACACAAGCCCTAAAAGTAGATCAATAGAACCCATTTAAACATATGAGACAAAAATATTATACTTAGTCATTTTTTATTGAGGAAAATGATCCAATATTACATGTTAGTTAGTGGTAAAAGTATGTGATCCTCTAGGATTATCAGTTAATTTGAAGGTGAAATTAGAGTCAGGTGTTTTCAGTCAGTGGGATGATGATTAATTGCCACTGGCAGGTGGCTCCCACCTCACCTGCCTGAGGTTAGTGGCTGTTTTTTGTTATCAGTCACTAACTGTATTACCTCTGCAGTCCTGCTCCCGTCATGGATCCAGACTCCTGCAGCAGCTT
>NC_056503.1:3893599-3895177 GCF_014905685.2 Nematolebias whitei
CTCTGCAGTCCTGCTCCCGTCATGGATCCAGACTCCTGCAGCAGCTTAAAACAATAAAATTGTTTAAACGCTCTTGTTGTCTGTCTGAACTGTTGAATCCACAAACCAGGTTCATGTCAGTATAATCTGGAAGAGTCTTGGCGTGGATCTAGCTCTAGTATAGAGCGTGCAGTTGCAGCAGGTGTGAGCGCTGACTGCAGCTGAGAAGTGGGCGTGGCAGATGTCAGACGAGCAGAGCTCATGACAAATACTTGTTCATTTAGTATTTATGAACCGTGGGCCGGACAGGGATGCTCAAAGGGCCATATGTGGCCCATGAGCCAGAAGATGGGCAGGTCTGCCTTAATCCGATCCAGATGTTGTGGAAGGACCTGAAGCAGCAGTTAATGTGAGGAAACCACCAACATCCAGAGTTGAAGCTGTTCTGTACGGAGGAATGGACTAAAGTTCCTCCAAGCAGGTGAGCAGGACTGATCAACAGTTACCAGAAACGTTTAGCTGAAGTTATTGCTGCATGGAGGGGGGGGGGGGGGTGTCAATATGTAATATTGGATCATTTTCTTCAATAAATAAATGATCAAGTATAATATTTTGTCTCATTTGTTTAACTGGGTTCTCTTTATCTACTGTTTATACTTGTGTGAAAATCTGATGATGTTTTAGATCGTATTTATGCAGAAATATAGAAAATTATAAAGAGTTCACAAACGTTCAAGCACCACTGTACTTACATAGGTGTGTATAAGTACACAGTGTACTGTTTGGTTGTGTATTTGATGTGTAAGTGTGTGTGAGGTGAGTGGACTCTGGTCAGGTAGTCTGCTGACATGAGCTCATCTCTGGTTCTGTTGTCTCCTCTGTCTGAAGAGACATCAGCCATGGAGACATGGAGGTCTGGACAGAACAAGAGCGGAAAAGGTTACGTACAGATAATGGTCAAGTTTTCTTCTTCTTTCGGCTGCTCCCTTCTTCTGGGTCTCCACAACGAACTAACTCACATGAAGACTGCGATTGTTTTTACACCGGATGTCCTTCCTGATGCAAAAGTGGGGCAAATGAGGTTAGAGGCAGGTGTGGGTGTTTCACCTTTCCCACCCACATTTTGATGTTGTCTGTCTGGGGAGTTGAACCGGCAACCTTCTGATCACAGGCCCACCTTTTCTAACCTCTGTGCTTCCACTCCCCATGGCTAATAGTAAAGTGAAATATTTAAAACATAATAATTAAGGCACAATTTAGTACTATGCTTATTACTAATTACTAATAAATAAAAAAATAAATAATTATTAATGTTAGTATATATTTTATTAGCTCTTCCACTTATTTCATCTTGTCATTAGAATAACTGCCTCTAATTATTTAACTAGTTTCCTCTGCTGATGAAATGCCAAAAATCCTATATTTATATTTATTTGGAGCTCCAAGCTCACAGAACAGAGGAAATGCACTTTTAAACAGATGAAGATCTTTTCATCTTCATCATTTTCAGTTCAGTTCTTGCCTCATTCAGTTTCCATCACAGAGGAACGTTCATACGTCCAAACCGAGTAAACAAACACCTCAGCCCTATTTTTTTTT
>NC_056503.1:3895277-3896593 GCF_014905685.2 Nematolebias whitei
CCCAATGTTTTGTTGGTCATTTTTTTGTAAATAATTACCTTTTTTTGTGGTTTTATTTATTTATTTATTTTTGTATCTTGAGATCTATGACGTCATCAAATACTCGAGTTCTACTCGGGTTTTATTATGTTAATGTCGAGTTTAAAAATTATATATTCGTTCAACCCCTTCTAGAGACAGGATCAAAACAAAACAGAAGATCAGTGAGATAGGATGGGGCAGAACTGTTCAGTAATTTAAAAATATACATTGGTATTTTGAACTGGATCCGAAGGTGAATGGGTAACCAGTGCAGGGAGGCCAAAACTGGATTAATGTGCTCTCTATGGCCTGTACCAGTTAAAAATCAGGTTGCAGCATTTTGGACCAGTTGTAGACGTGCAATGGAGGACTGATCGATTCCAAACAGAAGTGCATTGCAGTAATCGAGCATAGATGTTATGAAGGCGTGGATCACTGTCTCAAGGTTCTTTTTGGACAGTATGGGCTTCAGCTTAGACAGCCGTCTCAGCTGAAAGAAAACAGGATTTAACAATCATGTTTACATGACTGTTAAGTTTTAAGGAAGGGTCCATTATCACTCCCAAATTGGTGACTCTTTGTTTCTCTTAACGGGGCTAGAGAGGAAAGGTCAATGCAGTGGTTCATGAACGAGCCATTGGGATGGAACAAGATGACTTCAGACTTCTTCTCGTTGAAATGTAAGAAGTTTAAAGCCATCCAGTCCCAGATGTCAGCCAGGCAGTCAAGAAGAGGTTGAATAGAGCGTGTGCCTCTGTGCCTCAGGGGGAAGTAAATTTGACAGTCATCGGCGTAGAAATGAAAAGGTATGTTGTGATTCCGGAAAACAGCACCTAGTGGCAGCAGGTATAAAGAAAAGAGAAGGGGACCGAGGATGGACCCCTGCGGTTGACAATCATTACAAGGTTGACTAGACAGTATTTTAACTAAAGATGATGACAAACTGGAGTTGAAATGATCAGAGCCTGTTCCTTTGTTAGATGTGTCTAATGCTCCTTTTTTTCAGGTAAACAACTTTTACGTAAATGTGTTTACTCCAGTTAAAATGACACATTGGTTTTGATTTGTGTTAAATAAAAACTTTCAAAGGTATAACAACAATGTCCATGCTCAATAATCCAGGTATACAATCCAACATTTTCAGTCAGGTCATCTGGACAGTTTCTTTTTTTTTGTGCTGAAACGTTTCGCCTTCGATCCTGAAGGCTTCATCAGTCAAGGAAACACACAACAAAACTGATTCTTCCTCCAACAGCTTACTCCAAAGTGGAACAAACCAGTTCTGCTTGAGATAA
>NC_056503.1:3896693-3898074 GCF_014905685.2 Nematolebias whitei
CATACGTCCAAACCGAGTAAACAAACACCTCAGCCCTATTTTTTTTTTACCTGGGTACAGCTGACAACACTAGAAACATTTCCTAACACAAACCAAATGTTTATCACGGCTAGGATCAGCCCAGTTCAAACTAAATAAATGGGTCCATACTTACCATATCACAGCAGAGCTGCTTGTCGGTGGTGACAAGCTCGCACTGCGCTTCTTCTTCTACTTTTTTAAAGGCGGCGCACCTTGGTCTGTAATGTTAGCAGCAGCGAGCAGCTACAGTAATGTCTGTTGCTGAGCGCAACATACTCATGCGTTCTACAGCTAACAACAGTCTACATGCAACATTTGTTCTCATTCATAAAACAATAAAAGTGGGGACATTTACGGGGACAGCTTTAGCTGGGGACAGATCATCCAAAACGGGGACTGTCCCCGGAAATTGTGGACATCTGGTCACCCTATCTTTTAAGACTTCTGGTCTCAAGTGTTTGGGTCTTTTGCTGTAGCTTAGGAAGTCATCTGGAAGATGGTCAAGGTCGAGAGCTTCAGATATTTTTGTAAGATATTCCAGGAAACAGGAGCAGAGTGGGAGAAGGCCCTTTTGTCTAGTTCAGTCCTCACTGAGGGAACACTGCAGGTAATAATGTCCTGAGAGCGCACGCTGTAGCTGCACTCACACAGAGACATGTAGGAGGAGATGTATGAAGGCAACAGACCAAGAAGTGATTTAAAGATGAAAATGTTCCAGTGAGAGTCTGCATGAAGTTAATGATGACCAGTTATTAACCAGTGAATACTGGGTGCAGTGGTGGGTACGGTAGTAACAGCCAGTTATGAATCTTAGTGCACCGTGATAGACAGCATCCAACATCTGCAGGGTTCTATAACTGATATGCTATATATATAATGATAATATACTGATGTATATTACTGATTCATTATAGCACCATTGCATTCTACCATGTTGTTTACTATATTTATTGTGGATCTTGTAGATCAGGGCTCTTCGACTAAACTTCTCAGGGGGTCACAGTTACTAAGAGACAGCAGCTCAGGGGCCGGACATCCAGCAATGAAAGTCATTTTGTCAATAAACTAAGTTTTAAAATGATCTCTTACCTTTTAAATTAGTTTATTTTGTTGCATTGAATCATAAATATAGTGTTGGAGAAAGTACTCATTTGGTACGCCCCCTCCTCCATTGCCGGCCCTCTTCCTTGTTGACAGTCTTGCCAAACTGGTTCAAAACAACAAAGCCTATGCTCAATAATCCAGGTATACAATCCAACATTTTTCAGTCAATTGTATACCTGGATTAATGAGCATAGGCTTTTTTGGTTTTGAACCAGTTTGACAAGACTGTCAACAAGGAAGAGGGCCGGCAATGGAG
>NC_056503.1:3898174-3901006 GCF_014905685.2 Nematolebias whitei
AAGCTGCTGCAGGAGTCTGGATCCATGACGGGAGCAGGACTGCAGAGATAATACAGTTAGTGACTGATAACAAAAAACAGCCACTAACCTCAGGCAGGTGAGCTGGGAGCCACCTGCCAGTGGCAATTAATCATCATCCCACTGACTGAAAACACCTGACTCTAATTTCACCTTCAAATTAACTGATAATCCTAGAGGATCACATACTTTTACCACTAACTAACATGTAATATTGGATCATTTTCCTCAATAAATAATGACTAAGTATAATATTTTTGTCTCATATGTTTAAATGGGTTCTATTGATCTACTTTTAGGGCTTGTGAGAAAATCTGATGATGGTTTAGGTCACACTGATGCAGAAATATAGAAAATTATAAAGGCTTTTTTTGTCTCCAAGCTGGAAGTGTTCCCAGATTTAACTTCAGAAATCTGGTCACCTTATCAAAAGATCACATTTTCACGTGCCTAAAGAACAAAATGTTGTTGTGAGACAACCGTCATCAGCAAAATTACAAGCATGAAGAAATATTTGGACATCTTGACATCCATGCATAGAGAAATGGTTCCAGCTAACATTATCACAAGGCTGCACTCAGACACTTCTGCTGATGTGATTAAACATCTGACAAAAGCTTTAAGAACGTAACTGCTGTTAAATATGATCAAAGATTCTATTTCTTCACGTCACACAGTTCAAATGATAACAATGTACCACTGAACAAGCAGAAACTAAGGACATCCCAGCCGATTATTTCAGCTGCTCCTCGGAGTGTAAAGCACAAAAACACGAACAGACCGAGGCAGAAAACCACAGAAAATATCTCATGGAATCAAAATTATACCAGTAACAATACACATGAGCAGGTATTACACAGACATGGTTCATTTTAACATTTTACAAATTAAATGATTTTGTATCAATTAATTATAAATGCTAAATTGTTTATTTAACTTAGTTTTTCTAATTTTATGTTGTTGTTTCTGTTATTAATTGCAAGTATTTGCATTATTGGGACTAGGCCCATTTCTATCAGCGTTTAATGAGGATAATACAAATCTCCATGAATTATATACATATCTACAAACTGTTGTCAAAATTAACAAATAGGTTGGACTATTGCATTTGTTTATGGTCTGGGTGTACAAATACTTCTTTAAAAAGTATTGAATTGATCCAAAATGCTGCTGCCAGAGTCTTAACTGGAGTTACTGGGAGAGATCATATTTCTCCAGTTTTAGTTTCTCTCCATTGGCTCCCTGTCAAATCCAGAATAGAATTCAAATCTTACTTCTAACGTACAAAGCTCTCAACAACCTAGCTCCATCTTATATTACCGATCTTATTGTTCTATATTTTCCTAACAGAGCACTTAACTCTCAGACTGCAGGTTTACTTGTGGTTCCTAGAGTTTACAAAAACAGAATGGGAGGAAGATCTTTCAGTTCTCAGGCTCCTCTCTTGTGGAACCAACTTCCAGTTTCTGTCCGTGAGGCTGACACATTGTCCAGTTTGAAGACTTTCCTTTTTGATAAATCCTATGGTTAGGGTTGGCTTGGGTTTCCTGAGCTATCCCTTAATTATGCTGCTATAGGCTTAGACTGCTGGAGGACAAACTGACCACATTTCATCAAATGAATATGTACCATATTTGTAATTATTACTATCCTAACGTGGTTTTTTTTTTGTCTTTCCTCGTAGTGAGGGACCTGCTCTCCTCTATTCTGGACCTGTCCTTGTGTGTCTGTCTCTCCTTCTTGTCCTCTCAAACCAGCCAATAGACAAGCAGATGGCCGCTTGTCCTGAGTCTGGTTCTGCTGGAGGTTTCTTCCTGTTAAAGGGAGTTTTTCCTTTCCACTGTTGCCACTGTGCTTGCTCAGGATGGGAGACTGTGATGAAATGAAGACTCAACACATCTGCTGACTACACTACCTTAGACAAATAATGTTGCTAATTGAATTTTTATGTATATGAATGTTTCTGTTCAGTGCACTGAGAAGACTTCTGTTGTGACTTGGTGCTTTATAAATAAACTGAATTGAATTGAACAAAGGTAAGCCCACCCCTGGTCCAAAACATTCATTTTCTTCCACTGTTTCCAGTTGAAACAGGAATTTATTAAGAAAATGGAGTTGGAAAGAAGATAATAGAAATTTCCAAAGCTATAATGTGAAAGTTGTGTTTTCAGACCTCAAGTGATGCTTCTGCTTGTACTTCTGGATGTGCTGAGCTCTTGTGACAGCAAACATCTGACGGACCATTTTATTTTCCCTCCTGACATGGCAGACACCTCCACACCTCCTGTGTGCTGCCGCTTACAAGGAAAATGTCTCATTTTTGACTTGAGGCTCACTAAACTCTGAGTGTTTGCCACCAAGAGACCAGTGAACTGTGCGCTGCATTTCAGGTGACCCATCTTTATAATGAATGAATGACTTTATAGTCAAAGTGCAACAAAATGTATGCTGTGCTATCCCTGAGTAAACAAAACCAAAACGAGTGATACAACATATGCTGTCTGTAATACCTGACAATAAAAATAAAAATAAACAAAAGATAGCTCATTGTTGTAATAATGAATGTCATGTACACAGACACATCCACTGGGCAATCATTCAGTCACAGAATGCCATTACAAAGTTACAAGGATGTCCCATTGTTGCACATCTGGTTGTAATATTGCACACAATGCCCCATGTCCCTGAGAGGACAGAGAACAGATGAGGACAGAGAACAGATGAGGACAAAGAACAAACGAGGAATGAGAACAGATGAGGACAGAGAACAAATGAAGACAGAGAAAAGATGAGGACAGAGAACAAATGAAGACA
>NC_056503.1:3901106-3902309 GCF_014905685.2 Nematolebias whitei
CTCGAGTACGGACCCTTTAGTAAATAAAAACAAATAACATCTGGGTCCTGAGAACCCGTTTATAAAGAACGTTCTGCCGTTCCATAGAAACGTCACACTCTGCCACTCACCTCATAGATTATTGTTTATTTGTCGTATGCAGGTCAACACAAGGTCAACAATGTACTGAAATGTTCAGGACGAGAAGAACTGTCTCGACTCGAGACTACTGAAAGACTATTCAGCACAGCAGGACAGATTCTCTCCCAAAAGAGCCAGACTGGACTCTGAAAACTTTGAAAACCAACTTCTTCTGAACTTGAACAAGAAATTCTTGCTGCAATATTAAAATGTGTCAGTTCATGGGATGTTGGGAGACAAGACATGTCTCCAAATGACTCGACAGTCAGGTCCAAGTTTTGAAAATGGTGTCAGGAAGTTAAAATATTGTTCATTATTGACCCATTACCATACCAATTTATTTATAGAGCACTTAAAACAGCAACAAGGCCAACCAAAGTGCTGTACAATAGAAACAAACAAGCACAGCGGACAGGAAAACATAAAATAAAAATATAGATTTTTCATTCAACCTTTATTTAGACAGGTTAATCCCACTGAGCCTCGAGGACTCATTTACAAGAGAGACCTGATTTCAACAAAGAATGATGACAACAATGGACACATATAAAAAAGGCATACAGATTTATTTATTTTTACAAATAAAATGGCAAAAAGAGTAACAAAAACAGCTAGATTATAAGGTGACTGTAGAAAATGATACAAATAGCAGCAGATAATAACTAAATGGCCAACACTGTAGACTAGAGACTAGGGCATAGACTAGAGACTAGGGCATTAACAGAGTACTCGAGTAATCTACACATCGATTGCTAGGACATCTATCGAGGTTAAAAATGTAAAGTCGAGTATCCGTAGTGACGTCATATTATGTGACCACCGTATGATCGTAGGGGCGGTGTTGCACTGTTGCAGGTCACAGAGTATGGTGTAACACCGGGTCCAATCCACCGAACCAGAACCAGTTTCTGTTTTTAGTTTAGTTTCTGACGTGCTGCACGTTTCTTCACGTTTGCAGTTTAATAATAATAACTAATAGTTTAGTTTTTCCTGTGACTTATTTGCAGTATGATAAATGGTAGGAGCATAGTATACGCTCCCAATGTTTTGTTGGTCTTTTTTTGTAAATAATTACCGTTTTTT
>NC_056503.1:3902409-3904426 GCF_014905685.2 Nematolebias whitei
GAGATTCAAGAGCATCCCTCGTCCGTCCCTTCTATTCATATATTTATTTTACTGACTTGTTCCTCTTCAGGGTCATGTTTCTGCGTAAAAAAAAGTTGTACACTAATGTACAAAAAAGCAGCATTTCACCTAGATTTCCTTGAATTCCACACATTTAAAGCATGTTTCTCACCAAGTTTGTGTAAATTCAGCTGTGGATTTTGGATTCATTTTGTGGATTCATTTAACATTTTAACTTTAATACAGAGCGTCAGGCCGGCACTATTTGTCTTTATAGAGAAATAAAATACATCACCACTAGATTGGTGGCCCATGGTCCACTTAGTCCTGGCATTGTCTACTGCTCACTGTTGATGACCTGTCTGTACATCTGGACCTATACAAATACAAATTCAAATTCAAAAATACTTTATTAATCCCAGAGGGAAACTATTTTGTTGTAACTCATTATCCTCATTTCATTAAGAGATGTTATAGATACTGATGGCTGTAGACAGGAAGGATCTCTTGTAAAGGTCCATCCCACAGTGGATCCTAAGAAACTGGCTGCAGATGCTGTCCAATCCGTCCACCCAGACTCGGCTGGCCTCTCGGTTTCCCCGGGTTGTAGTACCGCCCGAATGCCGGGCAGAACTCCTCCCAGAGCGATGGCCACTCCTCCCAGCAGTCTGCCGAGCTCCTCGTCGCTGTGGACAGCCAACTGTAGGTGCTGAAGGACGATCCTGTCCTTCTGCTGTCATGAGCCATGTTTCCTGCTAGTTCCAGG
Organism: Nematolebias whitei; assembly: GCF_014905685.2. Taxonomy (NCBI): domain Eukaryota; kingdom Metazoa; phylum Chordata; class Actinopteri; order Cyprinodontiformes; family Rivulidae; genus Nematolebias; species Nematolebias whitei. The sequence continues at coordinate 3,903,176 of NC_056503.1, forward strand.
ATCTCAGTGGTCAGGCACTCGAGCACAGCTGGCAGGTAGACGAGAATGCGTCCACAGAACATCCTTTTCAACTCATTTGAGATTTGGTGCTGTAGTTGAGATATTATTTGAGCTTTTGAGATGTTAATCAGCTGCTGTTGGTTGTAGAAAACTGCCTTGTTGAGCATGCATCAGGATACTTGTTGCCATGGTTACGCATCATAACAAATGTCCAAAACTGAAAAAGTTTTAGTAAAAATCCTTCCAGCTGCACAGCATCCGATACCAGAGGAAACAACCATCCAAAAAAAAAAGTGATTTACATCCAGAAAACGAGGAATTAAAGTTTCCAAAAGCAAAATTTCGGAATGAAAGTAAGAGAGCTGCTCCAACATGCAGCCACCTTGAGCGGCGCAATTCTAGAATGAACCTACCATTCTGTGTTCGTCTGTCTCTCCTTCCTGTCCTCTCAAACCAGCCGGTCAAAGCAGATGGTCTCTTGTCCTGAGCCTGGTTCTGCTGGAGGTTTCTTCCTGTTAAAAGGGAGTTTTTCTTTCCAATGTTGCCACTGTACTTGCTCAGGATGGGAGACTGCAACGAAGCCAAGATTGAACTTGTCTGCTGGATTCCTTAGATAGAGAACTTTACTAATTGGCTTTTATGTGAATGTTCCTGTAAAGTGCCCTGAGACAACTTTGTTGTGATTTGGCGCTTTATAAATAAACTGAATTGAATTTACTTTTTACTTGTGTTCAACACTCCTCATCTAAATGATGTTTCTCACAAAGGTTCAGGACAATAAGATGTGGGGTTTTAAAGACATTTTAACTTTAATGCACCTGAACACAGCGTCTCTTACACCTGCAGCGTCACAGTTACTGCTAAGATAACATGCTACGTAGCGCTCCACTTCTCTCCTCCTAACATGAATACAGTATATATTTTATGATCAACCCTCCGGTCAACAACTGCCCACACTAAGCTGCTAAACTGGCGAGTGAGTAACACAGAGGTGTCTCCATCTCCTCCACCTGTGTGCGTTTTCTGCCGAGGCAGGAGACTCAGAGAGTTGGAGGTAACCAGGAAAACCTGGAGTGGAGTTTTAGTGGAATGACTATTCTCCTATTAATCAAGTGGAATGGATTGGTTCATGAAGAAAGAGAAACTGCGCCAACTGAACTATGTCTCATAGTAAAAGTGTGTGTGTGTGTGTGTGTGTGTGTGCGTGTGTCCAAATGAACGTTTTTTTAATGTGGGGGGACATGTCCCCTT
>NC_056503.1:3904526-3905654 GCF_014905685.2 Nematolebias whitei
GTGTGTCCAAATGAACGTTTTTTTAATGTGGGGGGACATGTCCCCTTCACATATAATGTTTGCGACACCTATGCACCAACCTAACATAAACTCAATGCAACTCTGACAGCCCTGTTTACATTATCCTATAAGTACTGAATATAGTGGTACTAAAAGTAACAAAAGAAAAAAAAGCATGCCATGTATTTTACAGCAAAACTGTCATCTGGTTTATTATCTTTAGATCCAAAGACCTGCATTAATAATGTTCAAAATAATTTGTAGTACAAAGGTCAACAACAAACAACAGATAAAATAACTTAGATGCATAATAATAAATAAAATTTGCAAAAACAGACAAAATAAAATATAAAATAAAATATAACAGAAAATTATCTGCATTCCTTCATTTACATTTAAATAATGTAAATGAACAATTACTTGAAACCATTTAAAATTGTTTAAAAAATAAATTTAAAATTAAGTAATTAGTTTTTAAAACTATTTAAATGTATGCAACAATTTGAAAAACTGAACTTCAAATATTAAACAATCTTTACCCACACATTTCACCTGTTTATGTTACTTCTTCCTCAATACTTCACAAACTTCCTAAAACTTGTGCTTCCACTTAGGGGGGCCCTAGTGGCCCCGGGGCCCTAAGCAGCCGCGTAGTTTGCAAATGCCTTGGGCCGGCCCTGCTAGTGAGCGTTGAGACAGACTGAATATATAGGACTAAGGCTGAGTGGCATATCGACTGCAGTTGGTTTAATTGCTGATTAAGAACAGGTGAGTGTGGCAAAGGAGCTGACAGCTAACTGAGGGCCGATAAAGAATCATAATGATATATATTGATCAAAAGGAGACACCAAACCAGATCTTAAACACAAAGACGATCAAACAGTAAGTAAAATACACGGATCCTGACAGCCTTAACCTTCCAGCCATTCAGAGTCAGAGTTTCTTTATTTGTCATTTGCACCACATGTGGTACTTGTGGTGGAACGAAATGGTGTACACAGGGTCCCAGTTACACCCAACAATAAAATGTAAAAGAAAAACAGTAATACGATCTAAGATATGAACTAAGAAAAACATCAACTAAAATATGCTAAGCACTAATAGCATAAAAATAATACGTCGAGCACG
>NC_056503.1:3905754-3906790 GCF_014905685.2 Nematolebias whitei
AAGGGGACATGTCCCCCCACATTAAAAAAACGTTCATTTGGACACACACACACACACACACACACAGACTTTTACTATGAGACATAGTTCTCATCTTATTGGGGGAGTGGTGGCGCAGAGGTTAGAGAGGTGGGCTTGTGATCTGAAGATCGCCGGTTCACGCCCCAGCCCCGACAACATCAAAATTGTGGGTGGGGTAGGTGAAACACCCACACTTGCCCCCACCCTCATTCGCCCCACTCTGGGCCCATGAGCAAGGCCCTTAACCCCCACCATGTGCTCCCTAAACAGGTCTCTCTTGAAAATGAGTTCTCGTGGCTCAATGAGACTAACCTGGATAAATAAAGGCTAAATGAAAAAAAAAATGAGACATAGTTCAGTCGGCGCAGTTTCTCTTTCTTCATGACCAAATCCATTCCACTTGATTAATAGGAGAACAGTCATTCCACTAAAACTCCACTCCAGGTTTTCCTGGTTACCTCCAACTCTCTGAGTCTCCTGCCTCGGCAGAAAACGCACACAGGTGGAGGAGATGGAGACACCTCTGTGTTACTCACTCGCCAGTTTAGCAGCTTAGTGTGGGCAGTTGTTGACCGGAGGGTTGATCATAAAACATATATTCATGTTAGGAGGAGAGAAGTGGAGCGCTACATAGCATGTTATCTTAGCAGTAACTGTGACGCTGTAAGACGCTGCAGGTGTAAGAGACGCTGTGTGTTCAGGTGCATTAAAGTTAAAATGTCTTTAAAACCCCACACCTTATTGTCCTGAACCTTTGTGAGAAACATCATTTAGATGAGGAGTGTTGAACACAAGTAAAAAGTCAATTCAATTCAATTCAGTTTATTTATATAGCACCAAATCACAACAAAGTTGTCTCAGGGCACTTTACAGGAACATTCACATAAAAGCCAATTAGTAAAGTTCTCTATCTAAGGAATCCAGCAGACAAGTTGAGTCTTGGCTTCGTTGCAGTCTCCCATCCTGAGCAAGCACAGTGGAGACAGTGGAAAGGAAAAACTCCCTTTTAACAGGA
>NC_056503.1:3906890-3908270 GCF_014905685.2 Nematolebias whitei
ATCACCAATAACCCTCGGCGCATGTGGAAGGGCATCACGTGCATTATAAACTACAACATCAAGGATGCACAATGCCCAAGGAACCCCTCATTACCAGATGCACTCAATAAGTTCTATGCTCGCTTTGAGGATCCTACCCCCTCCACACACACACATACACACACACACACACACACATCACTGCACCAGACTTATGCCATCACTTGGTGGCATGCCCCTCTGTGTGACCACAGCAGATGTGAGGAAGACCCTCCAGGAAATCAACCCCCGTAAGGCTACAGGCCCTGACAACATCCCAGGGCGGATACTGAAGGAGTGCACATACCAGCTGTCTGAGGTGATGGCGGACCTCTTCAACACTTCACTGTCAATGGCACTTGTTCCCACCTGCTTTAAGTCTGCCACTATTGTCCCTGTACCCAAGCGCTCCACAGTGACAAGCCTGAATGACTACCGACTATAGCCTTAACATCGGTAGTCATGAAGGGCTTCATGAGGCTGGTCATGACCCACATCAAATACTCCATCAACATCACTGTGGACCCACATCAGTAGGCCTACAGAAGGAGCCGCTCCACTGCTGATGCCATCTCATCGGTAGTCCACACAGTCCTCACCCACCTGGAGACCAGAAATTCTTACATCCGTCTGCTCTTTTTGGATTTCTCCTCGGCCTTCAACACCATCATCACACAGAGCCTGGTGCAGAAGCTCTCCTTTCTTGTACTGAGTCCCACCCAAGGGAAATGGATTCTGGACTTCCTGACCAACAGACCTTAGACTGTCAGGATTCACAACATCGTCTCCTCCTCCATCATCCTTAGCACTGGCTTGCGCCAGGGTTGCGTGCTGAGCCCTCTCCTGTTCACTCTGCTGACATATGACTCCTCGGCTAGACACCCCAGCTGCCATATAGTGAAGTTTGCGGACGACACAGCAGTAGTGAGAGGCATCACAAACAATGATGAGTCCAAATACAGAGAGGAGGTGGAACACCTGGTGCAGTGATGCAGAGACAACTTTATTTATAGAGCACTTTAAAACAAACAAGACAATAATCTTTGCTTCAATGTGAAGAAGACCAAGGAGATGGTGGTGGATTTCAGAAGGGACAAGGATCCTCTTCATCCCCTATACATCGAAGGAGCAGCTGTGGAGGTAATCTCTTGCTACAGGTACCTGGAGGTGCATATATCCACTGATCTTACCTGGAGAGCCAACACTTCCTGTTTGGTCAAGAAGGCCCACCAGTGTCTCTACTTCCTCAGGAAGCTGCAGAGAGCTGGACTTGGGAGCTCTGTCCTGAGGAGCTTCTATCACTGTGTGGTGGAGAGCGTTCTCTGCAACTGCATCACCGTGTGGCGTGGCAGCTGCACTGCT
>NC_056503.1:3908370-3911034 GCF_014905685.2 Nematolebias whitei
CCCCCCGGAGAAAACTCCACCCTCCACCACTGATTTATACCTGGATTATTGAGCATGAACTTTGGTGTTATGAACCATTTTTGGCATGCCTGTCTTAGAGGAGTTGCCGGGGGAGAGGGCGGGCCCCCGGAGGCCATCTTATCACTAGGAAACTGTTTTTTTTTCCACTATGAAATTTGTTGTTTGTGGGATTCAGTTTGGTTTGGTGGGCTCCTGAGACTGAAGTCCTTTGGATGAAGGACAAAACGTCTCAGCAACAAAAGAAACCGTCCAAATGACTTGACTTGTTGGATTATTACCTGGATTAATGAGTATGAACTTTGGTGCACCTTGAAATGTGTTGACTTGAAAATGTAAACAGTTCTAAATGTACATTAGAGCATACTCTTCTCAGTCCCAGTCCCTATGAAGGTAGTGCACTTCTGTTGTTGGACTAATAAGTGAGTGAATGTACAGTATTGTGTAATGTCATTCACTGTTTATGCTGATGGTTTTATGCCTGAAAATAACATTTTACCTCCAACATTCATCCTTCATTTTCATCTGAAAGAAAATGTTGCCCCAAGTTGAAAATTTGCACAATATATACCTTTTCAAAAATATTCTCCATCCTGTTGATACATTTTAGAACTGCTGTATTTTTATAAATCACGTTAGTTTAAAAAAGGAATACACAATACAGGAAAACACAGTAGGTGTGCTTATTAACTATTGTTTCTTTAACTTAGAGGAGAAACTCAACATGCAATGCTAGCAACTGACAGTGGAAAAATACTGAGAATGGCTGGAAACGCAGGGAGGCACCGGAAACAAACTGAACACAAACAGCATACAGAAAATACACACCACAGGAAATAATCCTAAAAAATAAACCTAAAAACAGAGCAGTAAACACCAAAACACACAGATCATGACCGAATACTGTACGTTGAATATTGTTTTCTTTAACTGTTTTATTCAGCAGCTTCTCAACATTATTGACATACACATGATTTATGGTCAGTCAGCACACATTTGAATAGCAACATGGACGTTGTTGGGTTGATTAAACAGCAACAAAGTCAACTAATAGTGCTGTGCAAAAGCTTAGAGATGTATTGTTAGCTACTGTGTGGCATTTTATCACACTGGTACCTTTTTTTTTTTTGAGAAAGCGTTGTTTTATAAACTTAAAAAGGGATAAAGTATACCAGATTTTTGTTTGGCTAGTCTGTAGAACCAAGCCTGAAGGGAGACTTCTGCCTCTCTTTCCATCCTCCATGCTCCATACTGATGTCAATGGTAAATGGACTGTAATTACTGTATACACTGTAGCGCCTTTCTATCTTATTTCAAGATACTTAAAGCTCTTTACACTACAATCTGTGCCTCATTTACCCATTCATACAGCTCTCTACAAAGCTAATTGAACAAATCATTTTAAAGAGTCTAATCAGTGCTTTAGATCACATTCATACACTGATGGGACACACATCAGAGGCTATGAGGGGTTCAGTGTCTTGCCCAGGGACACTTCGACATGTGACTGCTGGTGGATTCAAACCCCCAACTCTCGCATTGGAGGACGACTGCTCTAACCACTCAGCCACAGCCGCCCCAATGTCACAGCTGATAAGTAACTACTGATGATTATTAGACAGAACATCACTTTAAAGTTGACTGGACTTTCTTGGTAAACTAAAACAATTATACAACAAGCTTATATGTCACGCTGTTGGAGAAGCAAGAGACAAAACAGTTGTTTTCCATTTGAAGAGTAAAAGTTTTAAAGGATGTGCTAATTTATCTTTTTCTCTTAGATCTCCAAGCAGCAGAGTAATAGGAACAAAAACTAAAAGTTGTTCAACAAATGCCATGATTCAAATCCAAGGTTCACAATGAAATGTGAATTTTGTAGACCATTATACCCCTGCTTGGCACACAGACTCAGATGGTGGAAAATGATGTAATCCTGGCTGGATTGGATTCAAGGAGTGGACCCAAATGAACACTGAGGCAAGGAGCTCAAAGGTTTAACAAAAAATATCAACAACTTTATTTTAATAAAGCAAAACAAAAAGGCTGTTGTGTCAGCAAAAACAAACTAATACAAAAACCTCATGGGGAGCTGATGCCTATCCCCAGTGGTCCTACAGAGTAACCTACAAAAACGATTGCAAGAGAACATGACAACACAAGCCTTTGAGGCGCAGAGGTCATGCTGAACTGATGAGTGGTGAAACAGAGGCTGAATAAGAGATGGAAACACCTGGGCTGACTGGGGACAGGTGAGTGTGGTTGACTAAGCGGAAAAACACTGAGGAAGCTGACTGAGAGTTAATGAGAAATAGCACAAGGAACACTGGAAAACAGAACAAGACCTACACAAGAATATTCAAATAAACCCAACAATGAAGTACAAAAACACCAACAGGCCTGAAGGATTTAGAGTAGGGATGCACGATATTATCGGCATGGTATCTGTATCGGTCGATATTAGTGATCAAGTTAAATATCAGACATCAACCATTCCATCAAAATAACTCACCGATATTAAAGGCTTCTGTTTTAAGTTAATTTTTAATTTAAGAAAATCTCAAGTATATCTATCAATGCACTACTGCTTATGCGCTTTTCGCGTGTCACTTGTGAACAGGTTGAGTTTAGATTTGTGAAAATGTACAA
>NC_056503.1:3911134-3914429 GCF_014905685.2 Nematolebias whitei
ATAATGCACGTGATGCCCTTCCACATGCGCCGAGGGTTATTGGTGATGAAGTGACACTGAATTTTCTGGGTGTATGTGGCTTTGGCCCAATGCCTGCAGTCAGTATTTTCCTCACTTTTTGGAGTGCTGATGCCTCACTTGTCTCCTGAGTGCAGCATCCCTAGCTTTCAGCAGAGCTCTCACCTCAGCATTCAGCCAGGGTTTCTGATTTGGATAACAAGTTACTGTCCTGGTGGTGATGACATCATCAGCGCACTTGGAGATGAAGCCAAGAACAGAGGAGGTGTATTCCTCTAGGTCCACCTCTCCCTCATATGTAGCCACCTCTCTGAAGACCTGCCAATCTGTGCACGGAAAACAGTCCTGGAGTACAGAGTCTACATCCCTGGGCCACACAGTGACAGTCTTCTTTGTTGGCCTAATCCGTCTAATCAGCGGACGATATGCTGACACCAGCAAGATTGAGATGTGGTCAGAGAGGCCAAGATGGGGGTGAGGAAGATCTCTGTACGCACCGCGAAGATGCTAAAAGCGCCTCCTACCACACTGGAAGGAGTTATTGGGATTCAACTGATCTCCTGGTTCGAAAGTAGGGTTAGCTCTCTGTCTAGTCTGGTCAGCTCAGCAACAGGCATGGAAACAGAACCTGGCCTGTGTGAAACAAACCTAATAATCAATAACCCTGGGTTTTATCAATATCAAAAACCATGATAAATATAAGCAATGCATGTATATGCTTTATCACCATTACTATAGCAATATAAGTTCATAATATAAATAGAATCAAGCTCATTATTTGAGTACTTTTAAATATTCCTAATATTAAAGGTCCCAATATTGCATCTTAGCACACAATATAGCAATATCATTTCGCCATCTCAATGTACCTTCAATTTAAATGATTCATTGTTAACATTAGGAGCTCTTTATTTATTTGATTTCCCTCTGGAATTAATAAAGTATTTTTGAATTTGAATTTATTTATTGCAAGAGGCTTATTTTTCATTATCCAGATCAAAACAAATACAGGTGTTCAGAAATAGTAGAACAACACCATCAGTGACATTTAGTATAGAAAAGTGTTAATGCTTGATAATTATTTTTTTTCTATAAGCACATTCAAATAAATGTAGCAACAGCACTGATTTACCACAGAGCCGAATACAATAACCTGGAGCCTAGCGCTAGCATGCTAGCTCTAGAAACAAAGCAACAAACTCACCAGTTCCCACTTTTAGAATATAGTCAGCAGAAGTTTTTTTTTTTTTTTACAAACAGAGACATCTGGCATTTCAGTCAGAAATGGCAGCATAAGCATTAGATAAAGGGCTTTCAATGGCTTAAAGCATACCAGTAGCATCTAGCCTAGCCTCTCTCACACATGGCCTGGTTGTGAGTGTCACTGCATGTCAGTGAATGATCTGTTCTGGAAGCACGATCAGTACCGTGCATTCAGCTCTGGGCACGGGAGAGGTGCGCCCAGAATGGTCCTATTCTCTTGTATTGAAGATGGTACATGGTAAATGGACTGTACTCATATAGCGCCTTTCTATCTTATTTCAAGACACTCAAAGCGCTTTACAGTACAATCTGTGTCCTCATTTACCCATTCATACAGCACACTATTAAATCTCTACAAAGCTAATTGAACAAATCATTCTAAAGAGACTAATCAGTGCTTTTACATCACATTCATACACTGATGGGACACACATCAGAGGCTATGGGGGGTTCAGTGTCTTGCCCAGGGACACTTCAGCATGTGACTGCTGGTGGATTCGAACCCCCAACTCTCGGATTGGAGGACGACTGCTCTAACCACTCAGCCACAGCTGCCCCGAAGAGGAGTTACTGCACATGTACAACTTTTAACAAAAGTTTATGGACAAAGATTTGCAGAAATACGTTTCCAGACAACGTTAATGAAGGAAACATCTTTACTCATCATCAACTATAAAATGCTTCTCTTACACAACTAAAAAAATATATATACATATATTTTGAAATATTTTTATTTTATTATTTCTTTTTTTATGTCTTATTCAAAGTAATGTGGTGAGTGAAGAGTGGTGTGGCGGCACCCTGGCACTCTCTGTTGGCCACCCGCCACTGGTATAAATCTAATAATGTTCAGTCAGGTCATCTGGACCTTTCAAGATATTTCAAGGTGGTTACCACAGTCAGTTGGATTTCAAAATCCCCAAAATGCTATAATTCAGTCAATTTTTTTACAAATATTGACCTAAATGTTGGTGTGGCAGTTAGACGGAACATAGTTCATTTTACCAAGTGAATGTGTGTATACTGTCATGACAAAATGTAGAGGATTAATATTAGTTAATGTGGCATTATTTCACACTACTTTGACATTTTTGAGACAAGGTTGTCTAACTTGCCAGAATAACATTGAAAACTTGGGCACTCAGTTGGCTAGATATCAGCTGGAGAAATACTTTTGCAGTTTTCTTTATACTCTGCGGTCAGCTGATGTCACGGCTGATAATGCATTAGCTTGATAATTGTTTGCCAAAATATCTCTCCTAAAATCACAAGACTATCTCATTTCAGGAGTCACTAGATCCATTAAACTGTCAGTCACACCAAATGTAGCAAAAATACTAAAAAATAATTTACTGCATGTTTATTTTGAGATATCTATATTTGAAGCTACTGCATAGTAATTTCTTTTTGGCTTTTTAAGTTTTGCAATACAGTGCAGCTCATCAGAGTTAATAGGCTACAAAATTTATTTTGAGGACCATTGAAATGATCCTGTGTACCACCATTGGTACTTGTACCACACTGAAAGTCACATTGTTTGATAAAGCACATTATAAACCTTCTTTGTCAGATAAGAGTCAGAAGAAAAAGTCAGAACTTTGCACAACTGTTTTATTCATACTGCAAAGGAAATCTTTGACTATTTTCTTCTCTTCATTTTGTAATAAATGTATTTTTGTTTCACTGCTGGTTATGAACAGTAAAACAGGCAGTTATTTTTTCCCAACACACACATTTATGTATAAAGGTGTTTATACATATATATCTTTTAAATGTATTTTTCCCCTATCTTCTTCTTTTTGGGGGTTAGGAATTTATAAGTCTAACAGCTTCAGGGTAGAATCTGTTTCTTAGTCTAGTGGTTCTGCACTTGATGCTCTTCAACCTTCTGCCTGAGGGAGTGGGGCAAAAAGTGGTCAAAATCAGAGGTACAGCACAGGTTGAACAACTGGGAGATAAATTTAGAGAGGCCAGACTGAGATGGTTTGGACATGTCCAGAGGAGGGACAGTGGG
>NC_056503.1:3914529-3915916 GCF_014905685.2 Nematolebias whitei
GCTCCATTTTCTTCCCACAGCCCAAAAACATGCATGTTAACCAGTAACTTTAAATTGTCTATAGATGTGAGTGAAAAGTTGAGTTGTTGTTAGAAAATGGATAGGTGAACCATAAAGTTCATTTTATGTAGTGTTATTTTACTTTTCATGTCTGCTTCATATCACTCTACAACCACAAGCATCTCAATAGTTACATTAACTATGAATTTGTAAGTTCAATCTCATTACTATATTGAAAAAAATGTTTTTATTTTGATCACTCTTAGGGTCACCAGAGTGAGTGAACTTTGCAGAAAAGATCTGGTGATTGTTTTGTGCTAGATACCCTTTCCTGACACACTTTGAGTTCAAACCTGCAGCTTTAGAATTATGAGAATGGGGCACTGACCACCAAGCTACTGCATCCTTATTATTGAGAATGTAATGATCTTTTTTTATGTGCGTAGGATTTGGGCATGGAGTCAACATCTCTGGATGATGTGTTGTATCGCTATGCCAGCTTCCGAAACCTGGTGGATCCTATCACACATGACCTGATCATCAGTTTGGCACGATACGTCCACTGCCCCAAAACGGTATGACATCACATTTACTCTGTCTCTTATCAGATATTTAAAAGGATGAGAAAAGGAAAAGAAAATAGTTATTTAATTTTTAAATCAGAGTAATGACTTTTACATTTACCTGAATGACTTTCATCAGGAGTCCCTTCATCACTGTCAGGGTCATGGGGCCTAAATGAATTAATCACAGTATTTAATTACCCTTCCAGCCCTGTTAACTACATCCACATGTTGGAGGTTAAATGTGGAGGCTGTTGTAGTTTCCATGTTGAAAAACACTTTTTTTCTTTTCACCTGCAATAGATTAAAGGGTTGGATGGGGCCGTTTTGGTGCCTCGCAGCAAGAATGTTGCTGATTCAATCCTCGGCAGTAGCTTTTATTCTATATCTTTTAATTTTTGTCCTGTATGGGTGGGTATTCTCTGCTTATTCCAGTTTCTCTCACAGTTATTTGGTAATTAAATTGCCACAATTGCCCCCCTCCCTGGGCTGCCACCCCTCCCTGGGCTGCCACCTTACCGTGGTGGAGGGGTTTGAGTGTCCCAATGATCCTAGGAGCTATGCTGTCAGGGGTTTTACGCCCCTAGTAGGGTCACCCATGGCAGACAGGTCCTAGGTGAGGGACCAAACAAAGTGCAGCCCAAAGATCCCGATGATGAGAGAAATAAACAAACCTAATGTTCCTTTGCCCGGACATGGGTCACCGGTGCCCCACTCTGGAGCCAGGCCTGGAGGTGGGGCACGCGGGCGAGCGCCTGGTGGCCGGGCTTTTACCCATGGAGCTCGGCCGGGCACAGCCCGAAGAGGAGACGTGGGTCCCCCTA
>NC_056503.1:3916016-3922582 GCF_014905685.2 Nematolebias whitei
ATGGATGGATGGATAAATTGCCACTGAGTCCGTTTGTGCATGAATGGTTTTCTGTCTTGTTCATTTGTGTCTAAGATGGTCTGCCAATCTGTCCAGATTGTACCCTGCCTCTTGCCTTATGACCTCTGGAGAAAAGGGTGATAAGAAAACCAAGCTAAGGATGAAGGATTAGTAATTACTGTATTTTAAGGTAAAATCTGAATTTACCGCAGTAGTTGTTAGCCAGCTGGTCATCAATTTCTGTGTGTGGCATGGGTGTCAGAAGCATTTGTAATGGGGGGGGGGGGGGACACACTGATGGGAGGGTTTCGGGGTCCTCCCCCAGAAAATTTGAATAAAGTAGATGCCATTTCCTGTATTCTGGTGTATTTTAATGGTTGTTAAGCATCTCCAATTACTTACATATGTAAACACTTGATTCAATAACTATTTTAGAGAGCAACTTGAAGTTTTCTGACCAACAGCTCTCCTTGTGTGAATAGAGCACACTCTGCTTCTCTCGAGTATCCTAATACCCAACCCCAGTCATCAACTGCTGGCACTAACATAGCACTAAGCTAGCATGCAACACAGAGGTGTCTCCCCCTCCACCCCCCATGAGCACCCTGCCAATTACTACTTCCTTCCTATTTCTACTTCCTCATGCAGCTGAGACGAGCTAGTCTGGGAAGCTCAGTCCTCACCTCCTTCTACAGATGGACAGTGGAGAGCATCCTGTGCTCCAGCATCAACAGGTGGCATGGAGGCTGCACAGCTGCAGAAAGAAAGGTTTTTCAGAGAGTGTTGAAGGCTGCACAGAAGATGTTGGGGTCAGTCTCCCCAACATCACAGACATCTACACCTCTAGATACAGGAAGAGGGCCACCTGCATCATGGAGGACCCCACTCACCCAGCACATACATTTTTTGCCCCGCTCCCCTCAGGAAAGAGGTTAAGGAGCATGAAGTGTAGAACCACTAGACTGAGGAACAGCTTCTATCCTGAGGCTGTTAGACTCATGAATCTCTAACCAGAATAATCACTGTGAAAAATCACATCATCTTGATGCTGATCTGTTTCATGTTGCTGCTGATCTGCTTCATGTTGCTGTGTTCATGCGTGCTCATCTGCTCACACAGATTCATGTTCGTGCTGCTGTTCGGCATATTGTTTTTATGCTACTATTGCTTAGTGTGTTTTTAGTTAACGTTTTTGTTAGTTCATATTTTAGATCTTATTACTGTTCTTCTTTTACATTTTAATACTTTTGTTGGATGTGACAGGGACCTTGTGTACACAATTTTGTTCCACCCCAAGTACCACATGTGGTGTGAATGACAAATAAAGTACCTTAAATCCTTGAATCCAAGCCAAGTGACCAGGAGAAAACACTGCATGCGGTGTGGTGAGCTGTTGTAGGTAACCATGAAAACCTGGAGTGGACTTTTAGTGGTTCAGTATTTTTCAATTAATGAAGTGGAATGGAATAGTTCACGAAGAAATACAACAGTGCTGGGTGAACTAAAATTTCATGGTAAATGTGGGGGGTCTAAATGATTTTTTTTTTAAATGTGGGGGTGGGTTGGGACATGTCCCCCTCACATTTATTTATTGCAACACCTATATTATGTGGTCATACAGTGCCTTGAAAAGTCTTCATCCGTCTTGAACTTTTCCACCTTTTGTCACATTTAAAATACAAATCCCTGGTGTCTTTTACATGATAGAGCAACTCCATCCATTCATCCATCCATCCATCCATCCATCCATCCATCCATCCATCCATCCATCCATTATCTTTAGCTTGTTCCGAAGTCCGGTTGCAGGGGCAGCAGCTTGAGCAGGGAGGCCCAGACATCTCTCTCCTCAGCCACCTCTTTCAGCTCTTCTGGGAAGACTCCAAGACGTTCCCAGGCCAACCGAGAAATATAGTCTCTCCAGAATGTCCTGGGTTTTCACCGAGGTCTCCTCCCAGTCAGACATGCTCGAAACACCTCCATAGGGAGGCGCCCAAGGAACATACTTACCAGATGTTCAAACCACCTCAGCTGGCTCCTCTCGATGTGGAGGAGCAGTGGTTCTACTCTCAGTCTCTCCCGGATAACTGAACTTCTCACCCTGTCTCTAAGGGAGAGTCCAGCTACCCACAGAGGAAACTCATTTCAACCTCCTGTATCCACAATCTCATTATTTTGGTCACTACCCAGAGTTTGTGACAATAGGTGAGGGTAGCAACGTAGACTGACCGATAAATAGAAAGCTTTGCCTTTCAGCTCAGTTCCCTCTTCACCACAACAGACCAGTACAAAGTCCACAGTACTGCAGACACCGCACCAATCCTTCTGCCAATCTCATGCCCCATTCTTCCCCCACTTGTGAACCAAACCCCAAGATATTTGAACTCGTCCACTGAGGCAGAATCTCACCCTCAACCTGAAGAGAGCAATCCACCCTTTTCCAAAGGTCAAGGACCATGGCCTCAGATTTGGAGGTGCTGGTTCTCATCCCACCTGCTTCACATTCGGCTGTGAACTGTTCCATTGAGAGCAGAAGATCATGGCACAATGATGCCAACATGACCACATCATCTGCAAAGAGCAGAGATGGAATCCTGAGCCACTGACCCAGAATCTCTCCACCCCCTAGCTGAACCAAGAATTTATGTCCATAAGTTATGAAAAGAGCAACCCAAATCAGGACAAAATTTTTAAATGGAAGAAAAATTACACAACTCTCAATTTTTTTACAAATAAAAATCTGAAAAGTAAGGAATACATTTTTATTGTCACATTTCTGCCCCATCTACCACAATTTTCTATCGCCATGCTGCTATTCCTCTGCTCATGTAATTTTTCAACTCTGCTCCTGTCACCATAATCATCTCTCACCTCATGCACCTGTTCCTCTCCCTTCTTAAACTCCATGCTCACATTCAGTCCCTGCCAGTTTATCGAACTCTTCACGATAGTAGATGTCCAGCATACATGCTACTCATTCAACCTTTATTTATACAAGTTAATCCCAGTGAGCCTTGGGGACTCATTTACAAGAAAGACCTGATTATAGTCATAGTTTTGTCTGCCTGTTCTGTCTCAACCCCATGCCTGCCTCCGGGATTCTCCGCCTTGCTTGCCCCTTGCCTGATCTGGATTCTCCTCTCTGACCATGGTACTGACTCTGCTTCCTAATACTATGACTACGTCTCATGGATCACGATTTGGAATGATTTTTGGATTTCTGACCAACAGCTCTTGACCCCTGCCTGCATTACAGGATCTCGCCCTTGGATACCCCCTAAAATAACACTTTACATAAGCCTTCCTCTCCACTGCAGTTCACTCACAGTGGATATCAGCATCTCCAACTCTCTGAAGGAGCCCCTCCCTTACCTGATTGTGAAGGTTATTGACAGCCTCAGTAATTCTCAGAACCTTTATAGTGAAGCTTTGATAACTGATCTCCCTGTTTCTGCAGAATGGACCTCTCGGACCCAGATATCCACCAGCAGCAATTTATTAATACATTTTTTAACCATTCCTGTTGTCTGGTGTCGTGCACGAATCCTAAAACAAATTCTTGTCAATTATTCACACCTTACCCTGATACTTCTGCCCAGTTCAACCAGCTGCTTCGTCAAATAATTAGTAGAGTCCATCTGTGTGTAATTAATTCTCAAATAAATCTATGTGTTCTTTGAATACCTCAGAGTGTTGTTGTAGAAGATTATGGACTGTACTTATATAGCGCCTTTCTATCTTATTTCAAGATACTCAAAGCGCTTTACACTACAATCTGTGCCTCATTTATCCATTCATACAGCTCTATACTAGATCTCTACAAAGCTAATTGAACAAAGCATTCTAAAGAGACTAATCAGTGCTTTTTAGATCACATTCATACACTGATGGGACACACATCAGAGGCTATGAGGGGTTCAGTGTCTTGCCCAGTGACACTTCAGCATGTGACTGCTGGTGGATTTGAACCCCCAATTCTCGCATTGGAGAACGACTGCTCTAACCACTCAGCCACAGCTGCCCCTAGAGATCAAACAGCATTGTGAAGACCATGGAATAGTAAACGGTAGGTGGAATGTACTTATATAGCACCTTTTTATCTAATCAAGATACTCAAAGCTTTTTAAAGCACAATTGGTGTCCTCATTTACCTCCACACACACATTCATACAGCTCTACAAAGGTAATCTGAATACATCATTCTGTAGAGACTAATCAGAGCTTTAGATCACATTCATACATCGATGGGACACATCAGAGGCAATGAGGGGTTCAGTGTCTTGTTCAAGGACACTTCAACATGTGACTGTTGATGGAATTGAACCCCGAGCTCTCCCATTGGAGGACGACAGCTCTAACCACTCCCACATCTGTCCCAAAGGAACTCATCAGACAGGTGAAGGATAAAATTAAAAACGCTAAAGCAACAATAATCAAACTTTTGAACATCACACTGAGCTCTGTTGAATCCATCATCTAAAAAGGAAAAAGTATGACACACCTGCATGTGCACCAAGACACGGCCATCCACCTAAACTGTCAGGCCAAGCAAGGTGAGCATTAATCGAGGATGCAGCCAAGAAGCTCCATGATGACTCTGGAGGAGCTGTAGAGAGCCACAGCTCAGGTGGGATAGTCTGTCCACAGGACAACTGTTAGTCACCACAAACATCATTCAGAGACAAGAAGCAAGCCATAAAAACTGCTGTTTGATACAAGAAGAAACTCATGTCAGACCAAAATTTAACTTTTTGTCCTAAATGTTAAACAGTGTGTGTGGCAGTAAACTAACATTGTACATCACCCTGAACACACCATTCCCACTGTGAAACATGGTGGTGGCAGCATCATGCTGTGGAAGTGATTTTCCTCAGGAGGGGTAGGGAATCTGTTCAGAGTCGATGTGGTGGTGGATGGGGTTAAATACAGGGCAATACTATATAAAAACCTGGTAGACGTTAGACTTGAGACTGGGTCAGAGGTTCAGCTTCCAGCAGACAACAACCTGAAACATCCAGCAGAGCTGCAACGGAGTGGTTCAGATCAAAGAATATTAATATGTTAGAATGGACCAGTCAAAGTTCAGATCTAGGTCCAGCTGAGAAGCTGTAACAGGACTTGAAAAGACTCTGACTCCACTCTGACTGAGCTGCAGCTGCTGTACACAGAAAAATGGGCAACAATTTTAGACATCACAAAACCTAAAAAGACTTTCAGTTGGAATTGCAGCAAAAGGTAGTTCTACAAAGTATTAACTGGAAATTGTCAATCTTTCAGATACAAAAGAGCAAGATCCACAATTTTTCAGAGCTAGAAGAAACAGGTGTCACTGACATATCTCTGCCCACTCATTTATGAGAGATCTACAGCTGAAGTGGAACAATCTGTTGACAGAACAACTAGTAGTTATGCACTTCACAAATTTGATCTGTATGAACAGATTTGGGCCTCGTCCACAGTAATAGGAGAGTTGCTCCAGTCTGTTGTGGTGAAGAACAAGCTGAGCCAAAATGCAAAGCTCTCAATTCACTGCTCTTTTTACATTGTGTCTCCTGCCTGTGGACATCAAGTGTAGGTCTTAACCAAAACAAAGACATCTTGCAGCAGATAGGAGCTTTCTCTGTAAAGTGGCCTGGCTCAGCCTCAGAGAAAAGACGAGGAGCTCTGTCTGCTGACTTTGTAGGGCATTTGGTCAGGATGTCTTCTGGAAGCCTCCAACTCAAGTTTTTCTGGATCCTCCCACTGAGAGGAGACCCTGGGGCAGACAAAAAAATTTGCTGGAGGAATTATGAATCCCATCTGGTTTGGAAATGTCTTGGGATCTTCCAAGAAAAGCTGGAGTGTTGCTCGAAAAAGGGATGTGTGAGTTTCTACCTGGACCTGTTGCCGTCACGCCCAGCTCTGTGCAGCCTGTCGTGGTCTTGTGGACAGACCCTCTTGTCTCTGCAGAAGAGCTGCTCAAATTTGTCAAGGCTATCCTTGTCCACCTGATTAATGCCCTTCTTACCAGCTCCTTGGGTTTTAATTGATGTCTTGGCAGTTTTTATTATGATTTTTTTGTGGTGATGTCATTTTTCAGTTTTTTAATGATAAAAAAATATTTCATGGCATGTTCAGACTTAAGCAAATATCTTTTTATAACCTGACCCTGGTCTGTACCTCTCCTCAACTTGACAAAGCTCCTTGGTCTTCTTGTTATCTAGTACTTGGTGGTAGATGTTAAAGGTGTTGAACTGGTGTTGATGCTGGAGGTTTTTACAATCTGAAAGGTTTGGATCATTTGACACGGGTAGCTCTTGTTTAAAAAAATTTGTGACTTCCAAAGGTAACGGTTTGGGCTTCAGAGTAAGGGGGTGAATACATATGCATGCAATACCTGGATTATTGAGCATGCATCAGGATATGCATGCAATAGTTTCAGTTTATACTTTTTCAAAGGATTTTAAACAAGTTTTTTCCCCATCTAACGTTAACTTTTTCCTCCCACAGATCAAAAACATGCATGTTAGGCTGCTTTCTTACCCAGGCCTCCCTTGCAAAAGAGATCTGTGATCTCAATGGGATTTGCC
>NC_056503.1:3922682-3924038 GCF_014905685.2 Nematolebias whitei
CCAGGCCTCCCTTGCAAAAGAGATCTGTGATCTCAATGGGATTTGCCTGGTTAAATAAAGGTTAATAAATAATAATAAATAAAAAATAATAACAATCTGGAATAGAATTATTGTTTCTTAGTCAAATAAATAATCTGGTCAGTTCCAAGTTATGACAACATAATAGAAAGTTTATTAAGAGGGTGAATACTCTTGCCAGGCACCGTACAAGCCGGTCTTTGATTTTCTCTTCTTTTTGAATCATGAAACTCATTTGATATTTAAGTTGACGACTCGAGCACAGTTAGATTTCTATTCTGTCTGCACTAGATCTCAGTGATCTGAGGCTTTAACAAAAGACATAAGTCAATTTCGCTGAAGTTAAGTGCTAAAAATGTCAGAAACTGACTGAAGTGGTCAAACTATGCTGCTTAATGTTTAAGTGTATATGAAAAGGAATACTGGTCAATTATTCGGTTCTTCTGTTTCAGTTTGGCTGTTGTAGTTAACTCAGAGGCTGGGTGCAGAGAGCACACTTGAACACAACATTTAATCTTTTCCATCACTGCTTCTCTTTTTAACACTTTTATTTTCACTTTTGATATTTGTTCTGCCATCTTCTAAGTGTGGCGAAATCTAGGTGAGGGGACATAATGCATGACAGTTTAAAACAAAGGACAGGAGACAAAATCAGGTCTCTGAGGTGGACTCTTAACAGACATTAGGACAAATACTTTAATTTTTGTAACTATTTACTAGCATTTATTGTTTGGTGCTTATTTTTTAAGAAACTCAGTAGTAAAGACATTTATTAGAATAATCTCTGTTACCTTTTCTATCCCATCAGCCAGTATCCATCCATCCATCCATCCATCCATCCATCCAACCATGTCTTTCAGCTGTTCCCTTCTTCAGGGGTCACCACAGTGAACTAACTCACACAAAGACTTGACAATTATTTTTACACCGGAAGTCCTTCCTGGCACAACCACAGACCACTGAGCTACCACAGCCCTCTGTGTGGAGCAGAGAGCTGCTATCTAGGGTGTCAGGGGGAGCAGATGGTGGGGGTTAAGGGCTTTGCTCGAGGGTCCAAATTGGGGCAAATGAGGGTGGAGGCAGTTGTGGGTTTTTCACCTTTCCCACCTACATTTTGATGTTGTAGGTACTAGGAGTTGAACCTGCGATCTTCCCATCACATGCCTACCTTCTTTAAACTCTGTGCCACCACTTCCCCATACATACATACATACATCCATACATACATACATACATACATAGATACATACATCATAAATACATGCATACATCATACATACATGCATACATACATACATACATACATACATACATACATACATACATACATACATACAT
>NC_056503.1:3924138-3926477 GCF_014905685.2 Nematolebias whitei
GAGGTAAAGATTCAAACTGTTCAGACTAAATGTATTTCATCAAACTGAAAATAGGAAAGACTGTATCTAGACCACGATGCATCGTAAAATACTAACTTTAGCATAGTGCATCCCTCTGCTCACTAAGATCTGTCACTCTGCGCTGCCCCAGACAAGCAAAATAAATAAATAAAATAAAGTAAACCTACCTCTCTTCTTTTACATAGAGTATCTCCTACCCACTTAAATATCTTGCACCACAAACATTAAGGTCTACTTGCATTTCCTGTTCAATTCCAGTCCAGGGGAAGACTCATCTCATAAATTACAAACATTTACTGTGTAAATCTTCATCAATGGGGGACATTGACATATTGTCTGTCTAGCTATGCTCCTGTTTTTTTTCTGTGAGATAAAATTTAATCCTTTGATGGTACCGTTTTGATTTTTTTTATGTTTTTGTCTTCAGATAAAAACAGAAATGGCTTTATCAGTAATATCTTCTGCCTCTCAGAGTCCATAAAGTGATTCCTTCCTGAGATCAAGCCATGATTGTCAGTCAGCTGTCTGCCAGGTCTTCCCCCGCACTCCTGACCACTGAAACAGGAGCAAATAAATTCAATTATACAGACAATTGTTCTGCAGGATGAAGGAAGAGTTTAGCACTAATTTACCAGAGCATGCAAGGCATAGGATGGAAAGTAATGGTTCAGTTTGTACTGTGCAAACTCTTTTATCAGGAGACAAGCCAGGAGACAAAGTGTGGAGAAAAATAAAATAGAGACAATAAAGACGAAGAGAGGTCATCTATTCTCTGGAGACAGGAAACACATAAGTGCTTTGAATCAATAATTAAATAAAAAAGAAGAGGAGTGAGGACGAGCTCCACATCTGCAGTAGACCAAAACAATAAAACAAATGTAAAGACGAAACATGGAGAGTGATGGGGAAGAAGTTACAATAGGCTACCGGTATATATTGTATATATATTTATTTTTTTAAATTTTAGATAAACAAGATGCAGCACTCATTGGTTTTTGTAAGTACAGTAGTCCCTCGTTTATTGTGTGGGTTACGTTCCGGACCCCCCACCCCCGCAATAAGTGAAAATCTGTGAATTAGCGACGTTATATTTATTTTAGTATTTATATATATTTTAAGGCTTTAGAAACACTTCCCACACTCTTGCAATGTTCTAAACTCTTAAACGTACGTCATTTTAACAACATACGTACAGTACTGTATATGTAGCTACTAAATTTTACTTACCAGGCTATGAAGGACACAGCAACAGCTCTTGGTTCTGGTCCGACTTGGTTCCGTTTCTGCTGAGTGGTTAGAGCAGTCGTCCTCCATTGCAACAGTTGGCGGTTCAAATCCATCAGCAGTCACATGCCGAAGTGTCCCTGGGCAAGACACTGAACCCCTTGTTGCCTCCGTTTTGTGTCCCATCGGTGTATGAATGTGATCTAAAGCACTGATTAGTCTCTTTAGAATGATTTGTTCAATTAGCTTTGTAGAGATCTAGTAGAGTGCTGTATGAATGGGTAAATGAGGACACAGATTGTAGTGTAAAGTGCTTTGAGTATCTCAATAAGATAGAAAGGCGCTGTATAAGTACAGTCCATTTGCAGACCTACCCTGCAGCGATGAAGCTCACAATCAATGTTCTAAACTCTTAAACCTACTAATTTTAACAACATACTTATATATAGTTACTAAATTTTTCTCACTAGTTCTGCAGAAAAGCAGCAACTCGGTTCCACTCCGACTTGGTTACGGTCTGACTCGGTTTCATTTCTGCAGACCTACCCTGTCAGTTCTGGTCGACTGTCTGGCTCGGGGTAGTGGCGGTGGGTTCCAGATGGAATGCCAAAATTACGGCGGCGCATGTCCCGCTAGGAGTTGAATAGACTAGTCAACTAGATGACTACTCAACCAGAAGACATCTCGCGAGTTTTTATTTTTCACATCGACCAGTCGCAGTCACTACCGCCCTCAGGCTGTTCCCATCCCTATTCCACCCAATCCACTTAGTGGGTTAAATAAAATAAAACAAAAAACAGCGGGCGGTAGAGCTGTAATTTCTAACGCGGATGCGCCCACCCGAGCTCAAATAATGCGCTGGATGGGCGGGTTGGTGTCGGGCTGGTGTCGGGCTTTTGATTGCATTAGCAGATGCGCGCGGCTGACGATCCAATTTGGAACACCACCAGCTGTGCTGACCGGCCGGTTAAAAGATGTACAAAAAAGTCCAGATGGATCACTGCCAGCGACCCACCTGAAGCTCACTAGTCGCTGCATCAGTGGATGCGTGCAGCTGAGCCTGGCCGGTTGAAAGAGGGACAGAAAAGCCCAGA
>NC_056503.1:3926577-3936652 GCF_014905685.2 Nematolebias whitei
TATGGCTAGTTAGACTGCCAGCAGTTCTCGTTTGCCCACATCATAGTTCTTTTCAGCCTGGGATAATCGTTGTGAAAAGAAGGCACATGGGTGAACGTTGTTGTCCAGATCCGGGAACTCCCTCATTTTCACCGTGTGCGTTCCGGCAACTGTTCATTCGGATCCATCAGTTCATATCTCCGCCCATAAAAGTCCAAAGTCATCGCACATTATTATTTTGATTATTTATTAAGAATAAAATGAGAGGAGACATTGTCCATGTCTGTGGAGTGGATGTTACTGCTTCAGCAGGCACAACAGCTCATGCACACGCTGCTGCCAGCAGAGACGCTGATCGCATGTCCCACAGGGATAAGCGTCTTGATCCACCTTCAGCTGTGTCTCAGAAACCAAAGCAGCACAAACAAAAATTTTAATGACACAAACCAGTACAAACGTAGCACTAACCACTCATTGTATTTACTGGGATTTTTGACGTGGGTGGGGTGTCAGCTTCACCTCGCTCAGCTGTGCGCCCTGCAGACAGTGCACTTTTTATGCACAGGAGCGTCTCCAGGCAGCTCCGCAGAGCGCGCACAACTGCTAATGTGTCAAAACTCCTGCATACATTTAAAAAATAATAAATAAAAAAGCTTATAGTAAAAAAAAAAAACAAGTGAAATATTTGATGTGTATTATTCACATCACGTTTCAAAATTAGTCAAAATAACACTATATTCACTTCACCACTCGCTCCCCACAAGATCGGATGCTTCTCCCCCTCCCTCTCCGCTTTGCTTTGCTGCTCTGTCTGTCTGTGAAATTGCTGTGAGACTCTCTTGCATTTCTTCCGAACCATAATTATGGACTTGTTTTGAGCAGTTGACCAGTTGGTCCCTCATCTCAATTTACAACATTTTTTCGAAGAGAAGACAGGCTTTGGGCAAGCCGATTTACCCTGTTGGCACGTACGCAGCTGGATATCTCATCGACTGGAAAACTCGATGATGTGTCTATCTCTGCTGCCATCTGTGGATTTTAAGGGCGCATATTTAATTGGATTTTTGATAATTGGTTCCTGCTTTTTGGATTCAGCTGGTGCTGATTTTATCTACAATCAAGGAAGTCGTCAGCAGCAAATTTGGACCCGATCATGCTGCTTGCCTTTATTGGGTTCATGTTTGGAGTAGGGCTGAGTACCGAACCGAGGTTCTTTTATGGCACCGACCGAACTTCACCGGTCGGTGTATGTATTGAAACGTCACTCTTCTTTCGGAATCAAGTTTCGGTATTGGTTGTAACATGTCACATGGTTTCAGCATGCAGGCTGGTAAAACACCAGACATATGACAAACAGACTAAACCCAGATTACATCCAAAGCTGTATAGAGCTGCCGTACCTAATCTATGTATAATTACGTCTATGGAGCTGGTGACGCCCACAGACGGGTTCACGTGTGCAGCGTGTGTTGTCGAATGGCTTCGACAACACGCGCTGCAGAAAGTTGCTCCGTGTTTTTCTGTGAGGAGAGAAGAGTTCATTAGCCTCCCCCCTCCTCCTCCTCCTCTCACCATTAAAGTCAGCCTGTGAGTAGAGCCTGAACGTCCTGATTCATTATCTCCACGACCGGACTCTTCATTAAAGAACTCCGAGGACGGCTCTGAGTTTCAGCTGGTGAGTTACCTTTGTTAGCGTAACTGCAGCTTAACACGTACATCGCGGTGACATAAACTATGATCCATGTAACGCTAACTTTAACATATTAGTGTGTAAATTTATTTTATCTAAGTAGCTAGCTAAACTCAGAAGCTAACTAAAGATTGACAGTAACATAAATCTTAGCTTGTAAAAATGTGCTCATCCATTGGATCAGCTGCTTAAACAGTTCACTAATGTTCACTGTTTATGTTCAAGTTCTCCTCACAGGAGGTTCTGACCCAGATGTGAGGACAGACAGAAGAGCGAGGTGGGGGCCACAGGACAATCAGACTTTGTTGTTAAAAATTTGCTGCCCTTTTCTACAGTGGAGCTGCATGTTGGAGGTAAATTAAACTTTAAAGAATTTTTTTGACCAGTTAAACCTTTATCTCTCAGCCTAGATAATGTTTATTGAGCAATAATAGCACAACCATGTTATTGTTGATGTTTTGTTCTAATGTCAATTAGGGAGATGATCAGAGCCCTAAACCCCAGAGAATCACAGAGAAGATTCAGGCAGAGACACAGAGGTGCAGATGTCTGCATCAACCCTACCTCAGTGAATCCAGTGACCTGCTCGTGGAATGTGAGGGACAATATGTCAAACTGACAACCAGGTATCTGTGTGTACAACAATCATGATCTACAGCCTCGGAGTGAACATGTTCTACTGCTGGAGACACCATCAGCCAGGAGTGGGCTTGTTTGTGTCCAGAGAAAACAGACATGTTGATGTTTCTGAAGAAAAACTGTTAAGTGAAAAGGTCCTCAGTGTGTAGCATAGACCATTAGACACTGACGTGTCACTGGTTTGTAACTGGTCTTTTGACCTAGAAATTATTTGTTTGTTTTTATGTAAGACAACTGCTTAGAATAGAAACATACCAAAGTTAAAAAATAAAACTCACAATTTGTACTGTAATGTGTAACGTAATTTTATTCTTGTTAGAATTAATAGTAATTACAAAATTGGTACAGAAAAAAGAACCGTCCAGGAACCGACACCGAAGTGAAGGTACCGACACCGGTACCGATACCGATTTTTTTAGAAAGGTACCCAGCCCTAGTTTGGAGTACCTGGACTCAAATGCTTTGGGCTGAATGGATCAGATCTTGGGGATTTTTACTCAGACACGTTTCCATCGGTGCTCGCCATGCTAGTGTGGACATTTCGGAACCGAGTGGACCGACACAGACTCAAGGTTGATGTCATTAAGTTCTGCCTGTCCCCAAAACAATTGTGTGTTTATTTAAATTTGGTCGCCTTGGTCCTTGAAGGCCATCTTATCTAACGTCACCTGGAGAAAATATGATCTGACGCTCACCACCCCCTCCCTGAGGAATTTCCAACTGATAACCAGATGAAACCCCGCTGAATAAATTTTGTGTCATCATTTCAGGACTCTGGATTCTTATAGAGGTTATCCTTGGCCATTTCTCGACATACCTCGAGAATGTTTATGGATCTCACCGGAGGACATTGACTGATTACAGTGACCTCGAGAGCATCTGTAGGCGTTGTTGACCGGTCTCGTCTCTTCCTTCTTATGCTCTGCTCTGCAGAATGTCTACGTAAATATGTGCTTGTTTGTGCAAAGTGTTTTTTCAATATTAGGGGTTTTTCTCATCGAAGAAAAAAGTTTTTTCGCCTCTAATTTCCTACGTGTCCAGTTAACCACTGTTTTTTGTCTGTCCAAACAGGTCTCACTTGTAATTGAGTCTTCGAGGCTCAATGTGATTTATCTGTTTAAATAAAGGTTGAATGAAAAATAACAGCAATCAAAATGTTAAAAAGACAGTCCAATTAATTATGTAAAATAAATGGATGGATAGATTGTCCTTAACAGGACAAGAGAGAATTGAAGCACCTAAAGGCAGTGGTAATAGAGACTGGAGCAGAACAACACGCAGGACTGAATTCAGCTGAGAAGAGTTTGGGTCGGGCATTGAAGTTTGTGTTTTTGGGCGGGATGTTGGGGGCGTTAGGACGCTCGACAGAATCAGAGCTGCTATTCACTGCTCTCTAAAATAGTAATTTCAATTTACAGATGTTTAACAACCTGTTAAAATACACCAAAATGCAGGAAATGGCATCTCTTATTACAAATTTTCTGGGGGAGGACCCACGGACACCCTGCACCCCCAGCCAGACCACCTGCTTTTTGTGTTCCGGCATCAGTTGTTTTACAAATTAAGCCCTGATAATAACTGTAGAATAAAGTGCTCCACCTCCACTTGTCCCGCTGCCCTCAGTTCCATTACACCCAATCCACTGTGGTGGATAAAATAAAACTAAGAACAGCGGGGCAGGAAGTGGTGAACTCCATCACTGCCCACCCCTCTGTTCTTAACGTTGTTTTTTACGTGCCGCATGTCTTTCACTTTTGCAGCTTAATAATAGTTTTGGTTTTCCTGTGACTTATTTGCAGTATGATAAATTGTAGGAGCATAAATATACGGCCAATATTTTGTTGTTCTTTTTGTTTTGGTAAATAATAAATTACGTTTATTTGCGTATTTTTCTTTTCTTTCTGTGATTATGATACAGAGGATTGAGTTCCTAAGACGTCATGGACTAGTCAACGTTGACTAGTCAACATCGACTTGACTTTTATCATGTTAAAGTCGACTTTAAAAAATATGTAGTCGTTCAACCCATACATTCCACTCAAAAGTCCTTGTAGGTCAGCTACCAGCTCTCAAGATACACTTTTTTTTTTTTGTCTTTCAGGTACACCTGGACCTACCATTCTGTGTTCGTCTGTCTCTCCTTCATGTCCTCTCAAACCAGCCGGTCAAAGCAGATGGCCGCTTGTCCTGAGCCTGGTTCTGCTGGAGGTTTCTTCCTTTTAAAAAGGGGAGTTTTTCCTTTCCACTGTTGCCACTGTGCTTGCTCAGGATGGGAGACTGCAACGAAGCCAAGATTCAACTTGTCTGCTGGCCTCCTTAGAGAACGTTACTAATTGGCTTTTATGTATGTGAATGTTTCTGTTAAGTGCCCTGAGACAACTTTGTTGTGATTTGGCGCTATATAAATAAACTGACTTGACTTGACTTGATGGGTCTGGAGGTCCAGTTCTGCTCCGGTTCAGTGGGTTCCATGCGGCTCCCTGCATCCGCTGGGTGCTGAAGTCACTGTAATAAGCGTTGAACTTTTTCCGATTAGATCAAAACTTTCCCTCTATTATTTCAGCAGAAGGCAACGGGACTTATGGACCAAGCCCTGTTGCCTTCTGGAAAATTTAGTCGTTATGAACAGGAATACAGTGTAGACTTATTGAGAGCAAACTACAAAATGGTGGCACCTGTCCAAAGTATTATTTTTTTGTTAACTTTTTACTGTGCAGTATCTATTACTGTCCCAAGCAGTGAGTAATATTAAAGTTAACAATCATGTGTCCTGTACAATATTTTCTCATGTCCAATCTTAACTTCCTTTCACCTTCCTTCCTTCCTTTCACCTTCCATCAGATATGTTAAGAGCTACCCGAACAAGAAACCTTGGCTGAATGCAGAGGTTCGCACCCTGTTGGAAGCCAGGAACAGTGCCTTCAGGTCTGGCAACTCACAGGAGCTGAGAAGGACAAGGAAGGAGCTGGTTGCTGGTATTAAGAGAGTCAAGGCCACATATACACAGAGAATCCAGGGTCAGTTCACTTCACAAGACCCACGGAGGGCCATTAAGTGTATAACAGATTATAATGGCAGAAGTGAACAATGCCCTAGAGACTCATCACTACCTGATGTCCTCAACAAGTTCTACGCATGTTTGAAGACCTGAACAAACCACCCAGCACCAGGCTCATTACACCACTGGAAGAGAAGTTTCTCAGTGTGACCTCAGCTGAAGTGAGGAGTACTTTCAGGAGAATTAATCCTTACAAAGCAACTGGCCCAGACAACATCTCCGGGAAGGTGCTAAAAACTGTGCCAATCAGTTCTAGACTATCGGCCAGTAGCCCTCAACCCGATAATCACTAAATGCTTCAAAAAACTGGTCATGACCTACATCAAAACAACCATCAACATCAACGAGGACTCTCACTAGTACACATACCGTGTGAATCGATCAACAGAGGATGCTATCTCCTTTGTGGTCCACACTGATCTCACCCACCTGGAGCAGAAGGACTCCTATGTCCATATGCTCTTTGTGGACTTCACGTCTGCCTTCAATACCATGATCCCCCAAATACTGATGGACAAACTACTCATACTAGGACTAAGCCTCTCCATTTGCAACTAGGTCCTGGATTCTTAACAAACAGACCACAGTCTATGAGGATCCGCAACTTCTCCTCCTCCACCATAATCCTCAGCACTGGCTCCCCTCAGGGCTGTGTGCTGAGCCCTCTCCTGTTCACTCTGCTCATGTAAGACTGTGCACCTACTCATCCATTCTGCCATTATGTAAAGTTTGTAGCCTACACAGTGTTGGTGGGATGCATCACAAACAACGATGAGTCCAACTACAGGCAGGAGGTGGAAAACTTTGAGAGCTGGTGTAGGAAGAACAACCTTCACAACAATGTGAAGAAGACAAAGGAGATGGTCATGGACTTCAGATGGAACAAAGACACCTACCCCCCCCCCCCCCACACACACACACACACACCCCTGAACATAGGAGGATCTGCAGTGGAAATGGTCTGCAGCTACCAGTACTTGGATGTGCATCTGAATGATAACCTCAGCTGGGGCAACAACACTACCAGCCTGATCAAGAAAGCACATCAGAGACTCTACTTCCTCAGGTGGCTGAGGCGATCTGGTCTGGGAAGCTCAGTCCTCACCTCCTTCTACAGGTGTGCAGTGGAGAGTATCCTGTGCTCCAGCATCCATGTGTGACATGGAGGCTGCACAGCTGCAGAAAGAAAAACTTTGCAGAGTAGTGAAGGCTGCACAAAAGTCTGTTGGAGTCAGCCTCCCCGCCATCACATACATCCACACTTGCAGATCCAGGAAGAGGGCCACCTGTATCATGGAGGACCCCACTCACCCAGCACACACACTTTTTGCCCCGTTCCCCTCAAGCAGGAGGTTGAGGAGCATTAGGTGTAGAACCACTAGACTGAGGAACAACTTTTACCATGAGTCTGTTAGACTCATGAATCTCTAACCAGAAAAATCACTGTGAAAAAAATCACATCATGAAACTGCTGATTTATTTCATGCTGCTGTGTTCATTCGTACTCCTCTGCTCACACAGACTCATGTTCATGCTGCTGTTGGGCATATTGTTTTTGTACTACTAGTGCTTAGCATATTTTTTGTTAAGGTTTTTCCTAGTTCATATCTTACATTATATTAATGTTTTTCTTTTACATTTGATACTTTTGTTGTATGCAACTGGGACCATGTGTACACAATTTCATTCCACTACATGTACCACATGTGGTGAGTATGACAAATAAAGAACTTTGAATCCTTGAATCATTTGACCCAAGGCTGTCCTGTCAAAACCCAGATATTGTATCTACCACCTCGGTCATGAACCCTTCTTCTACATGTTGGCCTTCAACCAACTCAGAAGATACTAATGCCTCCTTTGCCTCCACCCTCTGCATCTCTAGAAGTCAGGTAAGGAAACAGCTGGAGTGATTGAACTGGAATAAGGCTGCAGGTTCAGATGGTGTCAGTCCCAGAGCCCTGAAGGCCTGTGCAGAGCAGCTCTGTGGGGTTCTGCAGCACCTCTTCAACCTTAGACTGACCCAAGAGAAGGTTTCAGTGTTGTGGAAAACCTGTTCAAGTACCAAAGAAAACTCACCCATCTGTCCTCAATGACTATAGACCTGTTGCCCTGACATCCCACATCATTAAGGTCCTAGAGAGACTTCTGTTGACCCACCTGACTAAACGAACAAGCACATATCAGGAGTTTGCTTATCAGCATGGACTTGGAGTTGAAGATGTCATCATACACCTGCTTCAGCAAACCCACTGTCATCCAGAAAAAGCAGACAGCACTGTGAGACTCCTGTTCTTTGATTTCTCCACTGCATTTAACACAATCCAACTTCTGTCAAAAACTCCAGAAGACTCAGGTGGAGGCCTCAACTGTTATGACTCACGGAACCCAGAGTGGTACGAGACAAGACTCAAGAATACAAAAGAACGGTGTTTATTATTTACAGTGTCTTCTAATATTTACAGGTGATCTGCTGGAGCCCTGGGGGAAAAGGGGAAGGTCAGGAAGGTCTGGTTGTAGAAGTGAATGATTAGATATTGATCCAAAGTTCTCTTTCTTACAGAGTTGGACGAGGTGATATGTCTAGGGCTGAATCCAAAACAGGACTCCAGAGATGGAGAACCAAGCAGGCAAGGTGGACCAAGCAAGTAAGTGGCTGGAGGGCAAGGCACGAGGAACAGGGAACTGGACCGAGGGAAAACCAGGACTGGACAGGATCCATGGACCATGGACAACTGTAGGCACAAAAAACAAGGTAAATATCTCTTGTGTGAAACACTAACACTTGCCAAAAGCAAAGAATACCATTGATGGCTAATGCTCCAGTGAAGAGTAGTATCTGACTGCAGCCTTATGTAGAGCAGGACCTCGTCAGGTAGATGGCTGACAGCTTGTGGTGATTAGTAGCCATCTTGGAGAGGAAAGCTGTAGTCTGTGGTACTCTTACAGTATACCCACCCCCAGGCAGCCTGAGGCATTTCTCGGGGTGGGTCTTGAAGAAGGCAGTGATGTGGCTTGGGTCCAGGATGAAAAAACGAGGACTCCACAATCTCTCTTCTGGTCTGTCGCCCTTCCAATTGACCAGGTATTGGAAGCCCCATTCTCGCCATTGTATATTCAAGATGAACCTTACGGTAAAGGCCGGATGGTTGTCGATCAGTTGGGTGGGTGGAGGGAGGTCAGTAGGAGGGCACAAGGGGCTCTCAGAAACTGGTTTAACCTGGGAAACATGGAAGGTATGGTGTATCTTCATGGAGTAGGAAGCTGGAGTCTTACCGCAGAGGGATTGACAATCTTGAAGATGGAGAATGGACTGATGAAGTGAGACGCCATCTTTCTGGGAGTGTCCTTCAAGGTAATGTCTTTGATAGATAGCCAAACCTTTTGGCCTACCTGATAAGAAGGTGCAGAAGAATAGTGACGGTCAGCAAACCTTTTATTTTGGGCTGCTTTGTGGAGCAGAGCTGCTTTAGCTTGGCGCCAGATGTGTCAACATTGGCAGAAGTGAGGCTGGACCAATAGCACTGTGTTGTCGGTCTCCTGACTAGGAAACAAGGAAGGTATGTAACCAAGGGAAGCTTTGAAAGGGGATATACCTGTCGCAGAAGACTTGTGTGCATTGTGGGCATACTCTATCCAGACCAGGTGTTGGTTCCAGGCTGAGGGATTCTTGTCAATGACACACCTGAGGGTGGTCTAGAGTTTCTGGTTGATCTGCTCAGCTTGGCTGTTGGACTGGGGTTGATACCCTGAAGTGAGGCTGGTGGAAGCCCCCAGAGTTTTACAGAATCAGTGCCAGACTTGTGATATAAATTGTGGGCCACGGTCATAGATCACATCAGAGGGGATGCCGTGGATCCTGAAGACGTGCTCAACAAGGAACTGGGCAGTCTTGAAGGCTGGGGAAGTTTGGGGAGAGGGATAAAGTGTGCTGCTTTGGAGAACCTGTCGATGACCATTAGGATAGCAGTGCTACCTTCAGATGGGGGTAGACCTATGACAAAGTTCACAGAGATGTGGGACCAAGGACAACTGGGTACAGGCAGGGGTTGTAGGAGGTCAGCAGGAGGCTGGTTTCCATCTTGTTTCTAGCACAGGTAGTGAAGACTGCAACAAAGGTCTTCACGTCCGGGTTGATGGTGGGCCACCAAAAGTGAGTCTTAGCTAAAGAAAGCATACGAGAGATGCTAGGGTGACAAGACAGTTACTTTGTGTAAAGCCATTCTAATACCTTGGATCTCATAGACATTGGGACAAAGAGGGTCCTAGGGGGGCCAGTGCCAGGGTCATGTTCATCTTTGTGAGCCTCCCGAACCTCCTTCTCAATAGACCAAGTGATTGTCCCAACAATGCAGGTAGGAGGAATGACGCTTTTCTCACACTCTCTAACATCAGGGAGAAAACTGTCGAGAAAGAGCATCAGGTTTTATATTCTTGGAACCGGGCCTGAAAGTGAGAGAGTAATTGAACCGATGAAAGAATAAGGACCAGTGTGCCTGCCTGGGGGTTAGGCGCTTAGCATGTCTAAGATAGGTGTGATTCTTGTTGTCTGTCCAAATCAGAAAAGGTTTCTCTGTGCCCTCCAGCCAGTGGGGCCACTTCTCTATGGCTAGTTAGACTGCCAGCAGTTCTCGTTTGCCCACATCATAGTTCTTTTCAGCCTGGGATAATCGTTGTGAAAAGAAGGCACATGGGTGAACGTTGTTGTC
>NC_056503.1:3936752-3937814 GCF_014905685.2 Nematolebias whitei
AAAGAAATCGTCCATCATTAAACAGGGGTGGAGGCCTCCGGGTTCAATTGTCCCCCTCTTACAATGCTGTGATTGCTAGTATCACTCAGCCCTCTGTGAACAGTAAACAGCCATCAGTGTGCTAATGATTGTTAGGTTGATGGTCCTACTTGAGCATGTGATCAACTGGTTTTGGTTGTCAGCAGCAAAACTGGTTGATCTACTCTGAGAAGGTGCTATTTAAGAGACTGAGCTGAAAACAGCACTTCAGACTGAGGAAGTCTCTTGGATGAGAGACGAAACGTTTCTAGATTTTTTGCTTTGTTTTTTTTTTTTGTTTTTTTTTTAATGTTCAGCGGACCAGATTGAACTTTTTTGGATGTTATCATAAATGTTTTAAATGTGCTATACAAATAAATTTGACTTGACTTGACATGTCACATGTTGTACATTCTCAAAATGTTTAGTTTTTGATGCCTGTAATTTTACTTGTCACTTGAGAGCAGTTAATTTTAATTTTACTGATAATGTTTTTGTTATGCTGTTCGACAGCGCTTCATGGAGCCTAGATGTTCGGTTCAAACACTCAGAATTAATGACTCAAAGTGATTGTAATGCAGCTCAGCTGGTAGAAAATGGAGAGTGATTATGTACAGCCAATCACTGCGCTGTGTACACTTCAGTTCTTCTGGCTGTGTGTATGTGTGTGTGTGTTGTCATATCAGAAACGTGACATTGACGGAAGGTGCATTTGTTAATTTTTTGCTCCAGTGCTTCCTGTATCCTTTAATTATTCTTTATCTGTGCGTTGCTGTAGTAACACATTAGTGCTTTGTCTCATTCTGTCATGATGTTGTGTCCAAAGAGACCCCTCCCCCTCTCCCAGGTAATCTGTTCAGATTGGCACTCAGTTTGTTTTTCTTTAAAGTGCCTGTCACATAAAATTTTTGTAGTACATATGAATGCATTTTTGGAAAGACAACAATAAGATATTGGGAAAAAAATAATAATTGTTTCATGAAATGTGTTATGATACGGACTACCCAGTGGGAACGAGAACCAGAACGACAAGAGCCTCAAGTA
>NC_056503.1:3937914-3939367 GCF_014905685.2 Nematolebias whitei
CCAGGCCTCCCTTGCAAAAGAGATCTGTGATCTCAATGGGATTTGCCAGGTTAAATAAAGGTTAATAAATAATAATAAATAAATAAATAATAACAATTTGGAATAGAATTATTGTTTCTTAGTCAAATAAATAATCTGGTCAGTTCCAAGTTATGACAACAGAATAGAAAGTTTATTAAGAGGGTGAATACTCTTGCCAGGCACTGTACAAGCCGGTCTTTGATTTTCTCTTCTTGTCTTCTCTTTGAATCATGAAACTCATTTGATATTTAAGTTGACGACTCGAGCACAGTTAGATTTCTATTCTGTCTGCACTAGATCTCAGTGATCTGAGGCTTTAACAAAAGACATAGGTCAATTTCGCTGAAGTTAAGTGCTAAAAATGTCAGAAACTGACTGAAGTGGTCAAACTATGCTGCTTAATGTTTAAGTGTATATGAAAAGGAATACTGGTCAATTATTCGGTTCTTCTGTTTCAGTTCGGCTGTTGTAGTTAACTCAGAGGCTGGGTGCAGAGAGCACACTTGAACACAACATTTCATCTTTTCCATCACTGCGTCTCTTTTTAACACTTTTATTTTCACTTTTGATATTTGTTCTGCCATCTTCTAAGTGTGGCGAAATCTAGGTGAGGGGACATAATGCATGACAGTTTAAAACAAAGGACAGGAGACAAAATCAGGTCTCTGAGGTGGACTCTTAACAGACATTAGGACAAATACTTTAATTTTGTAACTATTTACTAGCATTTATTGTTTGGTGCTTATTTTATAAGAAACTCAGTAGTAAAGACATTTATTAGAATAATTTCTGTTACCTTTTCTATCCCATCAGCCAGTATCCATCCATCCATCCATCCATGTCTTTCAGCTGTTCCCTTCTTCAGGGGTCACCACAGTGAACTAACTCACACAAAGACTTGACAATTATTTTTACACCGGAAGTCCTTCCTGGCACAACCACAGACCACTGAGCTACCACAGCCCTCTGTGTGGAGCAGAGAGCTGCTATCTAGGGTGTCAGGGGGAGCAGATGGTGGGGGTTAAGGGCTTTGCTCAAGGGTCCAAATTGGGGCAAATGAGGGTGGAGGCAGTTGTGGGTTTTTCACCTTTCCCACCTACATTTTGATGTTGTTGGTACTAGGAGTTGAACCTGCAATCTTCCCATCACATGCCTACCTTCTTTAAACTCTGTGCCACCACTCCCCCATACATACATACATCATACATACATACATACATACTTACATACATACATACATACATACATACATACATACATACATGCATACATACATACATACAGTACATACATACATTCATTCATTCATACATACATTCATTCATACATACATACATATATACTTACATACATACATACATACAGTACATACATACATGCATACATACATATATACATACACACACACACACACACACACACACACACACAC
>NC_056503.1:3939467-3941069 GCF_014905685.2 Nematolebias whitei
TTTCCAGTTCAGATATCTTTTGGTCTCTTGCCATCACCTGGTTTTTCAGCAGCTTTATCTCTCCCAACGCTTCCATCAAGCTGTTCAGCTGATCTGCTTGTCTTTTCTGCTCTGTACCCATAAAGGTCTCAGGTCTCTCTTGTAAATGAGTCCTCGAGGCTCAATGGGATTTACCTGTATAAATAAAGGTTGATAAAGTTCAGTGAGCTTTTAATCTCTTCCATATCGTTCGAATTTTCATCTGTTGAGTAGAATGATTTCTGTTTGTTCTTATTTTTTGCCATTACTCACAGTGGTAGCTCCTGGGCCTAGCCTTAGCAGCGCCTATGCCCCGTGATGGTAGCTCCTGTGCCTGGTCGCTGTTTTTTCTCTTTCAGCGATGTAGCGATCACCTCGCTAGCCGTCAACAGCCGCGGTCTCCTCGTCTCCGAAACTCCAAGGTCCGAGATGTAGCAGCTGGCTGCCCACGATGTAGCGATCACCTTGCTAGCCGTCAGCAGCCGCGGTCTCCTCGTCGCCGAAACTCCCAGGTCCGAGATGTAGCAGCTGGCTGCCCCACGATGTAGCGTTCACCTCGCTAGCCGTCAACAGCCGCGGTCTCCTCGTCTCCGAAACTCCCAGGTCCGAGATGTAGCAGCTGGCTGCCCACGATGTAGCAATCACCTCGCTAGCCGTCAGCAGCCGCGGTCTCCTCGTCGCCGAAACTCCCAGGTCCGAGATGTAGCAGCTGGCTGCCCCACGATGTAGTGTTCAAGGCCGCTGCTTCACTGGTCGTCGATAGCCGTGGTCTCCTTGTCGCCCACACACCGAAGCCTCGGTGCAGCAGCAGCAGATGGGCTGTCCCGCTGCTAGCTAGCCGCTATCATCCGCGGCCTTCCCGTCTCCTACACCTCTGGACAGTCCCACGACGATGTGTTCAGGGACGTCCATTTAGCTGGCCGCCAACAGTTGCAGACTCCTCAGTCAGTCCAGCTTGAGTTCACAACAAACTCCAGAAAATTCCTTCAATGAAACGTGGCGTTTGGCCTTTTGTTTTGTTAAATTTTGTAAATTTTGTAAGCGTTGGTTCTCAGCTTCTGCACAGCCATGCGCTCACACCGCCATCTTGGTCAGGCAATGTCTGATCTTCTGTCTGTAAATATTTGTTTTATTGTAGTTGTTCCTGATGGGAACAAAAGGGAGGAATTGTTGATATTTTCTGGGTTGTTAATATAAAAGTTTGATATGTTTACTCAATTTACAGTTTACTTTATAAAGATAATTAAAATATTTGCCTGCAGTTTTAGCTCTGAGTCTCAGAAAGGATCAGTACTTTGTGGAAATGTAAGACACTGATACCAGTTTATTTTGCTCATAAAGTTTATAATCACACTTATTAGTCATTTACTTTGTATCACACTCTGTTAAAGCTCATCAGCTAAATCCCTTCAGCATCACTGTGTGAAGCTTTGTAACTTCCGTTTCTCAAACCCAGCTCCAGAACCAGTCACTGACCACAAACATACTGTCTGTTTTTTTCTCTGATAAGATTGCAAATGAGGTAATGGCTGATGTGTCAAAGCAAGATCTGTTACATGTGAAGATGTATAAATAAAGCGGCAT
>NC_056503.1:3941169-3949789 GCF_014905685.2 Nematolebias whitei
CAGTTACTTTACCAGAGCAAAATCATAAAATCATTAAATGTGGATTATTGAACATCAGATCTCTTTCCTCTATATCCCTGTTAGTTAATGAACCGATAACTGATCATCATATTGATTTATTCTGTCGGACAGAAACTTGGCTACAACAGGAGGATTTTGTTAATATAAATGAATCCATCCATCCATCCATCCATTATCTTTACCCGTTTATTCCATTTTGGGTCACGGGGGTCACTGGTGCCCATGTCCAGCAATCACTGTGCGAGGGGCGGGGTACACCCTGGACGGGTCGCAAGTCCATCACAGGGCCGCATAGAGACAAACGAGACAAACAACCATTCACTCTCTCACTCACACCGAGGGACAATTTAGAGTTACCAATCAGCCTAACATGCATGTTTTTGGTCTGTGGGAGGAAACCGGAGTACCCGATGAAAACCCACGCATGCACGGGGAGAACATGCAAACTCCACCCAGAAGGCCCCTGGACCGGGGTTTGAACCAGGGACCTGTTCGCTGAGAGGCAGCAGCTCTACCAGTTGCGCCACCGTGCTACCCATAAATGAATCCACTCCTGTAAATTATTTAAATTTTCATGTTCCTAGAACAACTGGCCGAGGTGAAGGAGTAGCTTCTATTTTTCAGTCAGGATTATTGATTAATGCCAAACCAGTTATTAGTTATGATTCTTTTGAATCACTGTCCCTCAGTCTTTTTCATCCAAAATGGAAATCAGAAAAGCCACTTTCACTAGTTGCTATATATCGTCCACCAGGCGCTTACTCTCAGTTTTGTCCGAATTCTCAGAATTCTTAACTGACTTACTACTAAATACTGATAAAATCATCATAATGGGTGATTTCAATATTCATATAGATGTTGAAAGTGATAGCTTAAGCATAGCCTTTAATAATTTAATAGTCATTTGGTTTTACCCAAAACGTCCACACATTTACTCATTCTTATCATCACACCCTTGACTTAGTTCTGACCTATGGCCTATGGCCTATGGCCTATGACCGTGGGGCAGCTGTGGCTGAATGGTTAGAGAAGTCATCCTCCAATGCAAGAGTTGGGGATTTGAATCCACCAGCAGTCACATACCGAAGTGTCCCTGGGCAAGACACTGAACCCCTCATAGACTCTGATGTGTGTCCCATCAGTGTTTGAATGTGAGCTAAAGCACTGATTTGTCTCATTAGAATGATTTTTTCAGTTAGCTTTGTAGAGATCTAGTAGAATGATGTATGAATGGGTAAATGAGGCACAGATTGTAGTGTAAAGCGCTTTGAGTATCTTGAAATAAAATAGAAAGGCCCTATATAAGTACAGTCCATTTACCATTTACCTATGGCATAGAGATTAAGGACTTAGTAATAGTTCCTCAAAATCCTATTCTGTCCAACCATTTTTTAATAACCTTTGAGTTTACATTAAATGACTACAAAGTCACTAAGAGTAAATTTCATCTCAGCAGCTGCTTATCAGAAAATGCTGTAACAAAATTTAAACAATCTCTTCCATCAATGTTTTCCTCTGTCTTGCAGAATAATGCATCAGAGAACAGTGACTTAGATCATCTAGTTTATCATCTTACAACTTCAATGCAAACTTCACTTGATAAAATTGCTCCACTGAAAAAGAAAGCAACCTAGGGTTGTTTTTATTCTCATCTATTAAAGATGAGTAATATAAGAAAGCTCTTAATAAAGCTAGAACTTTACATGTTAGCAGACTATCTTTCCAAGTTAAATAAAATTCTTCAACATTAGTAGAGCGCCTTTTTCTCTCCTGGTTTCTAGATGCCTGCTTTAAAGTACATAACTCAGAATTGAACCAAGGAGCCAGTTTCCTTTGATTAATTACGTTCTTTTTCAGCGGAGCAATTTTATCAAGTGAAGTTTGCTTTGAAGTTGTAAGATGATCAACTTGATGATCGAAGTCACTGTTCTCTGATGCCTTACTCTACAAGACAGAGGAAAACATTAATGGAAGAGATTGTTTAAATTTGGGTAAATAGTAAATGGACTGCACTTTTACACCGATGGGAGACACATCTGAGACAATGAGGGGTTCAGTGTCTTGCCTAGGGACACTTCGGCATGTGACTGCTGGTGGAATCGAACTTCAAACTCTTGCATTGGAGACGACTGCTCTAACCGTATAAGCCAAAGCCACCCAACAGCGTTTTCTGATAAGCACTTGCTAAGATGAAATTTACTCTCAATGACTGTAGTCATTTACTGTAATAAAAATTCAAAGGTTATTAAAGTTGTATTAAAGTGGAAGACCACGAGGAGGGAAACGTGTCAGAAGACAGAGGGAGAGGAGGAAAGTGAAGAATGTAAGACTGAGGGTTGCAACTCTAAATGTGGGGTCAATGACAGGCAAAGGTAGAGAGCTGGCTGACATGATGCAGAGAAGAAAGGTAGATGTTTTATGTGTCCAAGAGACCAAGTGAAAGGGCAGCAAGGCTCGAAACACTGGAGCAGGGTTCAAACTGTTTTACCATGGTGTGGATAGAAAGAGAAATGGAGTAGGGGTGGTCCTGAAGGAGGACTTGGCAAAGAATGTAGTACAGGTGAAGAGAGTGTCAGATAGGATGATGTGCCTGAAGGTAAAAGTAAAAGGTCTGATGCTAAACATTGTCAGTGCTTATGCTCCACAGGTTGGATGTGATGAGGAGGAGAAAGATACATTTTGGAAAGATCTGGATGAAGTGATAGAGCGTATTCCCAGGGAGGAGAGAGTGGTGATCAGAGCAGACCTGAATGGACAGGTTGGTGAAGGAAACAGAGGGGATGAGGAAGTGATGGGTAGGTTTGGTGTCAAGGAAAGAAACCAGGAAGGACAGATGGTGGTGGATTTTGCCAGGATAATGGAAATGGCTATAGTCAATAGCTATTTCCAAAAGAGGGAGGAACATGGAGTGACCTATAAGAGTGGAGGAAGGAGTATGCAGGTCGACTACATTCTGTGTAGAAGAGGAAACCTGAGGGAGATTGGGGACTGTAAGGTTGTGGCAGGGGAGAGCATGGCCAGACAGCATCGGATGGTTGTGTGTAGAATGACTGTTGTTGTGAAGAAGAGAAAAAGAGTAAAATCAGAGAAGACCAAATGGTGGAAAATGAAGGAAGAATGTTGTGAGAATTCAGAGAGGAGCTGTTAAAGGCTCTGGGTGGTAAGAAAGAGCTTCCAAATGACTGGGCTACTACAGCAACAGTAATTAGAGAGACAGGTAGGAAAGTAATTGGTGTGTCATCTGGACAGAGAATGGATGATAAGGAAACCTGGTGGTGGAATAGTGAAGTGCTGGATGCCGTTCAGTGAAAGAGATTAGCCAAGAAGAAATATGACAGTGAGAGGACTGAAGAGAGGAGACAGGAATATAAGGAGATGGGACATAGAGCAAAGAGGGAAGTAGCTAAGGCAAAGCAGAGGCCGTACGATGAGTTGAATGGGAGACTGGACACTAAAGAGGGTGAGAAGAACTTGTACCAATTGGCAAGACAGAGGGATCAGGCTGGAAAGGATGTGCAACAGGTTAGGCTTATTAAAGATAGGAATGGTAGTGTTCTAACAAGTGAGGAGAGTGTGACGGGAAGATGGAAGGAGTACTTTGAGGAGCTAATGCATTAAGAGAATGAAAGAGAAAGTAGAGTTGAGGTCAAAGAAACTGTGGACCAGGAAGTGGGAAATATTAGTGAGGGTAAAGTCTGGAAAGCTCTGAAAAGAATGAAAAAGGGGAAGGCTGTACTGAATGAGGTTGGATCAGAACCACAAGAATCCAGAGCGGTTTAAAAGGTTTTATTAATAAATAAAGAGCTGCTACTCTCTGCTGGTGTTGGTAGACAAGGAGCTGGAGCTGGGTCTTGTAAGTCTCAATGGGCCGGAGGCAGAGCGCTGAACAGCGCGGAAACGTCACCGAGGGGCGGTGTACGTCGGTGGTCTTGGGTGGGCGATCCAGAGGCAGAGTCGTGGGCAGAAACAAGGTTGGCAACAGGATCTGATAAAGGCGACAGTACCAATGATCAAGGCAAAACTCAGAGTCCAAAAACAAGCAGGTAACGGCAGCAAAAAGGCAGATGAGCAGAGGTACAAAAAGAGCAAGACAAAAATCAGAGGTCGAGGGGCAGGCAGGAGACTGTGAACAGGATCAGGATACAAGAGAGAAACGCTGCAAGACTACTCACCAAAGGCTTTCGATATTCTGGCACCAGACTGTGAGGGAGAGAAGCTTGTAAGCACCAGAGCACAGGTGTTTCCCATGAACACTAACGAGCTGCAGTGAGAGGAGGTGTGACAGACAGAAAGCTGCAGATAGGAAGCAGAGCTGACAGAAACCAAATGAACATAGAGAAACCTAGAAACCAAGCAGTGAAAAGAGTGTTTTAGCAACGATTAAAGTGTGCATCGTGACAAAGGCTGTAGGACCTGATGACATACCAGTGGAGGTTTGGAAATGTCTTGGAGAGATGGCAGTGAGGTTTTTGATTCAAATATTCAATGGCATATATGAGGGTGAGAAAATGCCTTAGGA
Organism: Nematolebias whitei; assembly: GCF_014905685.2. Classification (NCBI taxonomy): domain Eukaryota; kingdom Metazoa; phylum Chordata; class Actinopteri; order Cyprinodontiformes; family Rivulidae; genus Nematolebias; species Nematolebias whitei. The sequence continues at coordinate 3,945,710 of NC_056503.1, forward strand.
ATGGAGAAGAAGTGTGCTGGTGCGAATTTTTAAGAACAAGGGTGATTGATGTACAGAGTTGTGGCAACTACAGGGGAATTAATTTGACTAGCCACACGATGAAGATCTGGGAGAGAGTTGTGGAAGCTAGACTTAGATGAGAGGTGAACATCTGTGAGCAGCAGTATGGTTTCATGCCAAGAAAGAGCACCGCAGATGCTATCTTTGCTTTGAGGATGCTGATGGAGAAGTACAGAGAGGGTCAGAAAGAACTCCATTGTGTCTTTGTGGATTTAGAAAAAGCATATGACAGAGTGCCAAGAGAGGACGTGTGGTAATGCATGAAGAAATCTGGAGTGGCAGAAAAGTATGTTAGACTGGTACAGGACATGTATGAGGTGTCGATAAACCTGGTGTCTGAAGTGATGATATATAGCAGACAACCAGCTTTAATGAAGGTGAAGCCTGATCAAAGTTCTCCTCAGCAGCTGAAAACAGAAGGACTGAACTCCTGCTTTAAATCAAGCTAAATATAATAATGTGTAATCAAAAGTGTTCTACTGTTTTACTAATAATCAACAAGTAATCAACTAATGAAATGTATTGATTTATAAGAATTGTATAAATCCATTGTATGATTGTGTGATTTACTTAACAAAGTGTTGAAGTGAAAAGAGTAAAAAGGCCTGATGTAACTAATAGACAAGTCTGGACATGCCTGTCTAAGGACAGGTCTATACTTGCCTTAGGCGAGGAGAAAGAGAACAGAAGGTCAGGAGGTTCAACTCAACTCATCTCGTGGTGACGCGTCTGAGCAAATAACAGGAACCAGCTTGTTTTAACAGGTTCTGGAAAGTACCAGAAAGCTGAGAAAAACAACTTTGGGGAAAAACTCCAAGAACCAGTAAAAACTGGTTGAAGTGCAAAACAACAGTCACTTACTGGAAAAAAGATTATATCATTTTCCAGGAAAGGCCCCTAACCCCTCCTTAAGAGGAGGAGGGAAAAAGAAGTCTTTAAATAAAGACTGAACTGATGAAACTTGGTCAAAAGCTGAGTCGAAGAGTTGAGCAGAAGGGACTACAAGCAGGAAGCAGTCAGAGGATCAGAGACGCCCGAAAAGAAGTTGGATTTTATCGGTTTGGGACAAGGCTGGGATTTTATTTCTCTTCTCACTGAAATGGGATTGGAATTAAGTCTTCACTTGCCACAGCAGACCGGAGAGGAGTCCTATTTCTAAGAAAAGCTTGGCCCGGGCACATCCAAAGCTCTGATTTCTTCAATTTGGCATAAGCTGCTCCTGTTTTGGGTAAGGCCCGTATTTTCCTCCTGGAAAACGGGAAATATGCCGTTTACCGACACAAAGATTCTCTGAGAGTCACCTCAGAATCATGGTAAGCGGACTACCCTGTCCTTCTGGTCTAAATAAATTAATTCATCAGATTAGAAATTTAGCATACAGGATAAATTCGAGAATATTAAACTGGGTACTAGTGGGATTTGCTCGGAGGTGTTTCTGGTTCATGAGGGAGTTGAGAGAGAACCTCTTTTGGCTTGATGTGTGAGAGGTCTGAGTAAAGGTAGTGTTCACAAAGTCCCCAAGGGCTCTTGGGGATTAGAAGTCATCAGGAAGATTCCATTACCTTATTTTAGTGAAGAAAGCGTATCCTGTGTAATCATGAAAATTAATCATTATAAAATTGTGCCTGTTGCTGTACCCCTGCGCAAATTGTTGATTAAAGCAAAGCAAAACGTATAAATCTGGACTATTATTTCACCCTTATTGAACAGAAACATGGTAATGCTTGGTTCGCTTAACTACATCAATAGACGAGGTTTTGAAAGATTCATTAGCTATTGAGTGACAACACCCTTGTGCCCATTTCCAGGGCCCTAAAGATTACCAGAACAGTTAACAATTGTAACGCTATAGTAAGAGGTGAGCGGCCACAACGTGAGTTTCTCTGGACCAGAAGATCCATCCCTGCTGCTTGGAGGTTCGAGGTAACAGAGTGAGATCAGGGTGTGACTCACGGATTTAAGGTCGTTAATATTCTGGATGAATCACCTCGTCGCAGCCTTAATGAGGCTACTTTAGACAGCTGTAGGTAATACCACGGCGCTGAAGTTAGTTTCCGGACCCCTTGGAGGAGAGGCTGCAAGCAAAGGTGCTTATCGCTACTTCCAGTGGTTACCTTTGCTTATCGGAAAGCAAAACATGGTTGCAGCGGTGGGATGGTTTTTAAAGGAATAAAGACCCCCCAGAAGTGAAGGCGCGCTACAGAGGACTGATAGGCGTCGATAGAGCAGCTCTAGAGAGTAGGGAGCTGTTAGTGGCTGGGAGACCCCCCAGTCAGTACCCCCAATGGATCACTAGAGGCTAGTGAGGAGGGGTAGAAGGCTTACGAGGGTTACTGACCATAATCCAGAGTCATAGGCAAGCAGCTAGTCTGTCCTAGTCCAAAACGTTAGGATAAAGTCTGGAGACTTTGAGGACCGACAACCTTGACCCGACAAGAAAAGACATAACGATGGCCTCAGAAGGGGCATCGACGAGTGCAGAGCTAGGAGGTTCCAAGCTGGCTCAGGCGAGCCAAGGAGAACAGAAGCCAGTAGAAGGAAAGACAGACGGCCAAAAGTTAGCTGTACAGAGTACAGAAAAACAGTCAGCAGAAGGAGTGACAAAAATGCGAATCATCCTATATGGGAAAGGATATGTCACATGGCATCCAACGGTTAAAAAAGCACTGCAAGAAAGCAACCTCAAGGTAGACGAAGGAACCCTGGTACAAGTTCTGACAAAATGGATGGAAGAACATGGGGTATACTACTGTACAAATGTCTGGCAGGGAGTTCAGACAGCAGTACTAAGAGACCCAGGCGAGATAAAATCAAAAAAGGAAGTTAAAAAATGGTTACAATGGTGGATACAACAGATAGAAATACCAAGGGATGCAACGATAGTGTCCGTAATTAGTCCCTCAGCAGAGTATGACCCCTTAGTAAAAATGATAGCCAAAGTAACAGGATTGGGATGGCTCGCTACAAATCCTGAAACGAGAGCAGCGGCAAGATACAAGGAGTGTGAAACAGAATTAACAAGAATGAGAGAATATAGAAAAGAAAGAAAATTAGAGGTGGATCCGAAAAGTGAGCAAGGTTCCATCGCACATACCCCTGAAGCGTCTGAAAATGAAGAAGGAGACAAAAACAAACTAGTGGAGGATGAGGTTAAAAAGAACATACCCCCCCTCCAATTCAAAATAGAAGAAGAAAACCCAGGAGGTGCGAAGCCAAGGAAGACAGCTTACATTCCGGCTTCTCATCACCCCCCCACGTTTGTGAGCTCCACTCCAAACCTGAGTGCGTACAGGGAAACTCCCAAATACAATTCAGATTTGGATACAGACGACGAAACGAGAACAGAGAAACTAAGATTATTCACAAGTATACTCAAAGGGGAAACTAAATCTGAAGAAAGTAATGATTGGTGCACAGGGAGTGAAGAGTATATGAAACAGGTTAACAAGAACCTAGACCTTCTTGTCCAAAGCATAGTGGAGAGGATGGGGAAACTCAGAGCCACTGAAACTGGGCGGACAGAAGGGGAATTGCGAGGAGTGCGAAAACAGGAGCTGACGGAACCACTAAAAGACCAACCGAATAAGCAAGAGAATCTTAAAAAGAGCCCCTCAGGGGAAACCCCAAAAATTCGCAGGAAAAAGAAAGCTAAAGAAAAACACCTAAAACCAGAATCTGAGTCATATTCCAGTCAAGAGGAAGATGGAAAAGAAAATTCCCAAAAGAAACCTAAAAGGGAAATCAGGCAAACAGCGGGGCTCAAACAGGTTCTGTCCCACTCTGGTCCCACTTTAGAACCACTCCCAAAGGGGACTCAATGTGTGAAGTTTCAAAATGGTACCCGAGTATACCAGGTGATAGGGACACCATGGTCTATAGAGGCGGATGCATTACTGGTGTTTACAAATCATAAGTACAAAATCCATAACTCGACCTACAGAAAAGCTCTAAAGAAGGTAGCTGGCAGGGAGTACCAAGCTGAAATAAAACAACTTGTTGGTGAACCAAATAGCACAGAGC
>NC_056503.1:3949889-3963659 GCF_014905685.2 Nematolebias whitei
ATTAATTCATCTTGCTTTTGTATAGTAATTTTGTTTGGAATATATTTTGGGGACAAGGGGCAGATATTATAAGAATTCATTCTTCTTCTGCTGCCTTTCATTTTATTTCGGTGATTGTATATCTTTTTTTTCTTTTCTTTAAATTGTATTATATTTGTTGTTTGGATGAAATGAAATGAATAAATAAAACATACATACATACATACATACATTGATAAAAGGAACATTAAGGCACATGTGTCATACGGAGTATGGTTTAACATATGGCTATCATAAACATCAGTTAGAAATCTGCTTAAGGCTGTTTTTGTGGGGGATAGATCCCTGTAATGAGAGCAAGCAAAAGTAAAAGAAATCATAAAAATAAAATGACAAAATTGTGAAAAGCAAAAACATAATAAAACAAAATATTTACATAATGGTTATCTTCTTGGTTGGTCAGGACAAAAGCAGTGGTGTGTTCGGTTTCAGTTAAGGTTAATTCACCTGAGTCTTGGGCTCCATCCTTTAAGAGGAGAGCATAAGATTCAGCTAAGCGTTCAGGGTCAAGGCTGTTGAGATAATGCGTGTTGATAGTGTGCGGAGGCATGAGACACAGCAGCAGCCACACACAACTAAAAACGCCAAACAGACGCCTATGGAAATTACTAGGGACATGATTACACCTTTCCATTGTCCAAACATTTTAGTAAACCAGTTTGATATTGGGTCATTTATGCCTGATGTAGCTTGCATTTCTACAGAGAGATCTTTTAGTCCTTTTAAAGCACGGGCTATTTTACCATCAGGGGCAGTGTTGTTGGATATGAAGGTACAGCATTCATCACCAATCACAATCATGTGACAAACGCCTCCTTGTTCAGCTAAAAGCATGTCCAGGGCAATTCTATTTTGTACAGCCATTTTGGATGTGGGGCGAAGTTGGTCAGCTAGGCCTTCTACAGCATCACGAGTTAGGTTGGTCAGATGCAAAACATTGTAATGGACAAAATTTATTATGGCTACATTTTTGTTTACTTTAGATTGGGGTTGTTAGATGTGAAATTAAAACAGTGGTAGCCGCCTAGTATTTGGTTAGGTCTAAATGATCCGGGGTGTGTTTTGTTATGAATAGGTGGGTAGATGTCGGTCAGAGTTGTGCAATTCATCACAGGGTTTTGTCTAGTTAAATTTAGCATACAGTTGCATCCCCATGTATCTTCGGGAAACAGTGGGGCGGGTTGGGTGACTAATTTTGGACTGGCTGCAGCACAGGCGACGCAGTTGCTAAGTTGGGCTTCTCTTGCTGCTTCAACTAGCCATGAGAGTCACATACTGTCATCCCCATGGCCAGCTGCACATTCTATTAGCTGTTCAGGTTTTAATTTTGTATAATCAACTGACACGATTGGTACTTCTTCTCCCCATAATTTTACTGAGGGAGGAGGAGTGGATGAAGCATTTTGAGATGGAGTAGAGGTTGGTGTCTCGAGGGGTTTAGTTGGAGGTTTGAATTTAATGGTGATGAAACCCATTGGGTCTTTACCGTTAACGTCAGCACGGATCAGGAAAATGTAATGAGGCGGATTTGAGTGACCAGGTGCCTCAAAATGTTTAGGAGGTCCAGCTAAATTATTCAAAGATAAGGTTACAGGGTTACTGGACGGGTTGTAATCTCTCTGAAAAGTGACCTTATCCCACCATGATTTTGTGCCTTTGTCTAGGTACGAGCGGGTGGGGGTCCATAATCCTGTATAAAGAGTGGTCTCTTGCCACTGACAACTAGAGGTCCAAGTGCGAGAGCCTCGCAATTGGCTATAGGACCAGGAGCCTTGAATGTTCTAAGTAAATATGGGTGACTGACTTTCACGAGCGGGTCAAGCTGCTGAAGTCATGATTTTGTCTACACATAGGTAAAGGTCTGCACTACGGTAGTATTGTTTATTGGTATCACAACCGATCACATCACATAAGTCAAACTGAAAAGACGTGGTTGTGTTTATTTCATAATCGATAGAGATGCCTATTTTCCAGTGTGGGCTGGTGTGTTTTTGTATTTCTCTTTTTGCACCAGGATTTTTTGCACAGGGCCCTTCACCTGGAAATAAACAAAAGTGTTCGCGTAGGAAAATGATACCACATGCTAGAAGGATCACCATGCCCATGGCTAGGGTGGTCTTCCATGGATGTGATGGAAGGCCCATCTTGGTTCTTCTGAGAGAGTTACTGTAAAAAGTATATGATTTGGACTGGATCTAGTGAACGCTGCCTCAGTTGTCCACTGAGTGACTTTAGGCAATTGGTTTTACTGGTCCTCCCTCTGATGGTGGATTGGTTCCTCTGAACAGCTTGCAGTGGGATGCGTGGATCCAGGTAGCTCGCTCAGCCACCTTAACAGCTGTGTGGGTTGTCAACAGCACCTGGAATGGACCTGTCCACCTGGGGGAGTTCCACCTTTTCCTCCTGAAAGATTTAATCATAACAAAGTCTCCAGGGGTTATGTCATGCAGTTGTTCTTGAGCTGGGCTGGGAAGCCCTCCTTGGACCTGAGACCTGAGGGATTTTAAAGGGTTAGTCAATTCAGTGCAGTAGGCAAGCATGTTATGATCACAGTGTTTCAGGTCATTAGTTGGGCTGGTCACCGGTCCCACTCCTAGGTTGGGTGGAGCTGCAAATAAAATTTCAAAAGGGCTAAGGTTATGTTTAGTCCTTCTGTGCATGCACATGTACATTAGTGCAATGGGTAAACATGTAACCCAGTTGAGTTTTGTCTCATCACAGATTTTTGTCAGTTTGTTTTTTAATGTTCCATTCTCTCTTTCTACTGCACCTCCACTTTGTGGGTGGTATGCGCAATGTTTAATCAGGTCAAAGTTCAGTGTGGTGGACACTTCTTCAAGTATCTGATTAACAAAATGTGGACCGTTGTCACTAGAAATTCTTTGTGGGATACCCCACCTTGACACCACTTCTTGTAACAGAATTTTTGCAACTGTGCTGGCTGTGGCATGTTTTGTGGGGAAAGCTTCAACCCATTTGGAAAACATGTCCACTATGACCAGACAGTATTTTTTGTTTTAAACTGGTGTTAGTTCAATAAAGTCAATCATCAAATGTTGAAATGGTGCTGTAACAGTTTTGTGGGCTCCTGGAGCTGTTATTTTTATTGTTTTTGAAACATTGTGAGTGGCACACACGAGGTAAGAGTCACAATGTTGGGCCGCTGTTTTGAAAAATTTACAGTAAACCAATCAGCATTAATTTGTCTCAACATCCCTCCCTTTTACACATGATCCAAAGAATGTGTCAAAACAGCAAAAGAGGGAAAAAAATGTTTTGGTAAGCATGGGTTACCATTTGGGCCAATCCAGATGTTTTCAGAAAAAACACAGCCGTGTTTTTTTCCATTCAGCTTTTTCACTGTCAGGAGCAAACCTTTGCATGTCAGAAACAGAGAATGGTACATCGGGTTGTGTGTGTGTCTGAGTCAGAGTGAGAGGTTGTGTGAGAAGTGTGCAGGCTGCAGCTTTAGCAGCTTCATCAGCCAGAGCATTTCCTCTCGAGACAGAGTCAGTGTTGGAAGTGTGTGCGACAGCAATTTGTGTTGGTAAGGTGATAGAGGTCAAGAGGTAAGACACCAATTTATGATTCAAAATGGGTTGTCCATGTGAGCGCAGGAACTGTCTGTGTTTCCACAGAGCTCCAAAATCATGAACAACACCAAATGCATACCTGCTGTCAGTGTAAATATTTACTTTTTTCCCTTCAGACAAAACACAAGCACGTGTGAGAGCAATCAGTTCACAGGCCTGTGCAGAACATGATGGCATGAGAGTAGCTTCAACTGTGTGTGTGTTACAACAGCATAACCACTTCTTATCTGGCCTATAACTAGGTCACGTGATGCAGAGACATCAACAAACAGATCCCAATCTGGACTGTCCAGAGGGTGTTGTTACAAATAAGGCCTGGGGGTGCAAACAATTTCCAACTCAGCCATACAGCCATGTGAGGTGCCATCTTCAGTTATTGGCAAGAGTGTGGCTGGGTTTAGAACATTACAACATTGTATGGTTATGTTGGGCATGTCCAGCAGAGTTGTGTGGTACTTTAACCAACGTGCTTTTGAGAGATGTGCAGTTTTCTGTTCATTTAAAATTTGTGTGACAGCGTGGAGAACGAGGAGGGTCAGATCAGAATATCCCACAATATCACGATGGACCGCCTTATCAGCAGCTGCCACAGCGCGCAAACAAAAAGGCAAGCCTGCTGCTACTGAGTCCAATTTAGCAGAAAAATAGGCGACTGGTTTCAATCTGTCACTATGTTTTTGGAGCAAAACAGAAGTCATACAGCCACCGCGCTCATCCACAGCCTGAATAAAAGGGCGTGAGCTGTTGGCCATAAAACTAGCCCTCGAGGAGTGGAGACACTGGTTGGAGGGGGCCAATATTCCATTTATCATTTGGACCGATCACAAGAACCTAGCGTATTTACAAGACGCCAAGCGCCTTAACCCCCGTCAGGCCCGGTGGGCGTTGTTTTTCACGAGATTCAGATTCACCATCACGTATCGCCCTGGTTCCAAGAATGTTAAACCAGATGCGTTGTCTCGACAATTCTCCATTTCCAACTGAGAGAAGGGAGACTCTGGGATCTTGCCACAAGCCTGTGTGGTCCGAGCTGTCACCTGGCCCATTGAACAGGAGATCAAGAAGGCTCAAGTTCAGCAACCTGATCCTGGGGGGGGACCACCGGGCACCATTTTCGTTCCAAAGAGCGTCATCCACAAGGTTTTGGATTGGGTTCATTCTCATCACTTCACCTGTCATCCCGGCATCAATAGAATGATTGAATTCACCAAGAAACATTTCTGGTGGAAGACATTGTCAAGTGACATAAAGGAATTTGTCAAGGCCTGCTCCACTTGTTCCCAAAATAAGAACAACAATCAACCACCAGCGGGTCTACTTCATCCACTACCAGTTCCGGACAGACCATGGGCAAACATCGCTTTGGACTTCGTGACAGGTTTGCCACCTTCAGATGGGAAGTCCGTAGTCCTCACTGTTGTGGATCGATTCTCTAAAGCTGCCCATTTCATTGCACTCACAAGACTCCCTTCGGCTTTTGAGACGGCCCAGATTCTTCTACAAGAGGTTTTCAGGATTCACGGCTTACCCACAGACATTGTATCGGACAGAGGCCCACAATTCATATCCCAATTATGGAAAGAGTTCTGTAAGTCCATCGGAGCCACTGTAAGTTTGTCTTCCGGATACCATCCACAATCAAACGGACAGTCAGAAAGATGCAACCAGGAGTTGGAGGCCGTCCTTAGGTACGTGTCTGAGAAGAACCCATCTGACTGGTCAAAACACTTACTCTGCGTGGAATATGCGCACAATACCCTAACCTCATCCGCTACTGGCCTGACACCCTTCGAGGTTTCCCTTGGATACACGCCCCCACTATTTACTCTGTTGGAGACTGAAATCCTGGTTCCATCAGTCAAGGACCACATGGACCGATGCAGGACAGTTTGGATTCAAGCTAGAGAGGCACTGTCAAAGACTGCCGGACGGAACAAGAAATCAGCTGACAGACATCGCTCCAAAGCCCCAGACTACAAGGTAGGCCAATCTGTATGGCTCTCCACCAGAGACATCCGTCTAAAGGATACCTCTCGCAAGATGGCCCCCAGGTACATTGGTCCTTACACTATCGACAAAATCATAAACCCCTCTGCAGTCAGGCTCAAGTTACCGCCATCCATGAAGATCCATCCAACTTTCCATGTTTCTAATCTAAAACCAGTTTCAATCAGCCCACTCAACCCTCCCACCAACTCCCCCCCAACCCCTCTATTGATCGACAACCAACCGGCATATAGGGTCAACAGTATCCTGGATTCAAGAAGACGGGGTAGGGGTTTCCAGTTCCTAGTCCATTGGGAGGGTTATGGACCTGAAGACAGGTCATGGATCCCAAGGTCTTTCATCCTGGACCCCAGTTTGATAGAGGCATTTTTTCGAGACCATCCAGAGAAATGGATGATGTCATCGTCCTGAGACGATCGTTAGGGGGGAGGTACTGTAGAGGTTGGCTCCTCTACCCCTCCCTTCTCTGTTGTTTGTGTTTTCCTAATTATCTCTCCACAGCTGCTACTCATTACCTGGACCAGGTGGAGGAGCTATTTAAGCTGGAGCTTCACTCCAGATCAATGCCAGAGCAAAGTTCTACCAAGCTCCATGTTCCTGTGACTACTGGCTGGCTGACTTCAAGCTCCTTATCGGTCTCCCTGCATGACAGCAGCGTTTTCTCCTCCTCCACCTTTACTCCTGTGTGCCTCACCTGGTTCCTGGTTTCTCCTCACCTCCACCCCGGCTCCCTTGGTGATTTTTGTAAATACACTCGTTAATATACTCACCTGATCCCACCGTGGATTATTGGATTCGGATCCTGTCTCCTGTTCTCATGCTCCTGGAACAACAACGACAAGTAAGCTTATGTTTGGATTACTATCAACATTTCCAAAATCTCCTCAAGACGATTTGTCGTTCACCACCAATCTCCTCTCTATTCCCACAGTGGATCCATCCTGAGTTTAAGTTTACCAGCTACACCTGAACCAATAAATATAATTGTTTTTTACCTCAAGTTGTTTAATCCTTGCTTCAAACCGTTCGCCTTTGACATCATCCACAGACCTTAACACACGAGCCTGTACCGCAGAGTTCACAGCTCTTAAATCTTGAACAAAACGCCATTCATCTGGAGGCTTGGGTCTGATTTTCTTCACAGGAATAATAAGTGTTCTGACAGGTGATGATGGGCAGGGGACAATTACTCCAGCTTCCAGCAAAGAGTGAAAAACAGGAGTAATTCCCTTTTTTGTATCAGGTTTGAGTGGTTATTGAGGTATTTTAGGCCTGTAAGAGGATTTTGGTGTGATTTCAATGGACTCCTGGCTTTTAATTAGTCCTACATCATACTTAGTTTGAGCCCACAGATGTGGAAGGACGGCTGCCAATTCGGGACTGTCCAGAGACAACATGGACATCGTTAGGTATGCATTATTGTGAATCACTTCCTTTGTAGGTCGAGCGGTCAACATGTGACAAAAATCTTGTCAGTACATGTTGAGAGAGGGTGAATAGAAAAAGCTGTCATGGGGTTCCCAGTCTGAAATCTGGTGGGCTTTTAGTGCTAGGGAACCCAAAGAACGCCACTGCTGATCAGGTGGTTTGGCCAGAGAAATGTGAGGGAAAGAGTCTGCTGTAGTAAAATACAACGTCTGTTGAGTCATGTTGTCTTTGAGTGTAATTTAAACAAAACAAGAGTCTGAGGTCCAACAGAGGGACAAAGTAGTCAGTTGTGTCTCAGGGGTCATCAAAAATGAGTCTCCTAGTTGGTCAGCAGGATCTGAAGTCACATGAGCAGTGCAGTGTAGACGTTGTTCAGACATGAAGCAAGTTGTGGGTGGGAGTCTGTCTCTGGCCATTTGAAGGAGAGACTGCTGTTGAGTAGGATCCAGCAAGAGCCATTCAAAAACATACAATAAATCTGGTGTAAGGGAGACAAGAATCTCTGGGTTGTCTGCTTGTTTTGAGACGAGCAGACCTTCAGTGCCACAGCTGAGAGTTAATCTGAATTTCAGTATCAAGCCCCTGGCCAGCAGATTAACTGGGCAGGAGGCTGACAGTAGAAATTGATGTTCATGTGTAATCTGATCAAAAGGATCTATAATTTTGAGGGGAGCTGTGACTGCTTCAGGAATAGCATGACCGGACGCTCCTGTAGAATGTACTATTTTGCCTGAGAGAGGAGCGTCAGGAAAACATTTTTTCATGATTAAAGATTGTGTTGCTCCTGAGTCTACAAGAAATTTAACAGGGACGTTTTCAACCAACACTGTGAGCATGGGTAACTTCAGATACGCTGACTGGGTGTATTTTTAATATGTAGGAATAATCTCGCCTGTGTCTGACAGAAAAACAGGTGTGTGTGTGCTGATACTTGCAGTTTGGAGTCCTGGGTCCTGGTCTCCCGGCACTAGTCAGGTGGAGTAACCTCCTCTCTGGCCTCTGCCCCCTGGATGCCCAAAACCACGTCCACCGCGTCAGTGTGGGCTTGGGTAAAAGTTCTGTCCATTTTGTGGCTGCTGTGGGCCTGGGCCGTGCTGCCGAGGCCTCGGGCCCTGTGGTATGGGCTGGTATGGCGGGTGACCTCTGCCATGCCACTGATTCCTTTTGTGTGGGCAATATCTGATCCAATGGTCAAGTCCTCCACACAGGAAACAAGGACAAGGTTCAGTTGGGTCAGTCTGCTGTTGATAAGGCTGGACAGGTTGCTGCTGGGTTGTTAGTGGGTGAGGTAATTTAGCGGCAGCACTATTAAGTGTCATCTGCGTCGCTGCTTGTAGCAGTGTGAGCTGGGCCTCTTCAGTTTGTCTCTGTTTTTTCTTCTGGGTGGAGTTTTGGTAATCTGTGTGTTGATCCCAGGCATGCCTGGCATGTCTGAGAAGCTCATTCATTCTATGTAGCCCACATCGTTGTCAGAAAACCACCTGGACACCCAGCGATTGAACGACAACATATAGCTAAATATGTCATCGCTGGTCAGGTTGGGGAGGGGGCCAGAGAAAACTATGGAGTCCGACACGGTTTTCGCAAAGTCACACACTGAAGCAACATTAATTTTAGTGACCTCCGATTGGCGTAAGTTGGTGTCATTACTGCCAACGTGAATAACGGTCTTACTGTATTTAGCCTTAGCCTTAGTCAGCAGTTTCAAATATGATTCTATGTTGCCTGCTCTGGCTGGAATGCATTTGACTATGGCCGCTGGAGTCCCTAAAGCCACATTTCGGACTATGGAGCTGCCAATAACCAGGGTCTGCTTCTCAGCGGGTGTGTCACTGAGCGAGGAAAATTGATTAGAAACGTGAACGGGTCGGTGGTGAACTGGGGGCTTAGCCTTAGCATTATACTTTCTCTGGACCGTCACCCAGCCGGCCTGGGGTCTCGGCTGCTCGGGGTCTGCTGGAGGGCTGCTAACGGGAGGTAAGAGAAATGTGTGTTTGTTTGCGCTGCGCTGTACTCCACTTCTTGCTTGTGGAGCTGGGCCCGGTCTGTTTACATTCACACTGTACTCGAACCGTGCTCGAGTTTTCTTCTGCCAGACCGAGACCTAGGTTTTAGCCCGGGCCAGAGATCGCCTTTTTGTTCCGTGACAGAGTTCAATGGCACGTTCACACCTCCCCAAACGAACCGGACTTCCTAGGAAAACGAGATAGAGTTCGATTACAGCGGACTAAACAGGGCTGGTGTGAATGCACCCTAACACTACATTGGTTACATTACCACTAAAGGAGGCAGAGGAATAACTAAACATCTGACACACGGAACAAGTGAAAACAGAGGAAGCCGGGAGAGAAGCTGCAGCCATGCTAATCTAACACTAGCTAGAGCTAGCATATCCGAATATACCAATACAAACCATGAAGTGTTGAAAGATAAAAGGTGTTTCATGCACTATCCAACAGTAGAAAAACAACTGTAATAAGTCCAACAATTTTCAGTCAGGTCATCTGGACTGTTTTTTTTTTTTTTCTGAAACGTTTCACCTTCTATCCGGAAGGCTTCATCAGTCAAGGAAACACACAACAAAACTGATTCTTCCCCCAAACAGCTTGCTCCAGAGTGGAACAAACCAGTTATGTTGCTGCTAAGATGGTGTCTTTGACACGCCCCCTCCTCTGGAGTCTGCCCTCTTCCTCGTCGACAGTCATGTCTGAAAATTGTTGGATTGTATACCTGGATTATTGAGCATGGACGTTTTTGGTTTTGAACTGTACTAAGTGTGTTTTTGAACTAGAATGAAAAACTGTGCAAAAGACAGATAAAGCTGGAAAACAAAAGACGACTCGAGCAAACAATTCACTCGAGCTACCAACAGACAAACAGGAAGTGACACAATATGTTTCACCACAAACGTGCAACGTCACCAGCTCCAACAGTATCAGAGTCCTTACTTGCTTGCTTACAGAAAACAAGAATGAGATTTAATATTTTATAAACCTCAGTTTGACAGTACTTTATTTAACATGTAAGCTTTTCTTTACCTTTAAAATATAAGCATCCAGTAATTGTATATATACAGTACATATTTAATGGATAGTCTAGTCATTTTAAATGTAATGCTCTGTGAAATAGTTATCAATATTTAGCACCTTATCAGATGTTACACGTAGTAGAATATAGAGGAGGATATTTGAGTTCAGTTAAAGACATTTTCTACATTCTCCCCATGAGGATTTGATTGGCATTGCTGCTATGTTTGGATTTTTTTTCAAAGGTCCTTGGCAACTCTGATAATTGTCCGTGTAGCAGCCTATAATCGTTTATTCCATTGTCCTTTTGTAATAAGAAAAACGCTCTGCTTCCCACAGCTGTCCTATGAAAAGTCAGAGCTACTTAGTAAATTCTGTTTGAAGCCACAGCTTGACAGCTTCATTTGAGAAGTGTCTCAATTAGGTAAAATATTTCTGCCAACTTTTCTCGACTCCCAGCCCATCTCACTAGAACATGAAAGCCTGAGCTTAAGGAAGTCATCACACACCTCAGCAGAGCGAGACCGACACACACAAGCAAGTACACACACTGATGCCAGCACTAAAAATAGAGGCAACTATCCTAACGCTGGTTAATACTCCTCAGCCCAGACAGTTGGATTTGCATATCTTTAATGCGCTTTTTCTTCTCTCGTCTTTCCTTCTTTGCCTATTTTTTTTCTTTTTCTCTCTCGGTCTTTCTGTTTTGTGTGAAACAGTCTAGTTTCTCATTGGAATTCTCAGGAGAGCTTGCAGTGCATACTGGGAGGGAGCTTTTTGTATTTGAAAAGCAAGAAAAAAGCAGGCTAAAAAGATTTGAACAATTGTGGTAATTAGAGATTTTGGATGTGTGAGACAACCCCACCACCACCCACTCCACCTTCCTCTCTCACTTTCTGTCTCTCTCATGTCTTTCAGGGCACTGTAATGGTCTCCATCTGGTCTGCGAGTGGGGAAAAAAAGGTACTGAGTCATTGGGTGGTATGGCATAGCCATCTGGGCCAGGCCATTCCTACATCTCTAGGGCTTCCACTCAACTGTCCCAGCCGACTGGTAGACATTGGGTCTGGATGTATGCCATGACCCCATGTCAGTAATATTACCAACATTAGATCCTGGGTTCTTATTTTATCAAGTGTGTTTGATAGTGACATTATTAGTAAGCCATTTTTTTTCTTTTGGTAGGTAATGCATCTAGGTATCTATTAGTAAGTATGTAATATTGGACCATTTTCCTCAATAAATAAATGGCCAAGTATAATATTTTTGTCTCATTTGTTTAACTGGGTTCTCTTTTTCTAGTTTAAAGATGTGTGAAAATTTGTTGATGTTTTAGGTCATATTTATGTAGACATATTGAAATGTCTAAAGGGTTCATAAACTTTCAAGCACCACTGTAATTTGTTTGCTCCAGGAATCGTTTGTTTTACTGGATTTATCTGTCTTTTACCTTGTTTTACATTCACAAGATTCACAACATAAAAACCAAGAAGTGCTGAAATGTCCCAAGTACATGTCAATAGATAAACAACTGTGTTGAGGGTGGTTATCAGTGTCATTGGGATCAGCTAGCCGTTGCTACAGTTAGCTTAGCATGACTTCTGTTTCTCTCCTGGCTTCCTCTGTTCTCACTTGCTCTGTGTGTCAGATGTTTAGTCATTCCTCTACGTCCTTTAGCAGCAATGGTACAACAACAAATGTAGTCTTAAGGCTTTGGAGGAGAGGCTGTCCGAACTGGAAGCCTGGCTCTGCGCTGTTGAAAAACCATTAGATAGTCAGCCCCTTTAGGCAGCATGGAGCCACTGAGACTAGCTCTTAGCGGTCTTCCAGGAGACCCTGAGCAGCCGGGACCCTAAGATGGCTGGGTGACAATCCGAAGTAAGCATAGTGCTAAGGCTAAGTTCCTAGTTCACTACCAACCCAGTCACATTTCCAACTGGATTTCCCCACTCAGTGATGCCCCCGCTGAGAAGCAGGTTAGGTTTATTTTTCATGTGCAGAATCAACACAAGATCCACAATGAAATGAAATGCTCAGGTCGAGAAAAGTTATCTCAACTCACCAACAAAGAAAAGAAAAGAAAAACAAGCAAACAAAACAAACAAACAAACAAAAAACAACAAGAAATACCAAAGCATGAAACAAAAATAAAAAAACAAGGTGCCAAAAGTGAAAAAGGGAAATGTGAAATATAGTACACCTACAGCAGCATGTTACTATTAGAGGAGTGATTCCAGGGTGACCTGTGGAGCGGATGTGTTGGTAGCAGTAGCTCTGATGAATGTAGCAGCAACTCGGGTGTTTGTAGCAACAGCTCTCCAGATTATAGATCCAGAGATCTGCTGATTATTATACCTGGATTATTGAGCATGAACCTTGATATCTTGAACCACTTTTGCAGTGGCAGCTTCAGAGGAGTCGACAGGGAAGAGGACAGACCCCAGAAACCATCTTATCACTGGCCAACTGGTTAGCTCACTGTAGGAGCGTACTGCTTAGTGGGGAAAACAGCTTGTTTGTGACTTCTCAGACTGATGAAGCCATTCGGATGGAAGGCAAAACGTCACTCAACCAAAAAAATGAAACTGTTCAGATGACCTGACTAAACATTGTTGGAAGTTAATGATGTAAATAATTGCAAATACTAAACAGGTAGAAATAAGTAAAGTAAAGTATAAGTAAAGACAGCAGCAGAGGGAAGAAATGTGGTCAGTTTGTCCTCCAGCAGTCTAAGCCTATAGCAGCATAACTAAGGGACAGCTCAGGAAACCCAAGCCAACCCTAACTATAGGATTTATCAAAAAGGAAAAACTCAAGTCTATTCTTAAAACTGAACAATGTGTCAGCCTCACGGACAGAAACTGGAAGTTGGTTCAACAAGAGAGGAACCTGATAACTGAAAGCTCTGCCTCCTATTTGGCTTTTGGAAACTCTAGGAACCACAAGTATTCTGAGAGCAAAGTGCTCTGTTAGGAAAATATGGAACAATGAGATCTGTAGTTACATTGGACTTCACCTTGCACCAAAATGGAATTAACTTGTTTGACAAGTGGTCCATGGTAGGTGGTGTGTACTTGGGTTGATGGTTTTCACCACGTCCCTGCAAACATATAAACAAACGTAATCTCACTGTTACTGTAACGTTAGCTTAGGATGGACCATTAATTAGCTTAGCTTTATTGTTATTGCCTAATTAACCTAAATGTTGGTGATTCCACATCTGAAAAGGAATGAAACCTTTTCACAATATATGCTGTAACCGTTTTGTAGCACTCTTCATTCAAATAGCTGCACCAACGTCTTTTCCATGGACACTATGGTGAACGAAGGAGCGCATTGTGAAGCCTGGCGAACATTATTAGCCATTTCAGGTCATTTGTCTAAGAAAAAATACATGAGCTAACTTTAATATGGTGTTTGTATTTGAGGTAATTCTAAAAAAGTTAAGTCTGGTCCTCTGGACATTCAAAAAAAACAAAACAAAGCAAAACAAAAAAAAAATGTAGAAACGTTTCGTCTCTCATCCAAGAGACTTCCTCAGTCTGAGGTGCTGTATTCAGCTCAGTTTCTTAAATAGCACCTTCTCAGAGTGGATCAACCAGTTTTCTGCTGACAACCAAAACCAGCTGATCACATGCTCAAGAAGGACCATCAGCCTAACAATGGATCATTAGCAC
>NC_056503.1:3963759-3965952 GCF_014905685.2 Nematolebias whitei
CGGCCCCCGCACCTGCGTGTCTGTGGCTTGTGGGGAGGACGGCCCCCACACCTGTGTTTCAGTGGGGGTTGGAGATTATTTGTCTGCCCTGCACCACTGGCTGTGGACTCACCAGACTTGCTGGTTTCCACACCAGCACCGGCCACGCTGATTTTCACACCAGCTGTCACTTCTGGGGTTTCCACGCATGCTGCAGCTCCACAGGGCCCCACGACGCCTGCTGCAGCTCTACAGGGCCCCACGTTGCCAGCTGTCACTCCATGAGCTTCCACTCCGACTGCGGCCCCCATAGGTCCCAAGCCTCTTTTGGGTCCCAAGCCTCTTCTGGGCCCCAAGCCTCCAGTGGGCCCCAAGCCTCCAGTGGGCCCCAAGCCTCCATCACCTGTTGCTGTAGGCCAGTCTCCGGTCCCTGGCTCTCCTGCTGCAGTCCCATCTCCCGTTCCTGGTTCTCCTGCTGTAGTCCTGACTCCACCACCACAACCTGCTGCAGCTCTGGTTCCTGTCCCTGACTCGCTGGCAGCAGCTCGGAACCAATTTCCTGATGCAGCCCCGGTCTCTGATTCTCCTGCTGCAGCCCCTGAGGTTTCCACGCCTCAGCCTGCTGGTCCCCGGTCTGCAGAGGGTTCCATGACCGGACCTGAATCTACCACAGAAGGTCTCAAGTCTGCTGCAGTTCTTGAGTGTTCTACACCTCCTGAGTGTCCCATGCCTCTCGAGGACCCCACGCGACATGAAGCTTCCAAGCTGTTTCCCACACTGCATGCAGCTCCTGAGGTGATCTCTACTCCTGCTTCAGGGTCTCCGGGCCCCTCGCCTGCTGCAGGGTCACCGGTTTCATCACCTCTCTCCGGTCTGACTCAAGGAGGGTCCAGGCGCACTCCACCCATAAGAGGCAATGGACGACCATCTGACCGGTTACCTGGACACCTGCCTCACCCTGGATGGTCCCCTGGCCATCCACCTGGACTCTTAGGCATGGGTGCTTTTCCCCCTTTTTCAGTTTTCTCAGGTCCCTTCCTGTCGGCTTTTCTTTTTCTCTCGTCCTTGGGGGTTTTTCTTCTTGTGCCCTCCATCCTGTCTCCTCCCCACTACCTCCCTAGTTATGTGGGGGCCCCATTTTGGGGGTGTCAGGTGCCACCCTTGAGGGGGGGGTTATGACATGGTTCTGTTTTTGTTTTCCTGCACCTCTGTTCCCCATGTCATCATCCACAGCTGATCCTTATTCTAAATCACCCCAGGTGCTCCTCATTGTCTCATTAGTGTCAGTATTTAGACTGTGTGTTTTCACTCCTTTGGTATCTGGGCTTTATCCTTCCACGGTGTTGTGGTCTGTGTCAGCTCCACCTATTGTATTCTATTCGAAGTAAGTTTTGCTGCCCCGTCAGCATTTTGTTTTGTTCAATAAATTATTAGTTATTGTTCACTATCAAGTCCTCCTGTTTTTCCTGCACGTGGGTTCAAACCATTAAACTGCAGAACATGACAGAAAGCCCAGATGATAAAGAACCCAGCAGGAAAATTGACATTTTTAAATGGCTCGCCCGTGAGGCAGACAAAACTGCCGAGCGAGAGGAGGCGAAGCCCATCATCCGATGGGGCGGCTGTCAGCTGGAGGAGTCCAGACCTGCCCCGAGACGAAACACTCACAGCTGCGAGGTGGAAGTCCTTCCATCTCCACTCCTGGTAGAGGAGGAAGAGAAGTGGACATCCCAGTTCTACGGAACACGTCTGGCCATTAAGCCTGTGTGCTGCTCTCCACCGCCGCATTCCTCTCCACACCTTCGCCATTTTTCTGCCACCTGTTCAGGAGAGGATCCTGAGTCGAAGAAGTTCCAGCTTGTTCCTGGTCCTGACTCACGCCGCCATGGCAGGAGGTCTAGACGGCAGAACCAGAATGGATCCACCGACCTGCAGCTCCTCCATCCACCTTCCAAGACGCACCAGGGTGAGAGGGGGAGAATTTTGCTGGTGGAGGGGCACCTGAGCCCTCACTTGCCAGAATGGCGATCGGGCTCTCATCCAGCTGAAGGGTCACCTCAAATAAATGAGCAGCCGAACCCCCGCACCTGCGTGTCTGTAGCTTGTGGGGAGGACGGCCCCCGCACCTGCGTGTCTGGCTTGTGGGGAGGACGGCCCCCGCACCTGTGTGTCTGTGGCTTGTGGGGAGGACGGCCCCCGCACCTGCGTGTCTGT
>NC_056503.1:3966052-3969807 GCF_014905685.2 Nematolebias whitei
ATTTCATATTTTATTTTATAGATATACTTTTTTTTAGATTTTTAAACCGCTATACTACAATTTAGGACAGTATCATACTTTTATTACATGTTATGCTTATGTTTTATTAAATGTTTAATGTTAAATGGTTATTGGTGCACCAGGGGTCTGAAAGTAATGTAATTTCAACCCTGTGTATGTCCTGTACATATTGCAGTTTTGACAAAATTGACTTTGACTTGACTTAGATGTGGTGTTTTTGAAGTTAGACTGTGCTTTCTTGCCAGTACAGAGGGTACAACGAACCTTGATATTGTCATCCTTCGCTGACATAAACTCAAAATGGTTCCTGTATTTCCAGCTCCAAAATGCATAGCTTCCCATTCGCTCCAATGTTTACGTTTCGGTTGCACGTGGTGTCAGGTATCACAGGTGATGATAACGTGACTGAATTATCGCAAAGACCTGATGTCACTTCCCGAGACTTTTTTTTGTCACTCCCCAAGACGTATAGAGGAAATAAAATTGAATTACAGTACTAGAAAAAAGGACAAAAATAGCACACAGTCATTTGGATAAGTAATTTTAATCTGATTACTGGATTTTGAAATAGCAACACGTTAGATCACTAGATACTGAAAAAGTGGTCCGATGTCAGTAATGACATCACTGCTACCAGCAACGCGAACCAAACTCTTGCACCGCTGGTATAGGGACTGAACAGCCCGTAACAACTGGCCCCCAATCCCATACTCACGGAATACCCCCCACAGTATACCCCAAGGAACACGGTCGAATGCCTTCTCCAAGTCCACAGAACGCATGTAGACTGGATGAGCAAACTCACATGACCCCTTGAGGACCCTAATGAAGGTAAAGAGCTGATCCAGTGTTCCACGGCCAGGACGGAACCTGCGTTGTTCCTCCATGATCTGAGGTTTGACCAGATTGACAGGTTTGGTGGGGGGTACTCTGTGAGTATGGGATTGGAGGCCCGTTGTTATGGGCTGTTCAGTCCCTATACAAGTAGTGCGAGAGTTTGCTTCGCATTGCCGGCAGTAAGTCAGACCCCTTCAGAGTGGGAGTTGGACTCCACCAGGGCTGCCCGTTGTCACCAATTCTGTTCATAACTTTTATGGACAGAGTTTCTCGGTGCAGCCAGCTGGCGGATGGTTTCCGGTTCAGTGGCCTCAGGATCCCATCTCTGCTCTTTGCAGATGATGTGCTCCTGTTGGCATCATCGTGCTGTGATCTTCGGCTCTCAGTGGAGTGGTTCACATCCGAGCGTGAAGCGGCTGGGATGAGAATCAGCACCTCCAAATCTGAGGCCATGGTCCTCAACCGTAAAAGGGTGGATGGCTCTCTTCAGGTTGAGGGTGAGGTTCTGCCTCAAGTGGAGGAGTTCAAGTATCTCGGGGTTTTGTTCACGAGTGAGGGAAAAATGGAGCGTGACATTGACAGACGGATTGGTGCAGCATCTGCAGTACTGCAGACTCTGTACTGGTCCGTTGTGGTGAAGAGAGAGCTGAACTGTAAGGCAAAGCTCTCTGTTTACCGGTCGGTCTACGTTCCTACCCTCATCTATGGTCATAAGCTCTGGGTAGTGACCGAAAGAATGAGATCGTTGATACAGGCGGTTGAAATGAATTTTCTCCGCAGGGTAGCTGGACTCTCCCTTAGAGATAGGGTGAGAAATTAAGTTATTCTGGAGAGACTCTGAGTAGAACGCTACTCCTCCACGTCGAGAGGAGCCAGTTGAGGTGGTTCGGGCATCTGGTAAGGATGCCCCCTGGGCGCCTCCCCAGAAAGGTGCTTCAGGCATGTCCAACTGGGAGGAGACCTCGGGGAAGACCCAGGACATGCTGGAGAGACCATGTTTCTTGGTTGGCCTGGGAATGCCTTGGAGTCCTCCCAGAAGAGCTGGAAGAGGTGGCTGTGGAAAGAAATGTCTGGGTCTCCCTGCTCAAGCTGCTGCCCCTGCGACCCAACTTCGGAATAAGCGGAAGATAATGGATAATAATCAATGTCATGCAGTTTAAACCTTTGAACTCCCCATATCTTGAGATTTAGAACTGAAGTTCTGCTGCTTCATGATTAAATTTTGTATTGGTCATGTCCAGGATGAGTGAGAATCTATGGCAACAAATGATACTATCATTGGTATCAGACCATATTTATACTAATGTGATGGAATCCATGCTGGAGTTTCTTTCAGTACATCAGACCCTATCAAATACAATGCTGAACAGGATGAGCCATCAAGAGGCCAGATTAAATATAAACAAATGAAAAAGCATGTCAGAAAATACACTTAGTTCAATAGGTTTGTCTCTATGTGGCCCTGTGAGGTGTCAAGTAATGTCGCTTATTGGATGAAATCGTATCTGCCAGAGGCTTCCAAGTAACAGATTTGTATTCTCTGTGATGTGATCATAACAGATTTGTTTTCTATGCATTGATTATTATGTGATTGTAACAAGTTTGTCCTACATCCTGTGATTAGGGTGAAGTGAAATTATTTATACTGTATGAAATGAAATGATATATGAGTTCATGTTGTGGTCTGGGCTGGAAA
This sequence comes from Nematolebias whitei, assembly GCF_014905685.2. Lineage (NCBI taxonomy): Eukaryota > Metazoa > Chordata > Actinopteri > Cyprinodontiformes > Rivulidae > Nematolebias > Nematolebias whitei. The sequence continues at coordinate 3,968,607 of NC_056503.1, forward strand.
AGAGCTGTGAGCTGACATCTTCAAGACAGTAAGTCGGGGGAGCCAGCTGCGTTCTGGGGGGAAGGTTACATTTCCCTTAGAATGTTGCAAGCGACTGACCTAATCAAAACAGCATTACATGTAGAAGCCGAGCAAAAAGCAGCTCATTACAATAAAAGGACACAGGCTGTAGAAAAAATCATGTGTTAGTAACTTGTGAGCTTGTGAAATGAGAAGCAAAGCAGCAATACAACTCAATACCTTAGAAGGGCACAGTTTGGAGACAGTCTGTTTACTGTTTACCAGAAGGCCGACCTTCCTAAAGAACTAAGACCAATCAGAAAATGGCACCAAGCTAGTAAGAGGGAAAACTGGGTCCTCCAGTGAAAAGATCTTCTATTTAAACCAAGCCTACTGGCAAGTCGGGGCTGAACGGACCGTGGAGTCGAAGGGTTAGGACAATATAGCTTCAACCCCCCAGGAGCCACTCGGAGGGAGTTGGAACAGCTCAAAGAGGACTTCTTTTTCATCAAGATAGGAATATTCTTTTGTTCAGCCGAGCTGACACCAGACCAGATCCCTCAAGATTAGGACTGCTTTTGGGGAGTTATGGAAGATTTCTTCCAGGGCGCTAGAGGAGATATTTATCGTGCCATTTTCCAAAAAGTCTTCGGGCAGAAATGGTGAGCGACCCCTAACATATTGTCCAAATGCTAAATTTTATATGAAGTAACTGTGTTCCTATAATTAAGAAGGGTTAGATTGAGAGTGCTGTCCTGCTTCCAGCCTACTTGAAAGGTTACCACATAAACTGTGTGCTGTCAGGGTAGATTGTAACAGGTCTAGCTAAACTTGGTTGGCTCATGAGACAGTGATTAGGGGTTTGTGGGGATTTAACATGCTTTGGGGCTCCAAGTACATGTTAGTCCATTTTAGTGGGGATAGGCTTCTCTGAAATGACAACCTAGGCATTAGGAGACAAGATCCTCTAACTCAGCTCATCAGAGCCAGGAGAGCCTCGCCTTAGTGGACGCCCCAGGATCCTGAACGTCTCACTTGACCAAAAAGAAATTCCCTGGAACCAGGCATGAACTCTCTGTCTTTAATCTTTTTAAATGATCAAATGTAACCAATTATAATGTGCTGATAACGCTCTACCCCTACAAATCCTTAATTAAAGCAAAGCATAAAATGTAAAATTCTGGACTATCATTTCTACAAA
>NC_056503.1:3969907-3972023 GCF_014905685.2 Nematolebias whitei
AGATTCTAAAAACTACCAGTTCAGTAACAATTGCAGTTCTACAATAGGAGGTGAGCGGCCAAAATGGCAGTTTTCCCGTGATCAACGATCTAACCTAGGTTGAACTACTAGGTTGAACGAGTCATGGGGTGAGACAAGTGTGTGACTCGCAAATGATGGTCGTGAACAGTCTGGGTGAATCACTTCCAACACAGCCTTAAACAGAACTAACGTCGCTCTGGGTAAAGGTCAAGTGTTAGATTAGTCCGATATACCCCTTAGAGGAGAGGCTGCAGTGGGGTTTTAGCCATAACTCAAGTGGTAACTTCACTGGATAGAAAAACAGATGGACTTGCCACCTGTCCAGGGTGTCCCCCGTCTCTTGCACAATCATAGCTGGACATGGGCACCAGTGACCCCCGTGGCCCGAAAAGGAAGAAGCAGGTAAAGGATGGATGGATGGATAGTTCTAATTGCACAAAAACTGGGCAGCACGGTGGCGCAGTTGGTAGAGCTGCTGCCTCTCAGCGAGCAGGTCATCCCGGATGGTTGTTTTTCTCGTTTGTCTCTGTGTCCTTGGAGACCTGTCCAGGTGTCCCCTACCTCTCGCACATTGACTGTTGGATATAGGCACCAGTGACCCCTTCAACACAAAAAGGAAGAAGCAGGTAAAGATGATGGATTGTTCTAATTGCACAAAAACTTCAGCATTGGTACACACATGCTAAAATGTGTACCATCCACATTTACTTTGTGCTTTGAATGACGTCACGTTTTCTTCTGTGCATGTGGGTCACCTCAGAACTGTAAAAGGTTCACACTGGAGGCTGATGGGAGGTCACATGTTAATGATAATGTGAATGACCAGACCCCCCACCCTCCACCCTGTCATGTTCTGCAGTTTAATGGTTTGAACCCACGTGCAGGAAAAACAGGAGGACTTGATAGTGAACAATAACTAATAATTTATTGAACAAAACAAAATGCTGACGGGGCAGCAAAACTTACTTCGAATAGAATACAATAGGTGGAGCTGACACAGACCATAACACCGTGGAAGGATAAAGCCCAGATACCAAAGGAGTGAAAACACACAGTCTAAATACTGACACTAATGAGACAATGAGGAGTACCTGGGGTGATTTAGAATAAGGATCAGCTGTGGATGATGACATGGGGAACAGAGGTGCAGGAAAACAAAAACAGAACCATGTCATAACCCCCCCTCAAGGGTGGCACCTGACACCCCCAAAACGGGGCCCCCACATAACTAGGGAGGTATGGGGGAGGAGACAGGATGGAGGGCACAAGAAGAAAAACCCCCAAGGAAGAGAGAAAAAGAAAAGCCGACAGGAAGGGACCTGAGAAAACTGAAAAAGGGGGAAAAGCACCCATGCCTAAGAGTCCAGGTGGATGGCCAGGTCCAGGGTGAGGCAGGTGTCCAGGTAACCGGTCAGATGGTCGTCCATTGCCTCTTATGGGTGGAGTGCGCCTGGACCCTCCTTGAGTCAGACCGGAGAGAGGTGATGAAACCGGTGACCCTGCAGCAGGCGAGGGGCCCGGAGACCCTGAAGCAGGAGTAGAGATCACCTCAGGAGCTGCATGCAGTGTGGGAAACAGCTTGGAAGCTTCATGTGGCGTGGGGTCCTCGAGAGGCATGGGACACTCAGGAGGTGTGGAACACTCAAGAACTGCAGCAGACTTGAGACCTTCTGTGGCAGATTCAGGTCCGGTCATGGAACCCTCTGCAGACCGGGGACCAGCAGGCTGAGGCGTGGAAACCTCAGGGGCTGCAGCACGAGAATCAGAGACCGGGGCTGCATCAGGAAATTGGTTCCGAGCTGCTGCCAGCGAGTCAGGGACAGGAACCAGAGCTGCAGCAGGTGGTGGTGGTGGAGTCAGGACTGCAGCAGGAGAACCAGGAACGGGAGACGGGACTGCAGCAGGAGAGCCAGGGACCAGAGACTGGCCTACAGCAACAGGTGATGGAGGCTTGGGGCCCACTGGAGGCTTGGGGCCCACTGGAGGCTTGGGACCCAGAAGAGGCTTGGGACCCAGAAGAGGCTTGGGACCCAGAAGAGGCTTGGGACCCAGAAGAGGCTTGGGACCTACGGGGGCCGCAGTCGGAGTGGAAGCT
>NC_056503.1:3972123-3974741 GCF_014905685.2 Nematolebias whitei
CCCCTCTGCTGTTGGACTCCTGAACACTCATAATGTTACCTCATAATGTCTGCTTTGGTCACATTACATCTGTATTATAACTGAATACTCCATCTAAGCTTTTTTATTTTTCTCTATTGTATGGGTGTACATATGGTTATGTTATGTTTTTAATTTTACTTTATTTGTGGGTGTACACAGGTCTTATGTCTTATGTGATGTTCTCATTTTTACTTCATTTTTACTTTATTTTTACTTTATTTTACTTTATTACTATTCACACCTTATGTCGAAGCAAATTCCTAGTTTGTGAACCTCGTTCATTGACATGGCGATAATAAACTGATTCTGATTCTGAACTACCCAGTTTCAACAAACTACATATAATTTTGAAGCTGTTGAGAAGGAGAATATGATATAATATGAATAATAATATGAAAATAACAATAACTCAATGTTGGAAAATAATCTTGATCACTTTGTTAGCACATATCACAAAAATTACACTTACAGATACACAGATACACATACACAGTTCCTAAGGTCTTAACAGAACTGTATCAAACAGTATTATGCCAGACTCCCCAATTAATGAAGAAGTGCAAGAAATCCAATGTCTCCAATAATACGCTTTGCTTCAGAACTCTCTCTTTAAGTGAAAGTAATAATGATGTTGGATTCCTTTAACTATGACCATTACAGTATATCAAAACAGAAAGAATGAGGACAAAGCACAGTACGACTCCATTATATCCAGCATCAAAAGATGAACAGCTATATTTTTAGCTGCAGTGAAAATCACTAAAAACACTATCTGGCTAAGTATAACTGAAAAACCTCTGCTGAAAACCCTCTCATCTATTTACAGAAGTTTACATGATCTTTGTAATTCTCAAGAAACAAACGGAGGGGAGATGAGAAGCAGCTTGCTTTCTTGGGTTTTTCATCTCTTTTTAAAAACAATGACTTGATCAGGAAGGCAGCCTGGCTACAGATGAACTGTATTTTTTTTCCATCACTCTCCTCATTTATTTAAGTATGTTTTAATGGTCCTGAAAAAGCAGGCTGGATGTCCTAGTACCATGCTGATAAGGCAAGTAGTGAACTCTGTGCACTTTACATCGGGTCCCAGAGTGGGTATGGGGGCACCATTAGGGGTTTGGACGAGGAATAAGGGCTATACGCCAGACAGACACACTCAAGTGGATAACACATTTTTAATGCCGCTGATGGACTGCCCAACTGGTGCCCAGGCTAGCTGGCAGAGTTCCCAACGTGTCGCCACTGACTGAGTGGCTGTAATGCTTGGACAACTGCTGTGAAACATAGAAGGAAAGTCAGGGATGACAGACAGACCAACCACAGACAGATACACAGGCAAAGGCCAAAGGCAAAGACAGACTGCAAATAAGCAAAATCAAACTGAAACACTGTATGGAATGTAGAGAAGGGACAAGCTTGAGCTGAGTTCAACAAGTGTTCAGGCCTGATTATGAAATAAAATCAAATGTACTCCACAGAATGAGGTTGATTCTCATTCCTTGGTGTTTTGACCTTTATCCACAGGTTTCATCTGTTCTTTTGTCCCAGAGTTTGAAGTGAAAATAAAGAAGATTATCCCTACTCCTGTTAATGTTATTTTGCCATTGTGACAACTATTATTCAAGTTTTTATCAACAGTGGTCTGCCACAAGGCTACATATGCTGAATAATGTTTTTTGGGGGTGTGGGGTGTGACATGGTTCTGTTTTTGTTTTCCTGCACCTCTGTTCCCCATGTCATCATCCACAGCTGATCCTTATTCTAAATCACCCCAGGTGCTCCTCATCGTCTCATTAGTGTCAGTATTTAGACTGTGTGTTTTCACTCCTTTGGTATCTGGGCTTTATCCTTCCACGGTGTTATGGTCTGTGTCAGCTCCACCTATTGTATTCTATTCGAAGTAAGTTTTGCTGCCCCGTCAGCATTTTGTTTTGTTCAATAAATTATTAGTTATTGTTCACTATCAAGTTCTCCTGTTTTTCCTGCACGTGGGTTCAAACCATTAAACTGCAGAACATGACAGAAAGCCCAGATGATAAAGAACCCAGCAGGAAAATTGACATTTTTAAATGGCTCGCCCGTGAGGCGGACAAAACTGCCGAGCGAGAGGAGGCGAAGCCCATCATCCGATGGGGCGGCTGTCAGCTGGAGGAGTCCAGACCTGACCGGAGACGAAACACTCACAGCTGCGAGGTGGAAGTCCTTCCATCTCCACTCCTGGTAGAGGAGGAAGAGAAGTGGACATCCCAGTTCTACGGAACACGTCTGGCCATTAAGCCTGTGTGCTGCTCTCCACCGCCACATTCCTCTCTACACCTTCGCCATTTTTCTGCCACCTGTTCAGGAGAGGATCCTGAGTCGAAGAAGTTCCAGCTTGTTCCTGGTCCTGACTCACGCCGCCATGGCAGGAGGTCCAGACGGCAGAACCAGAATGGATCCATCGACCTGCAGCTCCTCCATCCACCTTCCAAGACGCACCAGGGTGAGAGGGGGAGAATTTTGCTGGTGGAGGGGCACCTGAGCCCTCACTTGCCAGAATGGCGATAGGGCTCTCATCCAGCTGAAGGGTCACCTCAAATAAATGAGCAGCCGAACCC
>NC_056503.1:3974841-3989391 GCF_014905685.2 Nematolebias whitei
TGCACCCAGTATTCACTGGTTAACTGGACATCATTAACTTCACACAGACTCTCCCACTGGTATATTTTCATCTTTAAATCACTTCCTGGTCTGTTGCCTTCATACATCTCCTCCTACATGTCTCTGCGTGAGTGCAGCTACAGCGTGCGCTCTCAGGACATTATTACCTGCAGTGTTCCCTCAATGAGGACTGAACTAGGCAAAAGGGCCTTCTCCTACTCCGCTCCTGTTTCCTGGAATATCTTACAAAAAGATTTGAAGCTCTCGACCTTGACCTCTCTAAGTGGTTTTAAGAATCTGTTGGACTCCTGGCAGGGACCAATGCAGACATGTTCCTGTTTTTAGTTTTCTACATTCGCCTTAGAATCTAGCTGTTTTTTGGTTTTTTTTGTTACCTTTTCCTTTTTCCTTTTATCCCTTTTAGCCATCCTATTTGTAAAAATAATAATAATAATAATAATAATAATAATAATAAATAAATAAATAAATAAATAAATAAATAAATAAAGTATTATGACGTTTTATAATTGTTTATTGTTGTTGCTGTTGTCCTTTGTTGTCATCATTCTTTGTTAAATCAGGTCTCTCTTGTAAATGAGTCCTCGAGGCTCAATGGGATTTACCTGTCTAAATAAAGGTTGATTGAATATTTATTGGTTTAAAATTATGGTATCAGGATTTCCAGCCCTGTATTAAAAAAAGGTAAAAAAATGGTAATTGGACTGTAGTTATATATCCCCTTTCTACCTGATCAAGATACTCAAAGCACTTTAAAACACAATCTGTGCCCTCATTTACCCATTCATACAGTGCTCTACTAGATCTCTGTAAGGGTCCCACTGCCTGCAGCCTGCCTTGCTGATGGCAGCTGATTGACAACACCTGGCGGCTATCAGCCTGATGAGCCTCCATCTACAAAAGGCTGCAGCCCAGTGTGTCTCATCGCTGGAGCATATCACCTCTCATGGTATAGTACTGCTGTGCTAGATATGTCTTGGTGAAAAGAATTTGTTCACCTGTGTTCTCATTTCCAGTTTCCTGATCCCTCGTGTTTTTGACCTCCTCGTGACCTGTTCTGGATCCCTCGGCCTGTCAGGTGTTCCTCGTGCCATTTTTGCCTCCAGTTGCCAGCCTTCCTCGTTCCCTTGGACCCTCGTTTGGATTTCCTCCTCTGCTCATTCTTAGGACTGAAGGACCAGCTCCCCACCTTCGGATTTGGACTGTAAGAACAAAAACGCTCTTCAAACAAACAACTCAGATCTTCCCCTCTGGACAAACGATTAACCTGTCGCCCCTCTTTCCAGGAGTTGCAGAGAAGCAGCATGTGGATTTATTCACTGTAAATAAATAAACACTGTTCTTTTGTATTTCCCCTGTGTCTGCCTCGTTCTGGGTCTCATATCATCTGGGTTCCTCGTGCAATCCTAACAATCTCTACAAAGAATAATCCGTGCTTTATCACATTCCTACACTGATGGGACAAACTCTTCAGTGATTTGTAGACATACAGGAGTATTTTGAACTGTATTCGAAGGTGAACTGGTAGCCAGTGCAGTGAGGCCAAAACTGGTGTAATGTGCTCTCTTTTGCCTGTACTGGTTAAAAATCGGGCTGCTGAATTCTGGTCCAGTTGTAGTCGTGCAATGGAGGTCTGACTGATACCAAACAGGAGTGAATTGCAGTAATCAAGCCTGGATGTAATGAATGCATTTAACCGGAGCGACATGATCCAGAGTCTTTAAGCAGACAGAGTTGAACTGGGATGTCAGCTCCTCAGTGGTGGTGAGAAACACCGGGGGCTGAATGATCATTTCAGAGTTATAATTATCTGTGAAACGTGCGGCAGTGAAGTGGTTAATGGCCCGGGTGCGACGTGCAGGAATGCACGGCTTAGGAGTTAGATGGAGGAGGGTGAACTCAAACTGGACTGGCATGTGGTCTGAAAAAGTATCACCAATTTCAAGATTACTAACAGTCACATCACGTGTTAAAACAAGGTCCAGTGTATGTCCACGCTCTTGGGTGGGACCGTTTACATGCTGAGTTAGATTAAATGAGTCCAATAAATCTAAAAAGTCCTTAACCAAGGGCTTCTCCTGACAACACACATGCAAATTAAAGTCCCCAATAATGAAAATGATCATATTTTGATGTGATTTCAGCCAAGAAGTCACAAAGCTCATTTATGAAATCCTTAGACCGAGGTGGGTGGTAGACGAGTGCACATAACATCAAAGGCAAATGTCCGAGTTCTAAGACGCTCAGCTCAAAGCTGGTGCAGGAAACTGGGATGGACAGTTGTTTACAAAAAGTCAAAAAAGTTGTTTTGGGGGTAATACTTTGATGGTTCAAATTTCAAAATCCACTGTGAAAATTTTGAAACAACATTAAAGCCCCACCTTGTTTAGAAATCCTTGAAATCTCCAAAGTTTTACACACTATGCTGGTTTTTATATATATATGGGCTTACTTCCGGATTGTTAGCAGAGATGATTCATCCAGCAGAATTTGCGTGATAATGACGAAATACCAGTAAAAAGGACGGAGGAATAAACACACAACGTCAGCTTCTTGGTTTCGTCAAAAGAAGAAGGAATTTTATTAAACTCACACTCCATACAGGAAAAACAGGAAGTGCTCTTTCAAAATAAAATAAAAGCACAAATGAGAGCATACATATCAACACGGATTCGGCAAACTCCTGTCTCTCAGAATTTTCTCGGTTTTGATGTGTTTTTAATTTACATACAAACAAAAATCAGGATATAAGGTTTTCGGTGGGTAAAAATCTAATTAATTCATATTAATTCACTACCGTTTTGAACGTTTGTACACCAGCTGCAACCTACACGATATGGGGCAGAGAGAACTTCCGGGTCAGACCACTTGTCAAAAATTAAATAATGAAAATCAAAACTGAGCGCTCATTATCCTTTATTCCATTTTTGGTTTGTGTACAAAATCGGAAATCGGATTATGCTTCATTGTCCAATTTTTCGTTTTGGTTTAATAAACAGAAAACAAAAAAAAATTGTGTTTTTTGTTTTTTCATTTTTTGTTTCAAACAAAAAAACGAACTGCCTGAATGTACACGGACCGCTTCTGTGATGAGTATCACCTGCTGCAGCTTTTTCTCCTCCAAGATGGCCACCAATCAGCACACCTGAGGATCGTCATCTTGATGAGGCTCCTGACTACTTAAGGCTGCAGTTAGATGTTACTCGTGGCCGGAGCATTTGCCACTGATGGTACACTTTGTCTCTGGCCTATGTTTACCTTTCGTACTTTAAACTAAAACCTTTTCCTGTGGTTACAGCTTACCTGCCTCCGTGGATCTCCTCGTTCCTTGTTCTTCCTTTGGTTCCACGCCTTGGTCCCCGTCATGTCTTGGTCTCCCACTGGTTCTGCATCTTGGTCCCTGCTGTGCCTTGGTCCTCTCTGCTCCTCCCTCGGTTCCTCGTGCCTTGCCTTCCAGCCACACGCCTCCTTGCCTACTGGTCTGGAATCCGCCTGGGTCCCCCTTTCACCATCAGCTGGACTGTAAGACAGATTCACTGGATTAACATCATCTCATTTTCCTATCCAGAAACCTCTGACCTTCTCCCTTCTTCTCAGGGTCCCAGCTGGTCATCCCTTTTCACTGTTAATAAGTAAAACTTCATTTATATAGTGCTTCTCAAGATAAAAATCACAAAATGCTTCAACAAATCAGATAAACAAAAGCAAAAAACAAATTCAGGCAAAATCAGATTTAAAAAGATAAGTTTTTAGCTGACCTTTAAAAGAAATCACTAAGTCCAGAGTTTGAGGAAGAGAGTTCCAAAGTCTTGGAGCCACGGAAGAAAAGGCTCTATATGCTTTAGTTTCCAATTTTGTCTGGGGGACAGTCAGCAGGCAAATAATAAACACTGTCAATTTGTACTCTTGAGTCTCATCTTGTTTTCATGGTCTCATACCACTCTGGGTTCCCCGAGTCGTAACAGCTTCGTTATCCGATTTTTATTTTTTTTTGGTTTAAAAAACGAAAAACCAAGTGTTTTTTATTTTTTGTTTCAAACGAAAAAATGAACTGCCTGAATGTACACGGACCGGACATGTCGATGCCAACTGCATGTTAAAAGACCAGACTCAGTAGGAAGGAGGAGATTACTACTAAGTCAGATCAAAGCACCAACGATCTCATCATTCACCGTTCAAGCCAAGATTCTGGCGTCGGGTAAGAAAACAGTTGTCATTTCTGCTTTCATTGACTCAGGAGCAGACACTGAATTTATTGATCATCAGTTTGCCCTGTCTTTAGGCATTGAGGTGGTTAAAACGGCCAATAACCATAAGGTTCTTGCTCTTGATGGGCATTCTTTACATGAGAACAACTTGGAGACCAGGCCGTCACGCTACTTTTGGGTGGTAACCACCGTGAGTCAATAAAATTCATTGTTATCCACTCACCTCAACTTCCTGTTATTTTGGGCACCACTTGGTTATTTAAACACAACCCAAAGATTAACTGGAGAGAAAAAGAGATAGTCGGATGGTCCGAGGAATGATTGTCCTCTTGCTTATTTAATGCAGTTGCTCCCACTGTCAAGCCATGTAATTTTGAAGAGAGTTATCCCAACCTATTTTAAGTTCCTCCAGAATACTATGACCTCAAAGAGGTGTTTAACAAGGCTAAGGCCACATCCTTACCTCCCCATAGACCCTATGACTGTCTGATTTAATCCCAGGTACCACGCCGCCCAGAGGAAGTCTTTATTCTCTCTCAGATCCTGAGAATCAAGCCATGGAGAATTACATCAATGAGTCTTTACAAGCTGGTATTATCAGGCCGTCTGCCTCTCCAGCTGGGGCAGGGATTTTCTTTGTGGGCAAAAGGATGGTTCTCTGAGGCCATGTATTGACTATTGTGGGTTAAATAAGATCCCTATAAAGAACAAATACCCGTTAACACTTATGTCTTCTGCCTTTGATCTGATTCAGGGGGCCACCTTGTTTACCAAGTTGGACCTTAGGAACATTTACCATCTGGTACGCATAAGAGAAGGAGATGAGTGGAAGACTGCGTTTAACACCGGCCATTATGAATACCTAGTCATGCCATTCTGCCTTACTAATGCACCTGCCGTCTTTCAGGCGCTAGTCAATGATGTTTTAAGAGACATGGTAAATCATTTTGTCTTTGTAAATCTCAATGACATTCTGATTTTTTCTAAGATCTTGACTCCCATAAAAAACATGCCAGGTCCGTGCTTCTTGGATTACTTCAAAACAACCTCTTCATCAAAACAGAGAAATGTGAGTTTCACCAACCAACCACATCGTTTTTAGGCTTTGTCATATCACCTAATAAAATCACCATGGATAATGACAAGGTCTCAGCAGTCCTGGACCGACCTACACCTAAAGGCCGCAAACAACTTCAGAGGTTTTTTGGGGTTTTCTAACTTCTATAGGAAGTTCATTAAGAATTATAGTCTCATTTCCATTCCACTGCATGCTCACATCCATTAAAACCAAGTTTTTGTGGAATGAACAAGCCAAACTCTCTTTCACCGCCCTTAAGAGACTATTTTCATCCGCTCCTATACTATATTCCCCTGACCCTGAAAAACAATTTATTGTGGAGGTAGATGCATCTAGCAGTGGTGTTGGAGCTGTCCTCAACCAACACAGTGCCAAGAGAAGATGCATCCTTGTGCTTTCTTTCCCAGAAGTCTGAACCCTGCTGAATGCAATTATGATGTGGGGGAATGAGAGCTGTTTGCAGTGAAGTTAGCCCTTGAGGAGTGGAGACACTGGCTTGAGGGTGCCAAAGAGCCTTTTCAAGTCTGGACAGATCACAAGAATCTGGAGTACCTTAAGACAGCCAAAAGCCTAATCCTAGGCAAGCCAGGTGGGCTCGTTTCTTTTGCCGTTTCAATTTCATGTTGTCCTACAGGCCTGGAGCCAAGAACACAAAACCGGATGCTCTGTCCCGTCTCTCTGAAGAGAACGTTGATCCTGAACTCAAAGGTGAGGTAGAATTTATTTTACTTGACACTGTACGCTTGTCCATCACCCAACTTGAGGACGAGATCAGACAGGCTAACCGTGTTTGACCACCCCCTTCTGAATGCCCTAGCAACAAGGTGTTTGTACCGCCTGACCAAGTAAAGAAAGCCCTTGAATTATGACACAGTTCACGTATGTTTTGCCATCCAGGCATCACCAAGAAGTTAAATATTATCAAATCTCAATTTTGGTTGAAAGACTTAGTGAAGGATGTTAAGAGATTTGTCTCCACTTGCCTTCTCTGTAATCAGGCTAGATGCCCTCCGGCAGGCCTGCTTCGACCTCTTCTTATCCCTTCACGCCCATGGTCCCATCTGTCCATGGATTTTATTACTGGTCTTCCTTCATCTGCTGGTAATCCTGACTGTTGTGGACAAATTTTCCAAGATGGCCCACTTAATATCCCTCAAGAAACTTCCCACTGCCAAGGAGCTGGGAGACATTATGGTCAAAGATTTTTTGCCTGCATGGTGTACCAACAGATATTATGTCTGATTGAGGACCACAGTTTGTCTCTCGTTTTTTAAAAGAGTTCTGTAACCTGCTTGGCATTTCTGTTAGCCTCTCCTCAGGGTTTCACCCCCAGACTGATGGACAGAGTGAGAGAGCTAACCAAGAGGTGGAGACAAAGCTACGCCTGTTATGCAAAGGGGATCCCTACAAATGGGCCACTAACCTACCCTGGGTGGAACATGCCATCAATTCCCTACCATCATCTGCATCAGGTTTGTCCCCCTTCTATACTGTCTGGTTTCCAACCCCCATTGTTCTCTATTCAGGCCAAAGAAGTCCAGGTTTCTTCAGCCCACAGAGTGGCTCTGAGATGTCAACACATGTGGAGGAGAGCCAGGAAGGCCCTCACCAAGACCTTCTTGGTCTACATCAGAGGGGCCAATTGTCGATGGTCTCAGAACCCGTCTTACTAGGTGGGCCAGAAGGTGTGGTTGTCCACTAAGGACCTCCCTCTTTGTACTGAATCACGTAAACTTGCACCTCTCTTTGTGGGTCCTTTCCCCATCTCCAAGGTGATTAACCTTGTGGCTGTTTGCCTACAGTTACCTTACTCCCTCAAAGTACATCCCACCTTCCACGTCTCACAAATCAAACCACTCTTGTCTTCCCGCTTCAAGCCCTCCTCCAGACCCCCTCCGCCCACCCGTCTGATTGATGGTTCTCCGGCCTACACTGTGAAAAGGCTGATCCGTTCCAGAAGGTGGGGCCGTGGTTTACACTACCTTGTTGATTGGGGGGCTATGGACCTGAGGAGCGGTCCTGGGTTCCGGCTCGCAACACCCTGGACAAGACTCTTATCCGAGAGTTTCATAGAACCTATCCTAACCAACCTAGAGGTCTGTCAGGAGTTGGACCTTAGGGGTGGGGCTATGTCCCGATTCTGTCCCAGTCTACCATGTTCTGCCTTTGTGTTCATGCCTCAGCCTCTGAGCTGCCTGTCACCCATCTCTGAGTTCTCCCTGCTCTGCTCACTCTTGGCCACGCCCCCTTGTTTTCACTGCTGTAGTTATTACTCATGACTTCCACTTGCTCACAGCTCTATTTAAGCCACAGCTCTTCAGTCATCCAGTGCCAGATTATTGAAACCCTTGTGAGTAAATGTCCAGCGTTTATGCCAAAGCCTTGCCTGTCTTTCATGTTTTGATCCCACACCTGTCTCCTGGATTCTTCACCTTGCTTTGCCCTTGCCTGTTCTGGACTCTGAAATCTGACCACGGTACTGACCCGGTTTCTGATTATCTTGACTACGCCTCCTGGATTATCCTCTGGATTTGGATTCTGATCTCTGACCAACATTTCTTGACCCAAGTCTGCTCCACTGGACCTTCTCACTGGATTTTCCCCAAAGCTGCACCTTGTGTGCTCATTCTCTGCTGCTGCCTGCTCACAGTTCTTGACATCATCCTCCATAACCAACAGAAGGACTACACCTTGACCTCGTCTATGAAGGTTAGTGACTCTGACTATTATAATCATCATTCCCTGAACCTTCACAGTCTGGCCCAGCTCTCTAACCCACATATCTCTACAGATCTGACCTGGGCCCGGAACCAGACCTTTTCCATTGGCAGTTTATTAATAAATCATTTTAACCATTCCTGGCTTGTTTTGTCGTGCACGAATCCTAAAACTCATTCTTGATACAGAGCTGCTCTGCACAGACCTTCAGGACTCTGGGACTGACACCGTCTGGATCTGCAGCCTTATTCCGTTTCAGTCTCTCCAGCTGCTTCCTCACCTGACTTCTAGAGATCCAGAGGGGGAAGGCAAAAGAGGTATCAGTATCTTCTGATTTGGTTGAAGACCAACATGTAGAAGAAGGTTCCATGTGGTAGATAAAATATTTGAGGTGTGACAGCCTTGGCTCACAGGAGGGTGGTATGTCTGTTTGGCTGTGGGCAAGAGAGGAGAATGCTGAGCTTGTTCCTGAACTGAACCTATTGAAGAATGTGTTCAGTTCATTGGCTCTGTCCAGGCTTCCATCCTTCTGATCCTCCTTCTGCTTGAAGCCTGTGATCTTTTTCAATCCTGACCACACCTCTCTGATATTGTTCTGCTGGAGCTTGCTCTCCAGCTTCTTCTTGTACACCTCCTTGCTGTTTCTTATCTTGACTTTTAGTTGCTTTTGTGTACTCCTCAATAATTCCATGTCACTCTCCCTGAAGGTTGTTTTTTTCTGGTTTAGCAGTTCCTTCAGGTCAGTGGTGATCCAGGGTTTGTTACTGGGGAAACATCTCACTGTTCTGGTGGGGATGGTGTTTACACAGAAGTTTAGTCAGTCACACACTCAGTCATGGCATTGATGTCCTCTCCATGTGGCTGGCACAGTGCATCCCAGTCTGTAGCCTCAAAACAACACTGCAGGGCTTTTTCAGCTTCCATTGACCATTTTCTCACTGTTCTCTTTATTGCAGGTTGTCTTTGAACAAGGGGTTTATAATTTGAGCAGAGAAACACAAGATTGTGATCTGATTTGCCAAGAGGGGGTCTTGCTTTAGCGATGTATGAATCCTTGACATTTGCATAAAACAAGTCCAGTGTTTTGTTTTCTCTGGTAGGGCAGCTGACAAACTGTTAGAATGTCGGAAGTGTAGCAGAGAGAGAGGCATGATTAAAATCCCCAGATATTGCAACAAACGCACTATGGTGTTGTGTCTGTAGCTTAGCAACCTCTGAGCTAATGGCATCACATGCAGTCTCAGCAACAGCATTGGGTGGAATGTAAACGGTTGATAAAATAACACTAGTGAACTTTCTTGACGTATAATATGGACGACAACTTACTGCTAACAGTTCAATATATGGACTGAAGAGATGACACTTCACAGTAACATGTCCAGGATTACACCTTCTGTCGTTCACAAGCACTGCCAACCCACCTCCTTCCTTTTGCCACTCCTCTTTAAATCTCTATCTGCTTGTATGGTCAGAAAGCCTGGCTGGGACATGGCTGCAGGATTATATCCCCAACTCCAGTGTTTCCCTGAAATGCATAACACTGCATTTCCCATACTCTGGATGGGTCCTTGTTAGGGCTTGAAGTTCATCCAACTTGCTTCCCAGCAATCTCACATTGCCCATCATGATCAATGGAAGAGATGGTTTGAACTTCATTCTTCTCTCTTTCTCTCTCTTCTTTGTTCTTGCTCTGCATCCACGATGCCTCCTTTTCAACTCATTTGGGATTTGGGGCTGTAGTTGAGATATTATTTGAGCTTTGGAGATGTTAATCAGCTTTTCCTGGTTGTAAAAAACAACCTTGTTGTTATGGTTACACATCATAACATATGTCCAAAAGCAAAGATATTTCTGTAAAAATCCTTCCAGCTGTACAGCATTCGACACCAGAGGAAATAATCATCCAAAAAAAAAAGCAATTTATATACAGAAAAAAGAGGAATTAAAGTTTTCAAAAGTAATATCTCAGAATGAAAGTAACAGGGGGCATCACGGTGGCGAAACTGGTAGAGCTGCTGCCTGTCAGCGAGCAGGTCCCCGGTTCAAATCCCAGTCCGGGGGCCTTTCTGCGTGGAGTTTGCATGTTCTCTCCATGCATGTGTGGGTGTTCTCTGGGTACTCCATTTTCCTCCCACAGACCAAAAACATGCATGTTAGGCTGATTGGTGACTCTAAATTGTTCCTAGATATGAGCGAGAGAGTGAATGGTTGTTTGTCTCATTTGTCTCTGTGGCCCTGTGATGGACTTGCGACCTCTCCAGGGTGTACCCCACCCTCGCACAGTGATTGCTGGACATGGGCATCGGCGACCCCCGTGACCTAAATTGGAAGAAGCGGGTAAAAGATAATGGATGGATGGATGGATGAAAGTAACAGAGCTACTCCAACATGCAACCACCTTGAGCGACGCAATTCTAGAACACATACAGCACTATACAACACACACACATTCATACAGCACTATACTACATCTCTACAAGGAATAATCAGTGCTTCATCACATTCATACACCGATTGGACACACATCAGAGGCAATGAGGGGTTCAGTGTCTTATCCAGTGACACTTCAACATGTGACTGCTGCTGGAATCATACCACCAACTCTCTCATTGGAGGACGACTGTTCTAATTCTAACACCTCAGCTGCTCCCTCCTGCAGGGGCTTCCACAGCATACTGTATGAATTTGCACAAAAGATTTTGCAAATTGTTTTACGACCCATTTCTCTTCTGATGCAACTTGAACTCAAACCTGCAGCCTCGGGATTATGAGGCTGTGTTACTGACCACTGACCACTGTTGCCAGAAAGTTGTTCAAAGTATCAAATCACAACATTCAAAAACGGCTTTAGTTGAGTTTGCTCACCTGTATTACACTAAGTAGGGCTGGTTTGTACCCGGGCTGCCAGTTTTGACAAACAGACTGAGGGGGAGATTAGAGATACTTTAGCAGGACAGGCAGTTTCTGAATAGAGAGAAATAAATGGGGAAATTTAGAGGGTTTGAAAAAGAAATGAAACCAAACAATGAAGAGCCAGTGGGAGAACAAGTGAAAGAAAGGGGGGCTGTAGAGGGAGGGAGAAGTAAGGCAACAGAGAGAAGGCCAAATGTGTCTGGGAAAGTTTGTGCTGAGATGCATTGTGGGAGAGCAGACAGTGTGTCTGGGGGGTCTGAGGTGTGGATTTTTGCCAGCGATTGGTGGAGGGCTGCCGCAGTTGTGCGTGAGCAGAATATCAGATGAAGGGAGAGAAGAAAAGATGGAAAGGGTAGCGACACTGAATTTTGGAAGTGGTGATATGTCTGAAGACATTGAAAAGAAAGCACACCTGCGACAAAACAAAGCAAGATGCTGCAAACTTCAATCCACATGGACATTTCATGTAATACTATTTACATGGTTTAAAACACAAGTTAGTTGGAAACTACAGTTTAAAACTAAAAATTTAAATACATTACATTTTAGGATTAATTTTTATATCAAGCTGATGATTGTTTTATCTCATTTAAAGCAAAGATAGCCTGCAAAGAGTAGTCTGCCTCTATAAAGTTAACCCTGGTTCATCAGGTGAACCTGTCAGAACTTGCAATTCATCAGCTGTGAAACAAAACTATGCAACTGTCATTTCTGCAAGAAGAAATAATCTGAAGGGATTGCAAGAAGCGCAGCAAACACACCTCATGAACCCAGACTCAAGCTCAGTGCCTGACAGTCAAATTTCCTTCCATAAAGAATACTGAGCATCTACTTAGAGTTGAAGTCATGCGTAGTTCTTTTCCGAGAGGAAATTTTTTGCAAGTTGTCTGTGTGGTCATGGTTGCACTGATGTCAGGAAGTGAAGGTCACTGAAGAACATACTAAAGATCATAAAGAATGTCCTAAAAGACAAACATAGATCCTTCAATATATTCCCTCCAAAAAGATAAAGCATTCCAGGCAGGTTGTACTTTGTATTTTTTACTTTTCTGTTGGTCCTTGGTTTTAGGTTACTTAAATTTCCAAATGAAATGAATGAGAAAATAAAACTTTTGCACTGTACAAAGGTGTGTATCCTATTGACCAGGAGCTCTATTTAAACACATGTTGACTTGTTACTTCATAGTTTTATCCAGGCTATACAGGGTAAACGGACTGTACTTATAGAGTGCCTTTCTATCTTATCAAGACACTCAAAGCTCTTTACAACACAACCTGTGCCCTCATTTGCCTCCACACACAGTCATACAGCATTCTACATCTATACAAAGAATAATCAGTGATTTATCACATTCATACATCAATGGGACACATATCGGAGGCAATGAGTGGTTCAGTGTCTTGCCCAGATACACTTCGGTATGTGACTCCTGATGGAATCAAACCCCCAACTCTTGCATTGGAAGACAACTGCTCTAACCACTCATCCGCAGCTGCCCCAGGGGTGGGGGCAACATTTTATTGTTTATTGGGCATTTACAGCAACTCCTTACCTAAAACAACATACCAGCATGAAAAAATACACAAGTTCCATCCAGTCATCCATCCATCCATCCATCCATACATACATCCATACATCCATCCATCCATCCATTATCTTTACCTGCTTCTTCCTTTTTGGGTCGAGGGGGTCACTGGTGCCCATATCCAGCTGTCACTGTGTGAGAGGGGAGGGACACACTGGACAGGTCTCCAGTCCATCACAGGTAGGGTTGGGCATCGTTTGAATTTGAATGATTCTGGTTCCTATCGATTCCGATTCTTTTTAGAGGCAGAGTTTAAAAAAAAATCACGTTATAAATGAGCTAGCTAGCCACAGTTCTTTCTGGATGAAATAATTTGAACTTCTATTTGATCCAAAAAAAAGTTCAATCTGGTCCTCTGGAGATTCAAAAAAAAAAAAAAAAGCAAAAAATTGTAGAAACGTTTTGTCTCTCATCCGAAAGACTTCCTCTGTCTGAGGTGTTGTATAGGCCCTTTTCATATGACGTCAGACAACTTCCTTTTTGACTCGATGCTGTGGATCAGTACTTCCGGGTCTATTCTCCCTCGGGAAACCTGTCTGGAAACTTAATGGAATTTTATTCCTTCAACCTTTATTTACAGAGGTTATATTACAAGATATAGCACAAGGTAAGGTTAATAAAAACAGTATTTTTGGGTTTGTTAGCTGTGGTAACGTTATCCATCATTGCAGCAACTTTAGCCACAGTAGCTAAAATATACAACACGGGCTGTCAGTGCTCTAACGTTTAAAGGTTTACTAGCTATATTAACGTTAATAAAAACAGTATTTATGTGTTAGTTAGCTGTGGTAACGTTATCCATCATTATCAATTTACCATTCTGTAACTGTGTAAGGAGACAGCCTCCAATTGTAAAGTAAGCTAGCAGCTAACAGGTAGCTAAACTCTACACTGCTGCTGTCTGTCAGTGCTGTAACATTAAAATGTTTAACTTTATCTATTAATGTAAAATCTCTGACATCTTCCAACACTGTTGTTTAGAATAGCATTTTAAATATTGGATTAAAAACCATATGTCAAACCATTTCCATGTTCTGATGATTAATAATTTCTCTTTTTGCTTTCTTCTTTCTTCTCAATTTTCCCGTGGACAAAGAAAAACGTTCCCGTTGGGTGAGAGTGATCAGGAGAGATGAAGGGCCAACTTTTAAAGTCCTTCGTGGGAGCACCCATGCAGTCTGCACTTTGCCCCAGAAGATCTAAATTCATCAGCCAGTGGAAGAACCCGGATCAGACAAGGAGCGGTGCCATCTAGATTTCACTGGAATGATTGGGGTAAATGGAGGGAGGACAGTGCTGAACATTTTTAAAAATAAACAAAAACGTGTCATGACCATGAAGTGTCTGATTTCCCTCCTCTAGGGAGACGCTCACAAGCTCGTGAGTCAGTTTACCTGTGAGCAAGAAGTGTCTCGTGCTGCTGGACAGGATGACTCCAGGAGGTGCCTGACCCCAGGAACTGTACAGAGGAGGCATCGCCTGCAGGTGCAGTGGTAAAAGATCACGGCTCTGCCTGACATCCTTCTCTGGGTTAGTATTGCAGAAAATGATTGTAGAAAAATATATGGCAGTGAATAACACTGTAACCATCTCGTGGTTGTGTTCAGAACATTTTGGACTTGCTAATAGTTGAGAGACTGTCAGTAAATACATGAAATGATTTGAATGAGGAGGAGCAGCTTTATACTTTATGGAAAATATTGCATATTTTGTGTTTTCCCCTTTGAAAAAAATTACATATCTTCACCTCAGAACAATAACGAGTAAGTAATAGGAGAAATGTTGTAATACAAAAGATATTTGATAAATGAGCAGGAAATTAATGGGTGGATAAGTGATGTCTATTAATGTTTATATTTTCTTTTCTCTTAGGTCAACTGGATGATGCCGCACGGAGAATTCAAGAGTTGCAGAGACAAGTTTTGTCCCTAGAAATGGAAATCCAGCAGCTGACAATTAAGAAGTGCCCTCCTGTGTGTGTGTATGTGTGTGTATAGATAGATAGATAGATAGATAGATAGATAGATAG
>NC_056503.1:3989491-3990966 GCF_014905685.2 Nematolebias whitei
ATAGATAGATAGATAGATAGATAGATAGATAGATAGATAGATAGATACACACACAGGAGTTTCTTTACCAACATTGCTCCATGTACAGTGTTCAATAAAATTATTAAATTAATTTTTGCAAGAAGCTGCCACAAACCTTGTTTAATTGTTTCACAACAGAAGTTTTAATTTGAGCATGTCCTCCATGTACTATATTACCAGATGTGTAAAATATACAATCAGATACAATTTAAATGTAAAAGATGTACATATGCAGATTACTGAAGACAAGCTATTTAAAAAAAGTTCTGACAGAATTCTTCACATCAATTCATTAATTAATAGATTTTTTTAAAAAGATAAATATACAGAGAGATTTCCAACACAGCTGCTTGCAGTAATGAATGTTCATCCAAGAAGTGTGACTTGAAGGAGCAGGGAGGCTCTACACTGGTCTGTCTCCTTTTACATCAAGAGGCTCCTGATCATTTGACATTAGGCAGCAGCAGATGATCCACAGCTGATCGACTGGTACTCCTTCACCCTTCGCATGGTCCTCTCTGCTAAAATCCTCAGACGAGTCTGGGTCTTCAGGGTCTTCAGGGTGTCCTCTTTGCTGAGTTGCTGCTGCTGAGAAAGTGTAGGAGTTCTGGTTCTTGTGTTGTGCCACTCACTCTCTCCCACAGTTTGCTGCAGGCAGCAATCAGCTGATTAGCTGCACCTGTTCCCTGTCTGGAGGACTGCTCTGCCAGACTACTTAAGCTGCTGCCAGACTCTCCTCCAGTGCTGGGACATTACCTTGGAACGGTAATGGTATGGTAATGTTCAGCCTTGTTGTCTTCAGACATTTTCTCCTACAACAAGCTTGAATGCTTTATGTTTCCAGTGACTTCCACGTCCTGCTTCAAACCAACCTTCCAAGGCCTCAACTACCAGTCACCAACCTCCAGCCTGCTCTTGCTCTCTCTGCTCCCACAACAAACTCCTCAACAAGAAGGAACTCACCTTCTCATCCTGTGGCTGACTCTTCAGGAACCAGGACCTCACAGTGTGCTCCTCCAAGGATCCTGTTACAAGAAACAACCAGTAAGCTTATTCCAGTCTGCTTAAATATCACCTCATCAACGAGAGGACGGTCTGACTCACCTGGTCTCCCTTTTCCTTTGCAGCCCAGCTCCCCTTTTCCTGAGAAAATAAACACAGATTATTTTTGATAAACGCTGTGCCTGTTTTCCTTTTTCGGTTCTGCCATCTGGAGTCAGATATGGATAAAACCTTAACAGAATGTCCCAGCCTACTAGACCCTCAAGGCAGAGCTGAGGAGGAACGGTCACAGCGGTCCCTTAAGGACCAAAGTAAACGGGTTGATAATCATGAAGCCACTTTTCAAAAACTGCTCCCTCAACAAGATATTTTGCAGACTAACCTTCAACTGCTCGGAGGAATGGTTCACTCTATTCAACAGGAGTTAAAGGACTGGGTCTCCCCTCTAAAGA
>NC_056503.1:3991066-3995120 GCF_014905685.2 Nematolebias whitei
GAATGAAAAATGAATGGAAGTCAATGCAAAGGCCCCACAAAGATAGCTAAACAAACCTGTGTGTGTGTGTGTGTGTATGTGTGTGTGTGTGTGTTGGGAGGACAAGCAGTCAACGAGTTGTACCTGGACTCTACTGTCCCTCTTGTGTTTGAGCAGGGAGGAGTATGAAGGAGGGATGGGGAGAAGAAGAGAAAGAAAGGGGAGAGGTTCAGGGGTGACAGGAGGAACAGCTTCTTGGCTGCGTTTTCCCTTCGCTCATTCTCCACATTCCCTTTTCTCTTTTCTGTTTCGCCTCATTCAGCTTAGCGAGGGAGGGAGTCGGCGGGACAAGGAGAGTTTTAGAGTTCATTTCTCAAACGAGGAAAAAAAGACAGTTTTTTTGTACTTTTTAAAGGCTGGGGTCTTGGCTCTGGTACAAACAGATGTTGCTTGTCATTTGCTCGCAGTGCAGCGAAGCAGCTTGTAGAAGTAACGTGATGAAAGACTACTGCACTCCTTGTTTTTTATTTTTAATTTATTTATTGGCGAGCAGTCTATTTGTTAAAAAGTGTTTGCTCTTGTTGTTTTTCCTCGTTGCCGTTTTGTCAGTCTAGTTCTTTCTTCTCCATCTCTCTTTGTGTTTTTTATATTTTATTTTATTTAGTTTTTTCTTTGACGGGCAGCGTGGACGTGACGGCCTCTGCACCAGCAAAGGCCTCACGTGGCAGAGCAACTAAACATTTGGAAACTTCGTAAAGACAAGTCGGTGAGTCAACACGTTGTTCACATCTTTGCTTTGTGGCTACTTCTGATCCTGAACGTTCTCATCAGATGCGCTGCACGGGGCTTCTTTCTGTCATCTGAACTCTGGAGTAGCTTCGCCACAAGGGGCCTGACGTGAACGCTACCTGTTGGCTAACTGTTTGTACTGTGAGATACAAGAAAGTGGTAAAGACGCTCCTCTTCCTCACCTTTCTATTCTTCATGTCCACTGGCCCCCTCTTCCTCCTGTCACATGTGTACTCTGGGTCTGTTGCTGGGTAGATTGTGCATGTGGCGCTGCTGGGCTTGGCTGGCGATGCTGCTCAGTGCTGAGCAATGCAGGCGGTGGCTTTTAGCTGCTCTGAGTTCTGTCCGTCCTCGGTCACACACGTGTTGTGGCAGCGGTGGCGGTGTGGGCTGGCATGGTGCTGCAGACCCCGTTCACCTCTCTGCTATAGACCATTCCCGAGGTGTCTTTCAGTCGCCTGACAGAGACCCATCGACATACTTTAGGCAACTTGGCAACGACTTGAAAGTCTCAGTTAAATTCAGGCAGATGGAAGAGGAGAAATAAACCTGAAGTTTGAGTCTAAAAGTTGAAACTGGACTTCTTGCTCTTTGTTTGCATTTGAGTTTCCAAGTTTTATACTTTGTGTCTGCAAAGAAACAGCTTTACGGATAACTAGAAAAGTTGCAAATGATGCACTGTGAAAATACAGTGCTTATTGCTGAAGGTCTTGCTGAAAAACAGCTGAAATTGGAAAAAAAAAAAAAAAAACATACTGAAATGTAGCTGAAAAGGAAGAAGCCTAAATTAGCAGAAGCTTGCAGAAAGAACACATATTTGCTGAATTTGGTTTAAATTAGCAGAAATGAGCACAAAAATTAGGAAATTATCTAAAAAAAAAGGCTGAAATTAGCAAAAATAGCCAAAAAGTAGCTGAAAAGGCAAAAAGAAACTTAAACTACCAGAAGGAAGTGGAAAGAGCTGAAATGAGGGCAAACATAAGGAATTACCTGAAAAAACTAAAATTAGCATAAAACAGCTAAATAGTAAATGCAATAACTGAAACTGGCATTAAAAAGGCTAAAAGGAGCATAACAAGCTGAAATTAGCATTAAGTGTTAATTTGGCTGAAAGAAGCGGAAATTACCATGAAAAACTTGAATTCATCTGAAAACTGCTGAAATTATCTACCCCCCCCCCACACACACACACACACACACACACAGAAAGTAGCTGAAGAGGTAGGACAAGCTTGAATTAGCAAAAGCAAGCAGAAAGAACATGTTGCCCAATTCGGCTGAAAGAAGCAGAAATGAGCACAGAAGACTGGAAATGATCTAAAAAAACTAAAATTCGCAAAAATAAAACCCAGCTGAAATTTAGCTAAAAAAGCTAAATGAAGCCTAAATTACCAGAAGAAAGTGGAGACGGTGCATTTTTGCCTGATTAGGCTGAAAGAAGCAGAAATGATTGGAAGAAAACTGGGAATTAGTCAAAAAGCTAAAATTAGTATAAAAACAACTAAATAGTAGCTGAAATAGCAGAAAAAGTTGAAACTTGCAGAAATAAACTGAAAGGAGCATAACAAGCTGAAATTAGCTAAAAGAAGCTAGAAGAGCAAAAATGCTGTAGTTAGCAGAAAGGGGCTGAAAGGAGCACAAAACAGCTGAAATTAGCTGAAAGTAGTTTAAGAAAGTTTAAATTTGCAGCAGGAAGCTGAAATAAGCTGAAACAGAACAAAATGTGAAAGGAGCAGTAAAAGGTTGTAAACATCTAAAGATTTGAAGGAGGTAAATTAAATTCATTTTCTATGAGAAAAAAATTGTCAGAAAAGGCTAAATATTTCAAAAAGCTAAAGTTGCACCAACAGCTGACATCACAGCAGGATTGTTCTGAAAGAACTGAACGTTTTGATTTATGATTTGTTGAAATAGAGCAAAAACTGTGGAACAAGAACGATGCTGAAAAACTTACGGAAGAAAAATGGGTCACAACAGTGAGAATGAAATATAATGAGAAGGTGAGAATGCTTCATGATCACACAATAATCAGAAATGAGTTGAAGGCAATGCAAATGTTTTTAAAATGTGATTAGAAATAAAAAAATAATAAACTGCAGATATGAGGATTCTCATTCAGCCAGCTGTTGTTGCATCCCTTTTTTCATTATTGTTCTCTGTAGCCTTTTGTAGTTTTCATTAAAAAGGAAAAATATTTTTCTTTGAAAAATAAAAATGATCAATTTCAGGATGTATGTCCATTTATTCCCATAAACATAATTTCATTCAATTTTTTTGTAATTTTTACTGATGAAATAATCATTTGAGTTATTAAAACATTCCACAGGTTTGTTTTCATTTGTTCTCCACTGTTTGTTTATTACAACTCTGTAGTTTCAGAAAGTCTTGAAAATATTCACAAGATTTGATGCATCATCTGTCAACATTTTTCCTTCAGTCTTTTAAACGATATCTATTTACCTGTGAGCGATGTGAGTTTTCCACCTGTCACCATCACTCGCTGTGTGATGAGCACAAAGCAGGCGGCGCTCACACTGGACCGGTGCGTGTCTCTCTTCTCATCGTTTAATAAAAATATCTTATGAAAGTGCAGGAAACCTGAGAGGGCCCGGTTTATTTATTCAGAGATATTTTCCTTTTTCAGTTCTGTTCTTTAAAATAGATCTTAGTTTCTGCAAATTAAACAGAGGTGACAAATCAAATGAAATTTACTTTTAATGGAGAATGAGTTTTATTCTGAAATTAACTACAGTATGAACATGTTTAATGGACGAGCCCAATAATTCTTGCCAAAGACGAAGTTGTAAACTCCCAATCTTTAAGCAAAAAGCTGTTTGTTTGTCAAAGTTTACTTTTTACACAAACTTGCAGGAAGATGTTGCTTCAGTCTCATCACAAATTTGGATTTGTAAGGTCATCCACTCGCAGCCCCGAACCCGTAGATCCAAACTTGTGTACACAGACATCACAAGCTTGTAGCTACAGGTCTGAGTCTGTGCAGCTCCAACAGCTTCGAGCAGAACCAGCCGAACGCAGCCACCACACTCCTCCTTAACCATTTATTTGTCATTAATCCTGGAAGTGATGGATAAAGTGTCTTCTGAGGAAGTCATGTGATGTGAGGAGGATAGTTCCAAATTAAAATTAAAAAGCTTTCAGCTAATGATTTGTTGCAAAAATAACTGGAAATGAAATGATTAAAAGGAGGTCAGCAACGAGCGAGTTCATATTATGCTCATATGAGCTCATTTCTTTTTTTATTTTAGGTGTTCTGAGTGTTTAAAAG
>NC_056503.1:3995220-3996847 GCF_014905685.2 Nematolebias whitei
GGCCTTTGCATTGACTTCCATTCATTTTTCATTCATTTCTATAGCCTAACCATGACCTTTATCCATAACCTAACCATTACCAGTACATACCTAACCCTAAACCTAACACATCCTCAATTCACACCTTAGTCCTAAACCTAGCCCCTAACCCACCAACGGGACTTCTTCTTATGGGGCCCGGGCTTTGGGCCCCATAAGGAGCAGTTGGGCCCCACAATGTAGTATAAGTTGGAAAAATGGGCCTCACAAAGTAGCATAAACAAGGACACACACACACACACACACACACACACTTCTTGGAAAGCTTTCCTGCACCAAAAATAAATAAATCAATAAGAATCTTTAGTCAGCCTCAGCTGCGAACAGAAGAGCAGGAGTCATTTCAGGACTTGGCTGTGGATTACCATGACAGGCCGTTCCTCCATGCGGCTGCCTCTCAGCTCCAGAGCCGACGGATCATGATACAGCAGCGTACTTCCTCCACCACTCGTGTGTTTTCTTAACACTTGGCTCCTGTGGTACAACCTCAAAAGCATCCAGCGTTCGGCTAAACATAAATTAATGTTTCTTCTGTTTTCAATCTCAGCGTTCACAGGTCAGCTGGTGCACGTAGAGGGTGCCAACTGAATCACTGCAAAGATGGCCCCATCTAAAAGTGACCCGCTGCACCAAGGGCCAGTGAGTTTACTCAAATTACAGTAAATTCAAGCACACGGATCGGATCCTCTTCACAATCTAAATGTAATTAGAATACTGTAGCAGGGCGTGGATGAAAAGATTCAATTATTTTAGAATCAATTTAAAAACTAAAATGTTTTGTTCTTCGTCATTTCTTTGCAAAACTTTAAGGACTGATTTATTAAGCTGACCTCATATTCAAGGAATTTTTATATTTATGTGTAAGAAGATCACACCACAACAAAAGTATCACATTGAGTAAATGGTGTGTGCAGTTATATACTGACACACACACTGTTCTTTAACTGTCATGTCTCTGTTGTGTGTTATCACAGCTACGGTGGAGGCCGTGAACGTGCCCTCGTCTGTGGGCTCATTTAAACTTGTGCAGTGTGCACCTTAAATTTAGACCTCCAAAGCCTTTGTTGGAGTTTGACTTACCAACGCAGCTTGAAACTCGGAAGGGGGGGGGTGGCTTTAGTTCTTTATTTGTTTCAGAGTAAATAAAGACTAGACCTAAACTTAACTAGAATGGTTTTTCATTTTGGGAAGGAGGAAAAAAGACTTGCAAGTCCTGTTTGTAACATTTCTCCAGTATACATGTTTAATCTGTTCTTTTAAAAATGAGTAAGCGTAGGTTCTAAAAGATGTTTCCTTGTTTCTTTATTTAAACTTTTTTAAATAAATCATAATAATAAGATCTAGATTTCATTTGAAAGAAGGACCTAGGCAAAAGTCAACAGAACACATCATAAAAGGGTTACATAAGTCACATACATGAAAAATGCAAAACATTTGAACAGTTTAAATAATCATAAAAGGCAAAACTAATAAAAAAAATATAACATAATTCAAGGACCCTCATTTTCATTCGCACCTCATGTGGTACATGTGATGGAACAAAATTGTGTACACAGGGTCCCAATTACATCTAACAATAAAATCTAAA
>NC_056503.1:3996947-4000070 GCF_014905685.2 Nematolebias whitei
TTGATGCTGGAGCACAGGATGCTCTCCACTGCACACCTGTAGAAGGAGGTGAGGACTGAGCTTCCAGACCAGCTCGTCTCAGCCGTTTGAGGAAGTAGAGTCTCTGATGTAGAGGGAAGAATTAATAATGATAAAAAATTCGTTATGGATTTTATTTTGAAGGGGCACCACTCAGCTCAGAGAAACTCTGAAGGTCTGAAAATCAATTCAGATGTTATAGTTCAATTACCCTTTTTACACTGCAAGTTCTTTTATATGAAGGATTCAGATGTCTTAAGTAAAACACACGCTTTAGTACAATTTTGTGATGTTTATTTGAATATATATATGATAACACAACTGTTGAAAATTATTGCTGACATTTAAATGAAGGCTTTGTTCACAACCGGAGTTTTATGGAAATTAACATGACCATAAAAATTGCTTGTTAGCAGGAATTAACAGATAAATGAAATTATGTGCTTAACCAAACCAAAACAAGATGCAATGTAGAACAATTTGAATTTCAGCAGGGCAGATTAATCATGCAAACTTAACTAAAAGAAATAAGTTTTCTCGTTCAATAGTTAAAATTTGGTCTGAGATTTAAGAAAAAATAATTATTGAACTGAGTTAGTACTAATTTGGTTAAAATCTAAATTCTTGGACACCAGAGTCAACCTTCAGAGTATAGATCAGTTGTTCCTACCAGGAGTCGTCTTTGAACAGCCGCCTGAAGATACCAGATGTTGGACTCTTTCTGCTCAGATGATCTTTCATGTAAAGGTAGAAATTCCGTCGACTAAGGCCTGGACAGAATAATAAAAATTATCAGTACATAAAATCACAGGTAGGCACAGATTTAATTTGGAGGAGGAAGAATAATTACCCACCAGAATCCTCCATTCTACTGGTGGGCTCTTTTAAACATAGCCAACAGGAAGGAAGGCCATGTCCTTTCTTACCACAATAAAGGCATTCATGGTTGAATATTCGGCGTTGACATTCCTCCGGAGACAGGCGAGTTCTACCGATCTGCATGGGCTCTGGATCGGCTGAACCAACAGGGGGCGAGAGAGAGTTAACCTTGGAGACAGAGTACTCACGGGAAAAGTAGTCCTCCATAATCTGCTCCCGGAAACGGTTGTCGATTTTTGTGGCCAAAGTGATGAGTTGATTTAGATCGGGAGGGATCTCACAGGTGGCGAGCTGGTCCTTGATGTGTTTATTGAGAGCGTGAATGAACGCTCCTTTGAGAGCCGTCTCACCCCAATCAGACTCCTCCGCCAGAATGCGGAACTCCGCTACAGACAGATTGCTTTGTTTAATTGAAAACATCTTCTGGGATGCTTCCTCCTGCAGTAAAGTTAAGTCAAACATCATGCGGAAATCATTGAGAAAAGTGGATAGGGTTAAAGAGTCGATGGTGCGCCGGCGTAGATATGAGCAGGCCCAACGGAGAGCGTTACCTTTCAAGGCAGAAATGATCAAGGAGATACGGGAGGCGTCTGAGGAGTAAGTAACTGGAGCCCTGTTGAATGCCAGTTCACAATGGAGCAAAAAACCAGCACATTTTGAAGCGTTAACTTCAAAACATTCTCAAGGACGGATGTCGGGCTCCCGGGGGGAATGAGTTGAGACTGGACTAGCAAAAACAGGTGGGCCCGGCATCTGGGTCATCTTTAGAGGGGAGACCCAGTCCTTTAACTCCTGTTGAATAGAGTGAACCATTCCTCCGAGCAGTTGAAGGTTAGTCTGCAAAGTATCTTGTTGAGGGAGCAGTTTTTGAAAAGTGGCTTCATGATTATCAACCCGTTTACTTTGGTCCTTAAGGGACCGCTGTGACCGTTCCTCCTCAGCTCTGCCTTGAGGGTCTAGTAGGCTGGGACATTCTGTTATGGTTTTATCCATATCTGACTCCAGATGGCAGAACCGAAAAAGGAAAACAGGCACAGCGTTTATCAAAAATAATCTGTGTTTATTTTCTCAGGAAAAGGGGAGCTGGGCTGCAAAGGAAAAGGGTGACCAGGTGAGTCAGACCGTCCTCTCGTTGATGAGGTGATATTTAAGCAGACTGGAATAAGCTTACTGGTTGTTTCTTGTAACAGGATCCTTGGAGGAGCACACTGTGAGGTCCTGGTTCCTGAAGAGTCAGCCACAGGATGAGAAGGTGAGTTCCTTCTTGTTGAGGAGTTTGTTGTGGGAGCAGAGAGAGCAAGAGCAGGCTGGAGGTTGGTGACTGGTAGTTGAGGCCTTGGAAGGTTGGTTTGAAGCAGGACGTGGAAGTCACTGGAAACATAAAGCATTCAAGCTTGTTGTAGGAGAAAATGTCTGAAGACAACAAGGCTGAACATTACCATACCATTACCGTTCCAAGGTAATGTCCCAGCACTGGAGGAGAGTCTGGCAGCAGCTTAAGTAGTCTGGCAGAGCAGTCCTCCAGACAGGGAACAGGTGCAGCTAATCAGCTGATTGCTGCCTGCAGCAAACTGTGGGAGAGAGTGAGTGGCACAACACAAGAACCAGAACTCCTACACTTTCTCAGCAGAGCAACTCAGCAAAGAGGACACCCTGAAGACCCTGAAGACCCAGACTCGTCTGAGGATTTTAGCAGAGAGGACCATGCGAAGGGTGAAGGAGTACCAGTCAATCAGCTGTGGTTCATCTGCTGCTGCCTAATGTCAAATGATCAGGAGCCTCTTGATGTAAAAGGAGACAAACCAGTGTAGAGCCTCCCTGCTCCTTCAAGTCACACTTCATGGATGAACATTCATTACTGCAAGCAGCTGTGTTGGAAATCTCTCCGTGTATTTATCTTTTTTTTTAATCTACTAATGAATGAATTGATGTGAAGAATTCTGTCAGAACTTTTTTTAAATAGCTTGTCTTCAGTAATCTGCATATGTACATCTTTTACATTTAAATTGTATCTGATTGTATATTTTACACATCTGGTAATATAGTACATGGAGGACATGCTCAAATTAAAACTTCTGTTGTGAAACAATTAAACAAGGTTTGTGGCAGCTTCTTGCAAAAATTAATTTAATAATTTTATTGAACACTGTACATGGAGCAATGTTGGTAAAGAAACTCCTGTGTGTGTATCTATCTATCTATCTATCTATCTATCTATCTATCTAT
>NC_056503.1:4000170-4002834 GCF_014905685.2 Nematolebias whitei
AGGGCCAAAGATGGCCCTTAACATCTTATCTGACCCCCAACATGATACTTTAAAATCAAAATATTTTATTGCTTCTCATTTTACTTGAAAATATGTGCATACTTTATTTAGTGTAGACTTTTGTGACAGTCAGCCAACGTTGAAGCCAAAATGTTTTTTTCTTTTTCTGGAATCTGTTTTTGATGTGGTAAAAGTGACAGAGAACATCAAATGAGGAAGATGAAACTCTTGTTAAGGAACCTTCAACCAAGAGAAGATGTCCCGTATTGGACGAGAGTTAGTGAGCCTTGGTTTGAAATGTTTTTAACTCTCACCCCCTTGAGTTTGACACCTCTGAATGTTTAAGGATGCAGGACTTTTCTTGCTGATTCCAAACTCTAGAGGGAAATCCAAACCTTTTGTGTGAGTGAAGTCCTACTGAAAACATGCTTGAATGCTTTTTCACATCACTTCAATCCACATTTGTACTCATTCTGGTTGACACAAACACTATTAGAATGTTTCTTTTCCAGTTTTTTCTTCTTCCTTCATAAAGTTTTCAGATGGTAAAGCTCCATGTCCATTGGTGGAACGTGCACACTGACCCTCATGCTGCATGCTGACCATGCACTGAAGCCTTGCAGTCTTCTGCTACAGTTCTGCTGAGTGGAGGGACAAAAGACTGCCCCCTGTTGGTTCCCTCTGTGAAGTGTCCTGCTGAGATGTGAGGAGTTGGGAACAACTGATTTAGTAAATGTTAGATGATGCATGTGGGGCTTTGTGTGGCTGCACATGCAGAATAATGCTTTCAATCTTAAAGTGAGCTTTGTTATTTTGGTCTTTTCTAGTTTCTGGACAAGTAACTCTTGTTTTTTTTGTTTCTTCTTCTTCCTTTCACACATTTAAATGTGTGCAACAACAGAAACTGAACTTTTCTTAGACATAGTTCCTTAACTCTTGAATAAAAAGCACAGTCTCTATTCAGAAACATGAAAATATACAAATCGTGATAAAAACAATATTAGCCTTGCATTTCTCGGCTGAATGCATCATGCCCTCCGCTTGTCGTGACAGTCTATTATGTTGAGAAATGAGTTGTAGTCACTGCTCCATCCTTCACAAATAACATGATGTTGAATCTTATGCGATGTTAGAAGCTCTTTGTGTTGATTATGGAAATCTATGTCAGCTTTTATCACACCAAATTTTAGTTAAAATCTGTAAAATTCATAGAGGTGTATCTACTTTTTTGAAGGCTGAGGTTGATTAGCTATGGTGGCCATCTTGAATTTGGTTGACTCAAAAAGTACAGACACGCGCAGTTGGTTCCAACAGGTAATGCTAATGCTAATATGTGAACATGTTGCTCAATGTGCTATGCTCAAAGTACCTGGTGGGGAGGATGCTCAGCTACAGAGTTATATCAATTTTTATGTCTTCTGAAGTCAGTTGGGTGTGGTAGCCATCTTTAAATGTGCTGACTCAAGAAAGCAATCACACGTCCATCCGTTCATTAGTTTCTGAGAGTTTCATAAAAGTTCAGCTGGTGGTACATGCCATGTTTGTTAGGAGACAGAGACTGGACTCCAACAGTCAAAGGCAAAGTGTTAAAAACAGACCTTTCTCAACCGGTAGGTGCTCAGAGCGTGTCTTGGGAATCAGTGTCAGCCACAGCCACCCCACATTTGGACTCAGTATCTGTAAAATGTACTCAGTTGTAGCCATTCTTATGTTTGCTAAGGTTGCAGTGCTCTGGGAGTCATCTTAATTTGGATTGACTCTTAAAGAGAATTAATTGTACCTGTAGCTCTTTATCCAATGATAACTTTTTGAGGCTTTCATTGAAATCTGTCTGCTGGTTCATCAAAGGTGAACCCTCAACAAGGATACAGTTGTTTTTATAAATTGTCACTTGATATAAAAGGCTTAAAAAATAATTGCACTGTATATTAATGACTCCTAGCTACTTACACACAAAATGTGGCTGATAAAAAAAAAAAAAAAAACTGAACGAGTAGGAGCCATTTTTGTGTTGGCTGGCGGCTTCGGCTAACGTTGAATAGTTTTGGTGGCTATCTTAAGATGGATTGACTCCAAAAAATACTCAGTTGTAGATTTACACCCAGTAACAACATTTGAGAGTTTCATCCAAATATGTCCAGTGCTTCATTAAATATTTTGATGTATTATTTTGAAATATTTTGACAATATAACATCAAGACAAAAGTACAATGAACACACACACAGACGTAGGGTGACAATAAAAGAGCCGTTGTGGTGCGTGGACCACTGCTTGACAGATCTGGCTCTATCTTTACGAACTGCTCGACCAACCAGCTGTTGATTCCTAATCGTCAATCTCAGACAGCAAAGAAAGCAAAGTGAGAGTAGTGTATCCATGTTGCTAGTGCCGTTACTTATCTTTACCAAGTATCTCATTGATGGATTTTATTATTATTTATTACTTTTTATTGCTTTTAAGAGAAATTATTTTAAAAAATCCCATTGTACCAACATTAAAAAAACAACTTTTTCCTCTGTGTAAAAAAGTTAAATCTGGTCCTCTGGACATTCAAAAAAACAAAGCAAACCAACAACAAAAAATGTATGTCTGTACTCATCCCTTTAGTTGGCAGTTCAGAACACCACATACAGAACACCATGGACTTTGTGGATAAGGTGAGG
>NC_056503.1:4002934-4004702 GCF_014905685.2 Nematolebias whitei
TGAGGAAGTCTTTCGGATGAAAGACGAAATGTTTCTACATTTTTTTGTTGTTTTGCTTTATTTTGTTTTTTGAATGTCCAGAGGACCAGATTTAACTTTTTTATAGATTTTTCTACCTGGACTATTGAGCATGCATCAAGATATGTGTGATGAATAGTTTTAACATTAACAAAAGAACCCCAAAGTAAAACTTCTTTTTTTTTCCTGATTAATTCCTGGAACACACGAAGATGGAAAAAATGACTTTTCCAACAAATGTTCCTAAAATCCGAAACAGCTTATTCATTCACCTGTTAGAGCTGCAAACCTTTATGTGCATTTTTTTTTCATCTTTCTCAAATCTAAAACTGGCATTAAAATGTCTACAGGTTTGTAATTTTCAGATATCAAAAGTAAAGTAGTAATTCGTTTCAAGTGTTTTGAAATCATGAAGAAATCTTTAGCAAAGCACAGTTTTACAAATTAATTCTCAAAAAGAGGCTGCACAAACAGCAAAGAGTGACACGCTCACTGTCTTCCGCAGTGTTTCATGGGGTACAGGTCTAAGGCCTTGGTAAGCCTGAGGCCCCGGAGCCAAATGTGGCCCTTAAGCCCCTCTGAGGTGGCCTTTGTACCTTTGGCCAAATATGACAAAAATTTATTTTTACTTTATATTAGCAAGAAATTGTAAATATATCACTTTAACCAGCAACGTGTTTGCAGTAGGTGCATAAAATGTCTGCAGGAGATTGAGCCTAATAATACGAGTGTGGTGGGAAGTCAGACTTTTACTAACAGTAAAATGCACTGTCAAAGATTCACCATAAATATCTGAGTGTACAGCTTCAGGTCATATCTGTAGCAGAATTAGATCAAAATGACTCAAAGATTCGTTAAAGTCTTTAAAGAAAAGAGACCAGTTTCATGTTTGTCACCAACTCTTAAAAAATTTCATACAGAGTTGTTGCTTCTTCAACCCACCAGGCAAAATGCTTTTAAAGTGGAAAAGTTTTATTTATTTATAGTTTCTTGCATCTACTGGAAATGAGTACTATTGAAAGACTCAAAATGTGGCATATTTATAACAGCAAGTTATTCTTATGACAAAGAATGAAAATAAACACTTGCTTCTAACAAAAGCTACCTTTAGGCAGTTTATGTAAATAAAGATTTTGGTCTTACATTTTAGGAAATTTAGGTCTAAAATAACCATAAACTCATCTATTCTGTCGCTACATGTGTAAGATGGGAAAAACTGAACTACATCAACATGATTCAAAAAGTAAAGTATAATATTCTCAAACAGAACTGTTTTTGTTGAAATACTCACATAAATAAATGAAATGTCACAACACAAGTTAAAATGTAGTATATTTATTTGTATATGAACATAATACGAATTGTCTTATTTTTATGTTAATGGTCAGGCAGGTCTAAACAAAATGAAAAATGTATCTTTCGGTGGTAAAGCTTGCAGACCTGTGATTTTTCAATGCTTGCTTTTACTTCTATTCCTGATAAAGTCTACTTGACTTAACATGGAATATAAAGTGCTAAAACAAAGGAGCCTGCTGAGGTGACCGATGAACTAAGTGTTTTCTGAGGACATGTGCTCAGATGTTACTGTTGTGTCACGACGTCCGATGGTTGATCATGTTAGAGCGCACATCATGTTAGAGCACACATCTTGTTAGAGCGCACATCATGTTAGAGCGCACAGGTTATTAGAGCGCACAGGTTGTTAGAGCGCACATCTTGTTAGAGCGCACAGGTTGTTAGAGCGCACATC